>NC_045974.1:27609252-27914252 GCF_010909765.2 Amblyraja radiata | reverse complement strand
CTTGGTTAGATAAGTCAATATTCATACCGCTGGGTTGTAAACTTCCCAAGGGAAATATGAGGTGCTGTTCCTCCAATTTGTGCTGGTCCTCACTCTGACAGTGGAAGAGGCCTAGGACCGAAAGAGCAGTATTAGAATGGGAGGGGGAGTTAAAGTGTCAAGGAGATCACATAGGCCTAGATAAGATGAGATGCCACTGCTGAAACTGTACTGGAAAGAGTTTATCGTGAGAAGATCTTGTTTGTAATTAGGACTCCTCGGGACTACAGCATGAACAGTGGCGCTGCGGTAGAGTTGCTGCCTTATGCCAGAGACTTGGAGTCAGGATGCACCTGACCACTGGCACTGTCTGTGCAGAATGAACATTCTCCCCGTGGCCACGTGGGTTTTCTCCGCGTGCTCCGGTTTCCTCCCTCACTCCAAAGGTGTGCCGACTTGTAGGATATTGGCGTCTGTAAATTGTAAACTGTCCCTAGTGCGTGGGATCGTGTTAGTGTGCGGGGTGATCGCGGGTTGGCACGGACTTGGTGGGCCGAAAGGTCTGTTTCCACATTGTGTCTCTGTAATATCTAGAGTGTAAAGAATGTAGTACCAAGCAAGAATATTCCTGTACATGGGGTGGATTTCATTCTTAATCACTTGCTCTGAATAGCAATACATAGCAGCATTGTGCATTATACTGTGCTTTCAGCTCCTGTGACAGCCTTCTGTTTACTCCAGTTTTCTCATATTATTCCTTCCCACATAAAGTCAGATGCCAGCAGAGGTAACTGCTCTGATGATTGCACGCTTGAAGATTTTGCCTTCTGCAATCCTCCAATTACTGTTCTGGAGCACTTATACTAATGGGAAGTACGTCTTGAGAAAAAACAGCCATGACAAGAAGTTGCATGTCTATTGTGAACAACCAGTACGGCTGTAGAAAAAAATGGCACCATCCATACTCAGCTCAAATACAAATTGGAACAAATACCCGAAGAGACCAACAAGGGCGGCATGGTGGCGCAGCATTAGAGTTGCTGCCTTACAGCGCCAGGGACTCGGGTTTGATCCTGAACCGGATGCTGGCTGTATGGAGTTTGTACATTCTCCCTGTGACCTGCATGGGTTTTCTCCCACACTCCAAAGACGTACAGGGTTTTTTGGCTAACTGACTTCAGTAAAAATTGTAAATTGTCTCTAGTGTGTAGGATAGTGTTAGTGTATAGGGATAGCTTGTCAGCACGGACTCAGTGGGCCGAATGGCCTGTTTCTGCACTCTATCTCTAAACTAAACTAAACTAAAGCCATTGAAAAGACCATAAATCATTCATCCATGACTGCCAGAACAATTTAGCGCACATATCCTTTCATCTTTCATCTATGTGCTGAATGCGTAAGCAAATCAGAGAGCAAAAATTTGATTTTAAATTGGTTTTGATTTTTTTTCCCCCTTGACATGACCAAAAGCAAGAAGGGTTTTGACTCAAAATGTCACCAGTCCGTTTCTCTCCACAGGTTCAGCCGGTGCCACTGAATTGCTCCAGCTCTTTGTATTTTGCTTAACTGAAACAAAAAGGTTAGCATGCTGAAACATTTGTCCAGCAATCCAATTGCATCCCATGTATTCTCAGAATTTTACAATTGAAATCTCAAAATAAGATGCAGGACCATTTATTTCAGGATTGTTTCGAATCACGTCAGAAATTCACCTAGAGACTTCCTAGCCCAATTCACACCATACCGTACTAACTTGATTCCTTTATCAATTATACAATGGATGATAACATTACCCACACAAAGCTCCTATTGCAGGGATAGTTGGACTATATTACCCACATAGTAATATTGTTTGGCACGCCTTGGACAACAGGGTCCTCACACTCCTTTCCCTGATTGGTATCGCTATGAAGTAGAGAGGATGTTTCCACTCGTGGAAGAGTCCACGGCCAGAGGCCATAGCTTCAGAATAAAAGGACATACCTTTAGAAAGATGAGGAGGAATTTCTTTAGCTGTGGTATTCATTGCCACAGGCGGCTGTGGAGGCCAAGTCAATTGATATTTTTAAGGTGGAGAGTGACAGATTCTTGATTAGTAAGGGTGACAGGAGTTGTGGGGAGAAGGCAGGAAAACACGGTTGAGAAGGAAAAATAGATCAGCCATGATTGAATGGCGGAGTAGAATGTTTATGGAATGGGCCAAATGTCCTAATTTTGCTCCTGTAACTTATGAACGTATGCACTAACGAAAGTAAGGCTCAACTCATTTCCATAAATATTTTGCTAATAATAAAATACCTCACTCAGATGTTATTTAAACATTATAACAGAAGAGTCTGGAATGCTTGGCTAGTTCAATGACATCTATGGAGGGAGAAATAGAAATAAAGACATGGAAATCCTAAAATGCCTGCAACGCCATGTGCTCACTTCATTGCCAGCAACTAGCATTTTGTTTAAGATAAAGTCCAGTAAAGGTCATAAGAGGTTGGAGCAGAATTAGGCCATTCGGCCCATCGGTCTACTCCACCATTCAATCATGGCTGATCTATATCTATCTCTTAACCCCATTCTTCTGCCTTCTCCCCAAAACCTCTGACACCCATACTAATCACGAATCTATCTACAGTATCTCTGCCTTAAAAATATCCATTGACGGCCTCCACAGCCTTCTGTGGCAAAGATTTCCGCAGATCCTTTGATTATAGATAATTGGAGGGTCACGGATTAACAAAACCTAGTCACACTTTCACTGCCAGCTTTCCCATCATCCATATCATTCCTCCGCTCTTGGTCTTCACTCTCACACAAACATGCCATTTATTCACTCCACACCTTCCACTTCTGTGTAGTTTAGAATATCCTTAATCTCTAATGTTTCTTATTTCTGATGAAAGGCCATCCACCTTAAATGTTAACACTGTTTCTCCTTCTACAGACACTAGAGTGGAAAACATACATGGATGCCGACCGACGGGGCCACAGGCGAGGCGCTGCTGCTGCACTCCATGAGCTGCACTACGTCGGGACCGGTGAGACGGGGCCAGACGCGGCGCTCCAACCCGACAGTCCTCTCGACCCTAGTTGTAGCAGTCAAATACGGGACAAGGGCGGTCCAATTTAGCCCAATATACACGATGTCCAGACTAATACAGGACAGTTGGCAACCCTAAGTACAGCATAGGAACAGGCCCTTTGGCCCACAATGTCCGTGCCAAACACAATGCCAGGTTAAACTAATCTCTATTGCCTGCTTCACTTCAGAAATTCATCTAGGGCTTCCTGGCCCAATTCACACCATGCCATCTAACTTGATTTATTTGTCATTTACACAGTTTATGATATCACTACCCACACAAAGGTCATTGTTTGAAATTGGAAGGGAAAATTGCAGGGCTGCTGACAAATTCTGACATTTACTGCTTTGATTTCCATCTTTTATCCTTACCTGAATTGTCTTACATTTGATTCCATCCCCATAGAAATGTGACTGGTTCTTTCAGTCGCCTCTTGAGTATAGATGTTGGAGGGTCATATTACAGTTGCACAAGACATGAGTGAGGTCACATTCAGAGTATTGTGTTCAGTTTTGGTCACCCTGTCATAGGAAAGATATTGTTAAGCTGGAAAGAGCGCAGAAAAGATGTATAAGAATGTTGCCGGGACTCGAGGGCCTGAGCTATATGGAAAGGTTCCGCAGGCTAGGATCTTATTCCTTGAAGTGCTGGAGGATGAGGGGTGATATTATAAAGGTGTACAAGATCATGAGAGGAATAGATAAGGTAAACTCATTTTACCAAGAGTAAGGGAATGGAGAACCAGAGGACATAGGTTTAAGGTAAGATAGGAAAGATTCAATAGAAACCTGATTGGCAACTATTTTACACAAAGGGTGGTGAGTATATGGAATGGGCTGCCAGAGGAGTTAATTGAGACAGGTGCTATAACAATGTTTAAGAAATATTTAGACAAATACATAGATAGGACAGATTCAGATATGGGCCATATGCAGGTAGGTAGGACTAGTGTAGATCAGGTATGTTCGTCGATGTGGGAAAGTTGGGTCGAAGGATACGTTTCCACGCTGTATGCCTCTCTGCTGTGTTACTCAATTGAGGGATCATCAGAGATGGACAACAAATGCTGGCCTATCCAGTGACATATTTGCCCAACAGATGAATAATAATTATGTTTCTCACGGTTTCCCATTCTTTACCAGTCATCTCATCTGACAGACACGATTCCTTCCCCATCTATTTCTACCTCTGACGTTGCCTGCCTGTTTCATCTGTTGCTTTGGCTGCTCTTTTTCACCTTCTGTCTCAAACTGCCTGCTGTGTTCCATCATCCACAGGTGCTAACATAGCCCTTTCATTTCCATAGAATACAAGCGGCACAATCTGAAGCTGGTGAGCACTGAGATTTGTTTTTAATCCAATATCCATGGCCACGTTTATATTTCACCTCTTGAAAATGCCAGATTGAAACTATTCACTTAAAGGGAGCTGTCTCTAATAACTTTATCTGTGGAAAATAAAACACTACTTTAACCAAGAACAACCCAGAAAAATAATTGAAATGCCTGCATGTGCATGCTTAAAAACTATTGTAATTACACTTTGAAAACATTTAAGTATTTATTGATATTTAAGTATTTACTGTCATTCAATTCCCTGGTTTTATGTGAAAATAATAATTGCTTCTTAAAATGTCATTTATTTCCAAGCACTAATTTACATTAATTACCATTGTCAAATCCATCAATTTCTTGTTTAGTTGTATTTTCATTCAGCACAGTCCCATTATCCCCCATATCCCCACTTCACTGCAACCAATCTTCATTCACATGCTTACCAACTCCCTTATTTCTCCTATACCAGTTACCAGTTAACAAGCTAGTACATCTTTGGAACGTTGGAGGAAACTGGAGTACCCATTGGAAACACCAAAGAGATACATTACATTTTCACCCAGAGAGTTGTGAATCTATGGAATTCTCTGCCACAGAGGGCAGTGGAGGTCAATTCACTGGATGTTTTCAAGAGAGAGTTAGATAGAGCTCTTAGAGCTAACGGAATTAAAGGAATCGGGGAGAAAGCAGGAATGGGGTACTGATTTTGGATGATCAGCCATGGTCATATTGAATGGTGATGCTGGCTCGAAGGGCCGAATGACCTACTCCTGAACCTATTTTCTATGTTTCTATGTTTCTATATTTCTATGTTTCACCCACAGTCACAGGTAGAATATTCAAACTACAGACTCACCATCCAAGTTGACGATTGAACTAAGTTCTCTGCAGCTGTATGGCAAAAGCACCAACTGTTGCATTACTGTACACCCCATTAGACACTGACTGTGACAGTTATCCTGAAAAGCTGGACGAGGAGAAAATTATCACCAGAATATTTTGATTAGTTTTGTTCAGGACCTAATACCAAGTCATTGTCGCTCTTTGCCATGGAATCATTATCATTCTAACACTCCATAACCATCCAATGTGATTTCAAGACCACTAGTTTAGTTTAGTGATACAGCACGGAAACAAGCTCTTGGCCCACTGAGTCTGCGCCGACCAGCGATCAGCCCATACACTAACATTATCCTATACACTAAGGACAATTTTACAACTTATCAAAGCCAATTAACCTACAAACCTGCACGTCTTTGGAATGTGGGAGGAAACTGGAGCACCTGGAGAAAACCCACGTGGTCACAGGGAGAACCTTGCAAACAGCACCTGTATCATACCAGGGTCTCTGGTGCTGTGAGGCTGCAACTCTACCGCTGCCACCATGCCCCACCAATAAGGATAAGGATAAGGCTGGCAATCTGTTGGTCCCAGCAATTTCCAGATGAGTAAATCAATTTATTTTGTCCCGAAGGTCTCAATTTATTATGTTACCTGATGGATGAAGCCAATGCTACTGTTATGCCCCTGTCCCACTTAGGAAACCTGAACGGAAACCTCTGGAGACTTTGCGCCCCACCCAAGGTTTCCGTGCGGTTCCCGGAGGTTGCAGGTGGTTGCCGGTGGTTGCAGGTAGTGGAAGCAGGTAGGTAGACTGATAAAAACCTCCGGGAACCACCGGGAACTGCACAGAAACCTTGGGTGGCGCGCAAAGTCTCCAGAGGTTTCCGTTCAGGTTTCCTAAGTGGGACAGGGGAATAACTGTACCTCAACACAATACTAAAATGTCTGTCTGAATCACATGCAAAAATTCTGTATGGGATTCTTACCAGCTATCTCTCCAGGAATACAGGTACCCGATTCCCTGAACATGGCAACACAGGTGGATAGGGTGGTCAAGAAGGCTTTCGGTGCATTGACCTTCATCGGTCTGGGTATTAATTATAGAAGTTGGGATGTTATGTTGCAGTTGCCAAGACTTTGATAAGCCAACAAGAGTATTGGAGTATTGTGTTCAGTTTTGGTCACCCTGCTGTTGCTAAGATGGAAAGAGTGCAGAGAAGATTTATGAGGATGTTACCAGGATATAAGGGCATGAGGTATAGAGAAAGGTTGGGCAGCATAGGACTTTGCTCCTTGGAGTGCAGGAAGATGAGGTGTTACCTTATAGAGGTTTATAAGATCATGAGAGGAATAGATGAGTGGATGTACACAATCTTCTTTACTTAGACTAGGGGAATCAAGAACCAGATAATATAAATTTAAGGTGAGACGGGATGGAATTAAAAGGAACCTGAGAGGCAACTTTTTCACATAGAAGGTGGTAGGTGTGTGGATCGAGCTGCCAGAGTTGGTAGTTGAGTTAGGTACTATAACAACATTTTAAAGAGATTTGAACAGGAACATGGAAAGGTTTAGAGGGATAAAGGCCAAACAGGACTAGGTGGGTCGAGTGTAGATGGGACATCTTGGTGCAAGTTGGGCCAAATCGCCTGTTTCTATGTTGTATGGCTTTATGACCCTATGTGAAGGATGGAGCCAATAGTACTGCAACTGTATCTCACCACTGTACTAACATGTCTGTCCACAGTCACATGCTAACATTCTGTATGGGATTCTTACCAGTTACTTGGTGCCGACACACAATTGCCCAACTGGAAATTTGGTCATCCCTTGAAACGTTCTTTCTCTATGTTTTACAAGAAAATTTCTAGCTAAAAATCTGACTAAATAAGAATCCCATTCCAATAAAATATCCCTGTGATTTCTGCATTTTTCAAGTGAGCATCCTTGTTTACACTGCCTTAGCATAAATTGTAACTTGGGGGCAACTGTAAATCATGGGTGCACTGCTGAACACAAAGGAAATCAATGCATGGGAATTTATATTATGGTAGAATTATGGAACTATTACGTTACTGAAATTATTTTATCACCATGACAACAAGGTTGACGTGTTGTGTGAAAGCCCCAAATGAAAACTCCCTTCAAGGACAAAAGCCTTCTTTCTGTTGTCTAGAGAACAAAGGAAAGATAAAGGTTGTACACAGGTTTCTCAAAAGATTCTCATTTATTTCCTTAAGAAAAACATGATGTTAAAAATAAATCGGTGCTGAGCTGTTGAAGATGACAGCATATGGGATTATAATGAAAACATGTAATTGGCAGATTTGTCAAACAAATACTTTGCACCCATGTGAAGAATGAATTAGATCTAAGGAATCTCAAATTTGAGGTTCAGGTTTAGGTTTATTATTCTCATGTGTACTGAGATACAGTGAAAAACTTTGTGCATTTAAGATCGACACAAAATTCTGGTGTAACTCAGCGAGTCAGGCAGCATCTCTGGAGGAAAGGAATAGGTTATTCCTTTTCTCCAGAGCTGCTGCCTGACCCGCTGAGTTACTCAAACATTTTGTGTCCATCTTCAGTATAAACCAGCATCTGCTGTTCCTCTGTACACATTTTGTGTATTTAATATTTGGAAAAATGGTAATGGAGGAAATTATGTACTAACACAGCCAAATCTGGGGATGGGTGTTAAAAACAAAGGCCAAGGGAAATATATATAATGTTCCAAAGTTTTCTATGTTCAGGCAGCGTAATTGTAAGCTTTTGGTTAATGAAGAGATTTAGCAACGGTGATTAAAATTAAACTAGAGATTGGCAAGTGATGTATAAATGCAAATGCCAAATGTAAGGAACATGGAATTTATAATTATGCTCCCAAAAATGGTGTGATTCAAAGACCACAGGAAATAGGAAGAAAATTATGTTATCCAGGCCATCAAGCCTGCTTTGCTATTCAATAAGATCATGACTGGTGTACCGTTCCTCATCCACTTTCTTGCCATATATCTACAACCCTAGATTCCGTTACTGATTGAAAATCTCTCTCGTGCTTTGAATATATTCAAGGATTCAGCATTTACTGGGTTTCTGAGGCAAGGAATGCTGAAGACTATCAATCTTTCTCATTTTAGTCCTAAACAAATATCTCCTTATGCCCCTGTACCACTTAGGAAACCTGAACGTAAACCTCTGGTGACCTTGCGCCCCACCCAAGGTTTCCATGAGTCGCCAGAGGTTTTGGTCACTTGCCTGGAAAGCCTTGACCGAAGCGTGAGCTGCATCTACTGACCAAAGATCCTATATGATCTTTGCTACCGACTGCACACACACACACACAAACACATCGCGAAGGTGGGGGCCAGGGACAGCGGAGGAGCGCTGTCTGCCCGATGAAGAGGAAGGTAAACGGCTGCCACAGAGCATGGTAAGTCCTTTAGAGAGCGCGGGAGGGAGGGAGAGAAGGGGAGAGAAGGGGAGAGAAGGGGAGGGAGAAGGAGTGGAGACAGTTTTAAGAAGATTAGTAAAGTTACCGGGCATTTTACCTTCCGGCGGATCGTCTAGGTCCTGAACACCAAAGATCCTACAGGATCTTTGCTGAAAACTCCAATGAGCCAACCAAATGGCTGGTCAGTGAAGGAGATTGCCTTCGACTGACTGTAAGTAAATAGCGACCCCACTCCACTGGCTTAGACCAAACGGCAACCTATTTTTAGTCGAGGCCGGTTTTGTTTTTTTTTTAAATAATCGCAGGAACATAGAAGAAGCCTCGACTAGGCGGAAACCACTTTCCACCGTTAGGGAGAGTGACCAAAATCTCCGGGAACCTCATGGAAACCTTGGGTGGAGCGCAAGGTCTCCAGAGGTTTCTGTTCAGGTTTCCTAGGTGGGACAGGGGCATTACTCCAGATTAGGCCCTCTGGCCCTGGAATTTCACACAAGGGATCATCCTCATAGAATTTACATATCTCCAACTTTTTATGGGTGATTCTTCAGTAAGTGTATACTTTGGTGTCCTGTTACTTTGATGCTGTATATAAAGAAAACCTGTAATTCTATCCCATCTCTTCTTTTTCTATTTGTTAATAAACATAATACTCATAAATAAGATGAAACCCAAAAATAATAAAGTGTTATTGATTATGTTTTTCCCGATGGTTACTTATGAAATTTCAAGTCGGCATATTTTTTGGGTGATCTATCTGAAATGAAAATACTTTTATACGGTAGGTATTAATAATTAAAATTTTTATCACCCTTAAAAATATTCCTGTATTCTTGATAAAATTTTAAATCTAACCGTTTTTTCAAAAATTTCTTGTCCCGACGTTTGGAGTCATTTACCGTCACTCAGCTGTGTTGAGCCGTCCCATATGGCTATAAAAAGAATAGACGTTAACTTCCGAGCTCAAAAGACAGCGGGATTCGAAAGTCCCCTACTTTGTGAATTTCTCCTGATTCACGGGACGAGAAGCATGTGAAAACTCCGCTTTTTGCTGCATAACGGGTACGTACCTTTAATCACCGCCATCTCCGAATGGTGTTGAAGTCTTAGAACATTTAAAAAAACTATTATTTTTTGATTAGTACTGGAGATGTGTTTGTGCCATGTGCCATTCGTCCAAACTATATGGCCAGGCATGACCTTCCGGCGAGGCAATGCTGGGCTAAAGGCTTGGGCCACCATACCCGTCAGGGCCATCTCCGTAACTTAACCCCGATCTCCATCTAGCTCCATCTCCAGCTCCTCTAATATATTTTCTTCCCTAACGTACCGTTAACGCTAACGCTAACACTAACCCTAACCTTACCTCTGTCCTGTGAATTTCTCCTGATCTGCGGCACGAGAAGCATGTGAAAACACCGCTTTTTGCTGCATTTTGCTGGAGTATGGGGTACAATTTTGGTCGCCTAATTATAGGAAGGATGTCAACAAAATAGAGAGAGTACAGAGGAGATTTACTAGAATGTTGCCTGGGTTTCAGCAACTAAGTTACAGAGAAAGGTTGAACAAGTTAGGGCTTTATTCTTTGGAGCGCAGAAGGTTAAGGGGGGACTTGATAGAGGTCTTTAAAATGATGAGAGGGATAGACAGCGTTGACGTGGATAAGCTTTTCCCACTGAGAGTAGGGAAGATTCAAATAAGGGGACATGACTTGAGAATTAAGGGACAGAAGTTTAGGGGTAACATGAGGGGGAACTTCTTTACTCAGAGAGTGGTGGCTGTGTGGAATGAGCTTCCAGGGAAGGTGGTGGAGGCAGGTTCGTTTTTATCATTTAAAAATAAATTGGATAGTTATATGGACGGGAAAGGAATGGAGGGTTATGGTCTGAGCGCAGGTATATGGGACTAGGGGAGAATACGTGTTCGGCACGGACTAGAAGGGTCGAGATGGCCTGTTTCCGTGCTGTAATTGTTATATGGTTATATTTGGGTGAGTTCCTTTAACCAGCACCATCTCCGAACGGTGTTGAAGTCTTAGAAAATAAAAACAAATTGCTCTATTTTGATTAGTACTGGAGATGTGTTTGTACCATGTGCCATTCGGAACTAATATGGCCAGGCATGGCCTTCCGGTGAGGCCATGCTGGGCTAAAGGCTTGGACCACCCTAACCCTAACCCTAGCTCCCTAGCCCTAGATCCCTAACCCAGGATCTCGATCTCCCGGACCAGGCATATCCTTCTTCGCTTTATAGCTCCAGCTCCATCCCCAGTTCCTTCAGCTTAGGGTGAGTAGAGCAGGGGACTGAGCACATAGTCTTGAGGTGCTCACTGTGATAATGGTTAGAGAAGGAAGTGATGGATCTTTTTTTTGTTTATTTGTTTTTCAGCTCCAGCTCCATCTTCAGCTCCAGCACCACCTCCAGCTCCAGCTCCAGCTCCAGCTCCATCTTCAGCTCCAGCTCCACCTCCAGCTCCAGCTCCAGCTCCAGCTCCAGCTCCAGCTCCATCTTCAGCTCCAGCTCCAGCTCCAGCTCCAGCTCCACCTCCAGCTCCAGCTCCAGCTCCAGCTCCATCTCATCTTTTTTTTGTAATTTGTTTTATAGCTCCACCTCCATCCCTATATCTGGAAAAAAATTATTGTACATCTTGACAATATTGATTAAACATTGCCACAAAAAACATAAAAAATAACACTTTATTCATTTTGGGTTTATTCTTTATTTATGAGGATTTTGTTTATTAACAACACAGAAAAAGAAGAAATGGGATAGAATTACAGGTTTTCCTTAAATACAGCATCAAAGTAGTGGGACACCAAAGTAGACACTTATTGAAGAATCACCATCATACTAAGCTGTACAATGTTAAACTGTTAAAAACTGTTATTTAAGAATTGTTATGTATACACGTATTGTATTCGCTTTGAGAACTGTTCAAAATTGTAATATAGTGTATTGAAAATTCATGTGAATAAACAAGGTTCTGTCTACAGTAGCTGCCTTGTATTTTCACATGCAAAAATTGATAAATAAATGAGTGAAACACCAGTGTTAAGGAAACACTAATAGTAAGATTAAACGAGAACTTACCAGTTTGAAGTTTGATCTGTATTTTATGAGGAGTTACGTGGAGGGATTACGTGAAGAAGCCCGCCACGACGCATGCGTGTCATTCTTCAAAGCAGCGGTGTGAAATCACAGATAACTGTAATGACTAAACATAGTAAGATTAGAGAAGAGATACCAGTTAAGTATATGATCAAGGGTGGGAGCGGAGGGCACGTAATCCCTCATCGTAACTCCTCATAAAATACAGATCAAACTTCAAACTGTTAAGTTCTCGTTTAATCTTACTATTTTACTTCGGAGTCACGTGAGTGACTACGTGAAGATTTTAAAGCTCTGTGATTTCATGCCGTGGAAACGAGTCCATGCATCACGTCTGCCTTGATGACTGTAGGAGGAATTGTGTTAACATAATTTGGACATGAATTCGACATTGAAATCATAAAATTTATTAACACAAAATTATAACCCCTTTTTATGGGTTTAAATTAATTTACAGAATTTAAAATTGTTTCTGCAAACGTTCCAGGTTTCATTACTGGTTTGTTGTAAAATAATTGGAATGTTTTTTTCCCCCAGACCATCCTGCTGCCTTGAGGATTTGGTCCATTGGTACATCCAACTGTATCGCTGGCGATGTAGCTGCAGCCCTGGTGGAATGAGATTTAAAAATATTAGTATCCACCCCAGCCTGTGTTAGCACCTGTTTCAGCCATCTTGAGATGGTCTGGACCGTCACTCTTTTGTGTGGTTGCTTGTGGCTGACCAAAAAGTGCCTTCTCATTGCCTCTTAGGATTTTCGTTTTCTCCATGTATAATGACAGATGTCTTACTATACACAGACGGTCATCTGTTGGGTATGACCTAAATTGTATATTGAGGCCTGCTGATCCCTGTCTATTCTGCTTACTAACTCATAGATATGAAACGTAATATTTTCTGTTGAGGAAGTCAAGTTGTCCAGTCTTAGTTTATGCAGTGACTGTACCCTCTGTGCCGTGACCAATGCCATTAGCATGACTGTTTTTAATGTCAGTCTATGTAGGGACAGAGCTGTTGCTAGAGACCAATTCCTGAGCATCTTCAGGACAATACTTACATCCCATATTTGGGAGTACCTGGTTCTTGGGGGATTAGTATTAAAAATCCCCCTCATAAGTTTTGTTACCAGTGGGTGAGTCCCAACAGAGTAACGCTCTGTCCCCTGCCATAGGTAAGTCGATAAGGCACTTCTGGCGCAGTTGATGGCACTGTAACTGAGCCCCTCATCATAGTGGAGGCCTGCCAGATATTCCAGAACAGACGGGATGTTCATGTCTCTGTAGGTGATGTTGTTTTTATGGCAGTACATCTTCCACTTCCTGATATAGACCAGATACTGTTTTTTGGTTGACTGTCTTTGGACCGCCGAGATCATGTTCACTGTTCGGTCCGTCAGTCCCAGTTGTAGTAGAGGTGTTTTTAAAACTCTACAAATTAATAAGTTCAAATGTTTATGGCATGGGTGGCTATCCCTTGTTACGGGATGTAGCAATAAATCTGGTCTATGTGGGATGGTGATACATGGTTCTAATACCATGTTTAATACCACTGGGAACCATGGTTGAGTAGGCCAATCGGGTACTACCAAAATACCAGACGCAGAGCCTTGTTGTATTTTCCTTAATACCCGACTGATGAGGCAGAAAGGAGGGAATGCGTAAATAAACAATTTCTCCCAATGCAGCGAAAATGCATCTGTCGCCGCTGCCCCAGGGTCTGGTTCCCATGAAACATAATTTGATAACTGGTGGTTAAGTCTGGATGCGAATAGATCGATATCTGGTGTTCCATATTTTGCTGTAATATCAGCAAATACTTTTTTATTCAACATCCATTCGGTGTTTTCATTAAATTTGCGTGACCTGGTGTCTGCCACTAAATTTAGTCTTCCTGGTAGGTAAGTGGCTGATATCCAAATATCTCTCTGGATACACCATTGCCAAATTGTATTAGCCAGATTGTCACATGATGTCGATTTGTTTCCACCCATGTGGCTAATGTATGCTACCACGGTGGTATTGTCTATCTGTAGTCTAACATGCTGGTGATATGACCCAGTACAATATGACTTTAGGCCATGGAATGCACCCAACATTTCCAGGTAGTTTATGCCCAGTGTGAGTAATAATGATGCCTTCTGAGCAGTCCATCTACCTCCACAGCTGGTGATGGTATTGGTGGCTCCCCACCCAAGTGCACTGGCATCAGTTTGTAGTACCATGGAAGGGTTACTGACAATGATTGGATTGGAACAAAGCCAGATGTAACCTATCCACCATTTTAGTTCCATTTTAGCCTTGATTGGTAGTTTCATAGGTCTGTCAAAGTGACCTGCATTAATTTAGAGTGCTTGTATTTTTGCTCTCTGTAAGTTTTGGTAATGTAGAGGTCCAAATTGTGTGGCTGGAAAGGCAGCCACCATTTTGCCAATTACTTTTGCTACCAATCTGATGGATGGTTTGCTGATGTCAATGAGGTTATTGCAAGCCTCTATTAAATCTCTAGCCTTTCCCTTAGGCAGAGTCACCGACATGTGAACTGAGTCAATGGTGAACCCCAAATAGTCCATAGTAGTGGAAGGCGTTAGTTTAGATTTAATTGGATGGATAATAAATCCCAGTTTTTCAAATAACTGTTTTGTGGCTGTTACAGTTTGTTTGGCCAATTCCAAAGTTTTGCCCACAATGAGTATGTCATCTAAATATGCCATGACCATGTGTTTACGTTTCCGTAGAAACGCTAGGGCTGGTTTCAAAATGTTTGTGAACAGCCTGGGGCTGATGATAAACCATTTTATACTGCCAACGTTGTCCCATCCAGTTGAATTTTAAGTAACATCTGTGGTCACCTCGTATAGGCATTGAATAATAAGCATCTTTTAAATCGATGCTGGCCATGAAGTAACCTTTGGAAATTAATTGTTTAGCAGTAACAAAGGTTTCCATCGTGTTGAGTTTTCTCAATTACACCTTTTACATAAAGCCGCTCCAGTTCAGCTTGCGATTTAGATTTTTCTTTATCAGAAAGCACGAACATTTGGTTCGGTATATGTTGAACTGGAGGGCTGTACTTGTGTATAAACTCTATTGTATATCCCTGGATACTGCTTAAGATGTAAGTATCGGTTGTTAACATGCTCCATGCATTCAGAAAAGAGTGTAATCTCCCCCCAACCTCCATGCTCCCTGTATTTTGTAGGGAACCAGACCCACCTACCTCCATAGTTACCAGTGGCAGGTTTACTTCTTTTTGTAGGTTCTTCGCTGCTGTTGTTGCGCTGGTGTCTGGATTTTCGGTTTGGTTGGCGTTGGAGGTCCCCGCATCTTCCAAGAAGGCCGGCCTGGGCCATGGCCTAAAAAAGACTCGTGTTTTGAGTACCGGGCCTTCGAGCTTTCACCAGTTCTACTGGTGGGTGCGTAGGGGTGCTGTCTTTGGCTGTAGTGGGTTTTTGTTGGAGTCCCTTTTATTAGTCCAGTAGGTTCTCTCGTTCCTGCACCCCTTGCACACTTGTCTTTCCTTCTGCGGACCCCTCTTCCAGGTCAGCCCAGAACTGACCCACAGTGCTCCCCTCTGATGAGGTAGAAGCACTGTGCAGCCCTTCAAGAGGTACTGCTGTGGGTTTATCATAGGGCCCACAGTGACCCGACTCCATCTCCCGGAGTGTGTCACGTTGGAGCAAATGCTCCACACACCGCTCCATCCGGCTCCAGCGCTCTCGGTCGCTGGCTGCCCGCGGTTGTTCAAAGTCGGACTCCTCTGAGTCCACGACCTTGTTTGTTATTGTGTCTAGCCTTACCGCCCGGCCGCGTGGATCTGGCCGGTGCGGAGGCGACATCGGGCACAGCTGATCCCACTATCGGTGATCCGAGTGCCGCTGGCTGCTGCTGGCTGCCCGCTGCTCCGCGGTCCTCCCTCACCAGCTTTGTCGCAGACCTTGTCTTCTTTGTTTCCCGTTGGTTTCTCCACCTGTAATCAGCATGGGAAAACACAAAAAGACCGCAGTTCTTACCTGCAGGTCCTGGTTTAAATTGTCGCTACGGGGGAGCGTCGTTCCACCCCGCCTCCTGCTGTTATCGACTTGTCAAAAGTCGATGGCCCCATTCTGAATAGTCTCCCGCCCGGCCGTGGTTTTCTGGCCGGCGCGGGATCAGAAATCGGCACAGCTGATCCCTTACGGGGCTTGTGCCTTCAGCTGCTGCTGGCTCCCGCAACTTCGCGGTCCTCCCCAGCCAGCTTCACTCGCAGCACTTGTGGACACTATTTTGTCCAGCTTCCCCCCCTATGTAAAACAGCGCAGGGACAAACACTACCGCAGAGTAAATCACTTACCTGCAGGTCGCGGTTTCAAACTTACCGCTGCGGGGGAACGCTCCACCCCGCCTGTCGTTTCGCAAGCGTGAAAACGATATGACACGCACGCGTCGTGGCGGGCTTCTTCACGTAGTCACTCACGTGACTCCAAAGTAAAATCCCTGTTCATTATGATGCTTCCTGTTCTCAACCTTTAACAACTGTTGAAGCCTTAGGATAGTTTTCATCATCACCGTCACCTTGTGTCATATCCATCACATGAGTATTTTATGCTCATAGTGTATAAAATAATACAACAATTACCATAGTTATCAATTGTAATTGATAAATGAATAGTATGCTTCAGCCTATTCATCCAAAGTCAATATTGTTTTAGAGGAAGTTGATGAAAAGTTATGTGACGGTTACCATTCTTGCTGAAAGCCACCACTTTTTTCCGGCAATAAACTGTTACGAAGGTTTAAAATCAATGCGCAAGATATTTTTTTGTTTTTTTGGTGGTTTATTTGAGGAAGATACTTTATAATTTGAAAGACTGCGACAAAAATCTGATTTTATATTCTTAAATCAGTTATATTTTACAGTGTTGTTCATCATAAAAATGCGACGGATATGACAGAATGCAATGATGCACCCGGGAAAAAGAAGAGGAAAAAATAAATTAAGTTCTCTAAAAGATTGCGCCAAACATATTTTTCCCATAGTAGAGATGTTCATCTATGTGAAACAACATTCAATGTTGTACAAATTTAAGTTTTATAATTTTATCAAGCCAATTAACCTACAAACCTGGAGGCCTTTGGTGAGAGGTAGGAAACCAGAGCACCCAGAGAAAACCCGCGCAGGTCATGGGGAGAACGTACAAACTCCATAGAGATAGCACCCATAGTCAGGATTGAACCCAGGTTTCTGGTGCTGTAAGTCAGCAACTCTACTGCTGCGCCACTGTGCCACCCCATGTGACTCCTCCAAGATCTGTATGAACTTGAGAGAACAATTACACCTTTTCCCTAGTGAAGACACTTGCAGACAAAGCAAGAAGTTCAAAATGTCTTTGCCGCTTCACACTGGTTTGTAACACTATCCAGTTCCTGCAAATCTTGTGAAAAAATAACACAGCACAGCAAATCGCCGTGGGGATTGGTTTACTGTGCACTGTCAGGTGAGATTACAGCTACATCCTCAATGCTTTGACATTTAAAATATGACCTTACGAATGCAGCCAAATTAAATCTGGAAGTGGGGTGTGCTAATGGGGATCTCTGTGGAAATTAATGGGGGTTGATTTTCCTGTCGTACAGATCGAAATAAAGCAGCGCATAGTGATAATGATCTCAACAAAAGTTGTGTTAGTTATTCAAACAGAGAGAAAAGTCCGTACGAATAACAGGATGGATATTTGATGTGATCCCATCTGGCAAATAGAGAAATGAGGCACCAGAGTTGATTGTGATTTATTATTTTGGTTTTATATACAACGTGGAAACAGGCCCTTCGGCCCACCGAGTCCATGCTGACGAGTAATTACCCCAACACTAGAAACGTCACCTGTCCATGTTCTCCAGAGATACTTCCTGATCCTTTAGACTTTAGAGATACAGTGCGGAAACAGGCCCTTTGGCCCACCAAGTCCGTACCGACCAGAGATCACCCCGTATACTAACACAATCCTGCACACTAGAGGCAATTTACAAATTTTAACAGAGCCAATTAACCTATAAATCTGTACATCTTTGGAGTGTGGGAGGAAACTGGAGCACCCGGGGAAAACCCACGTGGTCACAGGAAGAACGTACAAACTCCGTACAGACAACACCCATAATTAGGATCAAATCCATGTCTGCCTTGCCTGGAAAGACAGCTTGGGTCCTTGGAAGGAGTTAAGAGGGGAGGTAAACCTCCAGGTGAGGCAGAGGTTCATCTGCACCTCCTCCAACCTCATCTATTGCACCCGCTGGTCTAGGTGTCAACTGCTCTACATCGGTGAGACCAAGCGCAGGCTTGGCGATCGCTTCGCCCAACACCTCCGCTCAGTTCGCATTAACCAACCTGATCTCCCGGTGACTCAGCACTTCAACTCCCCCTCCCATTCCAAATCCGACCTTTCTGTCTTGCGCCTCCTCTGTGGCCAGAGTGAGTCCCACCACAAATTGGAGGAGCAGCACCTCATATTTTGCTTGGGCAGTTTACACTCCAGCGGTATGAACATTAGCCTCCAATTTCAGGTAGTCCTTGCTTTCTCGCTCCTTCCTTCCACTTCCCATCTCACCCACAGCCCACTGTCTCTGCCTCTTCCTTTCTTCTTCCCGTACCTCCCCCCCCACCCCCCACCCCCACATCAATCTGAAGAAGGGTCTCAACTCGAAAAGTCACCTAATCCTTCACTCCATAGATTCTGCCTCACCCGTTGAGTTTCTCCAGTACTCCTGTAACTTATTCTCTCTCACATGCCCACCAACCTCCAATTCACCTGCCACCCAACTAAACTAGGGTCAATTTACAGTAGGCATCCAACTCACTAGTGTGTCTTTAGAATTTGGGAGGACACAAGAGTACATGAGAGAAAGCACATGGTCAATTGAAGAATGTATATACATGATACACACATCACTTGATTTGAATTAAGTCATTGGAGCCACTCTGCTGCCCTATCAGAATTTTTCCTTTTGACTTACAGTAACCTTTCCTCCCATTTACTCTCTGTACATTAAAGTTCAGGCACAGTCTTTAACTTGAAACTGTTTAGACTTTAGACTTTAGAGATACAACGTGGAAACAGGCCCTTCGGCCTACCAAGTCACAGGGAGAAAATACAAACTCCGTACAGACAGCACCTATAGTCAGGATGAAATCCGTGTCTATGGCACTGTAAGGCAGCAACTCTATCGCTGTTCCAGTGTGCCGCTCCTATGTTTCTCTTTGCATTTATGCTGTCTGACCTGCGGAGCATTTCCAGTATTATTTGTCTTTATTTTATACATTTATACTTCGCCACATATGGAAAGTAATAACTGAAGTAACAGGGCACTTTGGGAATATTATACAATTACGGAACCTCTAATACCAATTTAGAGCAAACCCGTGCGCAATGAATCCATGCAGGCAAGTTTGAAAATTTAACAAATCAAATTATGCTTCCTTCAATTTCCAGTTACATTACAGATTTGCTCACCAATTTTCAGATTTTTATTCTGTTCCATTCAATTAAAATTTGGAGTAACATCACTCCCAGGATACAAATACTAATGCCAGTAAATAATCTAACAAAATTAAAAATTAAAAATAATCTAACAAAATTAAAAATTAAAAATAGAGCAAAAACTCTCACTTTTGCAATGTACAGACATAATTAGCTGAATGTATTTAGCGTAAATAATTTAGAGCAGAGGTGGGGAACCTGCGGCCTTCTAGGACATTAAGTGCGGCCTTTTGAATTAATCCAATATTTGTGGAATAAATCCTTGTATTTTTATTATATGTTTTTGTTCATCTTTTATTATTTTAATTTTTATCTTAAAATGAACGTATTTAAAATACCAAAGAGTAAAAGAAGATTCAACTAAATAATCCTCCCCGACTGACGGCCACAATTAAAACATTAGTAAGTCATGAGGGCTATTTTAACAAAATAATGTACATTTTGATGTATATCTAGTTGAAGTTTCTTGGATGCGGCCTTATTAGATTACAGCTAACTTGATGCGGCATTCCAACATGAAAAGGTTCCCCATCCCAGGGTTAGAGGGTGGCATGGTGGCGCAGCGGTAGAGTTGCTGCCTTAAAACGCCAGAGACCCAGATTTGATGTAGACTACGGGTGCTGTCTGTACAGAGTTTGTACGTTCCCCCTGTGACCTTCTTTTAGGACGGAGATGAGGAGAATTTTTTTAGCCTGAGGGTGGTGAATCTGTAAAATTCTTTGCCACAGAAGGCTGTGGAGGCCAACTCAGTGGATAATTTAAAGACAGAGATAGATAGATTCTTGATTAGTACAGGTGTCAGAGGTTATAGGGAGAAGGCAGAAGAATGGTGTTAGGAAGAAGAGATAGATCACCCACAATTGAATGGTGGAGTAAACTTGATGGGCCGAATGGCCTAATTCTACTCCTTTTCCTTGTGACCTTATGATCTTATGACCTACGTGGATTTTCTCTGGGATTTCCGATTTCCTCCCATACTCGAGAGGCACATGGGTTTGTAGGCTAATCGACTTGGTATAATAGTAAATTGTCCCTAGTGTGTTGTACATTGTTTGTGTTCAGGGATCGCTCATTGGATATGCAATGGAAGACATTGGATATGCAATGGAAGACATTTAAAGACTGCATGGATGAACTACAAAAATTGTTCATCCCAGTTTGGCAAAAGAATAAATCAGGGAAGGTAGTGCATCCGTGGATAACAAGGGAAATCAGGGATAGTATCAAAGCGAAGGATGATGCGTACAAATTAGCCAGAAAAAGCAGCATACCGGAGGACTGGGAGAAATTCAGAGACCAGCAGAGGAGGACAAAGGGCTTAATTAGGAAAGGAAAAATAGATTATGAAAGAAAACTGGCAGGGAACATAAAAACTGACTGCAAAAGTTTTTATAGATATGTGAAAAGAAAGAGATTAGTTAAAACAAATGTAGGTCCCTTGCAGTCAGAAACGGGTGAGTTGATCATGGGGAACAAGGATATGGCGGACCAATTGAATAACTACTTTGGTTCCGTCTTCACTAAGGAAGACATAAATAATCTGCCGGAAATAGCAGGGGACCGCGGGTCAAAGGAGTTGGAGGAATGAGTGAAATCCAGGTTAGCCGGGAAGTGGTGTTGGGTAAATTAAATGGATTAAAGGCCGATAAATCTCCAGGGCCAGATAGGCTGCATCCCAGAGTACTTAAGGAAGTAGCTCCAGAAATAGTGGATGCATTAGTAATAATCTTTCAAAACTCTTTAGATTCCGGAGTAGTTCCTGAGGATTGGCGGGTAGCAAACGTAACCCCACTTTTTAAGAAGGGAGGGAGAGAGAAAACGGGGAATTACAGACCAGTTAGTCTAACATCGGTAGTGGGGAAACTGCTAGAGTCAGTTATTAAAGATGGGATAGCAGCACATTTGGAAAGTGGTGAAATCATTGGACAAAGTCAGCATGGATTTACAAAAGGTAAATCATGTCTGACGAATCTTATAGAATTTTTCGAGGATGTAACTAGTAGCGTGGATAGGGGAGAACCAGTGGATGTGGTGTATCTGGACTTCCAGAAGGCTTTCGACAAGGTCCCACATAAGAGATTAGTTTACAAACTTAAAGCACACGGCATTGGGGGTTCAGTATTGATGTGGATAGAGAACTGGCTGGCAAACAGGAAGCAAAGAGTAGGAGTAAACGGGTCCTTTTCACAATGGCAGGCAGTGACTAGTGGGGTACCGCAAGGCTCAGTGCTGGGACCCCAGCTATTTACAATATATATTAATGATCTGGATGAGGGAATTGAAGGCAATATCTCCAAGTTTGCGGATGACACTAAGCTGGGGGGCAGTGTTAGCTGTGAGGAGGATGCTAGGAGACTGCAAGGTGACTTGGATAGGCTGGGTGAGTGGGCAAATGTTTGGCAGATGCAGTATAATGTGGATAAATGTGAGGTTATCCATTTTGGTGGCAAAAACAGGAAAGCAGACTATTATCTAAATGGTGGCCGACTAGGAAAAGGGGAGATGCAGCGAGACCTGGGTGTCATGGTACACCAGTCATTGAAAGTGCGCATGCAGGTGCAGCAGGCAGTGAAGAAAGCGAATGGTATATTAGCTTTCATAGCAAAAGGATTTGAGTATAGGAGCAGGGAGGTTCTACTGCAGTTGTACAGGGTCTTGGTGAGACCACACCTGGAGTATTGCGTACAGTTTTGGTCTCCAAATCTGAGGAAGGACATTATTGCCATAGAGGGAGTGCAGAGAAGGTTCACCAGACTGATACCTGGGATGTCAGGACTGTCTTATGAAGAAAGACTGGATAGACTTGGTTTATACTCTCTAGAATTTAGGAGATTGAGAGGGGATCTTATAGAAACTTACAAATTTCTTAAGGGGTTGGACAGGCTAGATGCAGGAAGATTGCTCCCGATGTTGGGGAAGTCCAGGACAAGGGGTCACAGCTTAAGGATAAGGGGGAAATCCTTTAAAACCGAGATGAGAAGAACTTTTTTCACACAGAGAGTGGTGAATCTCTGGAACTCCCTGCCACAGAGGGTAGTCGAGGCCAGTTCATTGGCTATATTTAAGAGGGAGTTAGATGTGGCCCTTGTGGCTAAGGGGATCAGAGGGTATGGAGAGAAGGCAGGTACGGGATACTGAGTTGGATGATCAGCCATGATCATATTGAATGGCGGTGCAGGCTCGAAGGGCCGAATGGCCTACTCCTGCACCTAATTTCTATGTTTCTATGTTTCTAACTCGGTCTCTGAAGGGCTTTTTTCCTCGCGGTATCTCTAAACTAAACTAAACAAAACTTTTAATAATATACTGTATATATTAACATTGGCCTTGTACATAATTAAATAGAAATTTGTCATGCAAACACAATGGGAATTTTGTATTATTATGGAATCAAATCAAAACTTGTACAATAGAAAATCGTGACAATTTCAAAATAAATTAGCATGTTCTTAATGACAGGAGTTCCTCATGATTGTACAAAGCAGTCGCATTCATAGAGCCGTAATCACAATCTGTCCAATCTCCCATTCTTTTGAATCACCTCAGTAAGAGTACATGACACATAGCAGTCATAATTATTTTGTTCCTCTTTTGAACTGGCAGTCTCCTTTGAAAAAGAAAGAGATAATGGGAGGAACAGTCCTTCCCTTATAATAGTTATGTAAATCGCCCAAGGCAGCTTTGTTCGTGACAAAAATATGAGCCCTGTCATCAGCCAGACTGACCACATAATTGATTTTTTTTCACTTCCATCAGAATATTATAGCATCTATATAACTAAAAGTCTCATCTTGACCACTTCCTGTCTGCGCTGTATATTGATTTGAGAAAGAAACGCTACCATATATCGCTATGATATTTGGCCATCTCACTCACAGTCCTCCTCCACTGAGGCAGCCCCGAGGATTTTTCTGATCGTTGAAAAATAAAAAAGTTATGAATGTTTAAAGCATCTTGAGATCAGCTGATTGGTCCTCTCGCCTGTCAACAACCATTATGAAATTTACGCCCTTTCCGGGGGAGGGGGGGCAGGACTATAAAACCCCGGATGCCTGTACATGAGTCAGTCATTCTGGAAGATCGCGAGGGAGAGTCCACAACTGTGATTCTAAACTGTGAATCAACTGAACTGTGAGTCTGCAATAAATAATTTGTTAGCCTTTAATGACAATGCAATGAGTTGTTTGGCCTGCCCTGCTTGTGATTGAAATTGCAATGCAAAATTGGAAATGAAATGACAATGCAATGAGTTGTTTGGCCTGCCCTGCCTGTGCTTGAAATTGCAATACAAAATTGGAAATGAAGTGACAATGCAATGAGTTGTTTGGCTTGCCCTGCCTGTGCTTGAAACTCCAATGCAAAATTGTAAATGAAGTGACAATGCAATGAGTTGTTTGGCCTGCCCTGCCTGTGCTTGAAACTGCAATGCAAAATTGGAAATGAAGTGTCAATGCAATTAGTTGTTTGGCCTGCTCTTGAAATGGATTGACTTGACTTGACTTGAAATGGATCGACTTGACTTGACTTGGAGTGCATTGGCTTGACTTGGAGTGCATTGGCTTGACTTGGAGTGGATTGACCTGATTTGACTTGAAGTGGATTAAAATGGATTATTCGCCCTGCACTCACTGTGCTTGACTTGACCCACAACACTCATGCTAACGCCCCCTCCCCCCCCCCCCCCACCCCCCGCCCACTGGCCACCAATATTGGAATTGGTGGAGAGGTGGAATATTGCATTGGAGCACCAGCCCTCCAGCCCTCCCGCATGTCTAGTGTTATTTTAATAATAAGTTTCGTCAGCATTAATACTTACTAGATAATGTGCAAAGATTGTTAAATTTGGATAAGTACAGAATAGAGAAAAGGTATTCATCGTGCATGAAGAAATTACTGTGATGAATGATAAATAATATAACCTAAATGGGTACTAGATTGTTGAAGGGATATTAGAGGTGAATTAAAATGTGGAAACATAATGGAACATTTGATGCGTGGGGAAAATGGGTAAAATTAAGATAAATAGACCGGCAATAAAAAAGGAAAAAATTTAATAAAAGACTAGCATGAGTCATAAACAGATGCTGGGATATTAAATTGCATAAATATATGATTAAAGTATTGCAAAAATTCCAAATGGGAGAGAACTTCATCGCATGGATAAAATTATTATATAACAAACCCACGGCTAGAATACTAACTAATAATATACTATCCACGGAATTTGAATTATCAAGGGGTAATAGACAAGGATGTTCATTATCACCGCTGTTATTTGCTTTGGTAATTGGACCCCTTGCTGAAAAAATAAGAACACACCCGAATATTTATGGTTATAATACAAAACACTCAAATAACATAATATCTTTATACGCCGATGATGTACTATTTTACTTCGGAGTCACGTGAGTGACTACGTGAAGAACCCCGCTAGGACGCATGCGTGTCATATCGCTACACGCATTGCAACGAGTCACAGCAGGGGGAACGACGTTCCCCTTAGCGGCAAAATTTGAAAGCCAGGAACAGCAAGTAAGAAGACTCTGCGTTCCAGAATTTGAAGGTCGGGAACAGCAGGTAAGAGACTCTGCGTTCCTTCCACTTACCTTTTAGGTGGAGACATGGACTGGATCCACGAAGGCTGCGGGAAAGCTGGCGGAGGAGAACCGCAAAATTGCGGGCAGCCGGCAGCAGCAGCAGCAAACGGCACGCTGATCTCCCGTAATGGGAACAGCTGTGCCCGATTTTGCTCCCGACTTCGCTCCTGCGCCAGCCCCGGCCGGTCGGGAGAGGAGCAGCCGCGAGCTACCAGTGCCCGTGTGCATGGGGGTCGGTTTGAGCGGCTGGAGGAGATGGTAAGCAGCCGCGAGCGACCAGTGCCCGTGAGCACCGGGGTCGGTTGGAGCGGCTGCAGCATGACGAGCAGCCGTGAGCGGCCAGTGCCCGTGAGCACCGGGGTTGATTGTAGCGGCTGCAGCATGCAGGATAAAAAGCAGCCGGGAGCGGCCAGTGCCTGAGAGCATTGGAGCCGGTAGGACCGGCTGCAGGAGAAATTAAGCAGCCGCGAGCGACCAGTGCCCCTTGTGGGGCTGCAGAGTGGAAATACTCCAAAGTGGCAAAGCCACAGTGGGCAACTAATAAGCCCCACAGCAGTACTCCTTGTGGGGCGGCACAGAGTTTCTCACTCATCAGAGGGGAACACCGAGAGTCAATCCTGGGCTGGCTGCAGGAGCTGGAACAGGAGCAGCTTCAGGAGCAGCCGTGACGGCCAGTGCCCGTGAGCATTGGAGCCGGATGGAGTGGCTGCAGGAACTGGAGCAGGAGCAGCGTCAGGAGTAACGGCTTCAGGAGCAGCCGCGATGGCCGGTGATCATGTGCATTGGAGCCGGTTGGGTGCCCGAGAGCATCGGGACCAGCTGGAGCGACTGTTGGAGCAGGTAAGTGGCAGCTGCATGAGATGGAGACTAGTCACAGAGGGGCAGCTAGTAAGTCCTACAGCAGTACCTCTTGTAGGGCTGCACAGTGTTCTCCCTCATCAGAGGGGAGTATAGGGGGTCAATTTTGGGCTGCACCTGAACAGGGGAGCAGAACATACCCCTAGTACACTTAGGGTGCGGAAAACCTATGGAAAAACACTTACCATCAGGGATGAGAAGAACTTTTTTCACACAGAGAGTGGTGAATCTCTGGAACTCTCTGCCACAGAGGGTAGTCGAGGCCAGTTCATTGGCTATATTTAAGAGAGAGTTAGATGTGGCCCTTGTGGCTAAGGGGATCAGAGGGTATGGAGAGAAGGCAGGTACGGGATACTGAGTTGGATGATCAGCCATGATCATATTGAATGGCGGTGCAGGCTCGAAGGGCCGAATGGCCTACTCCTGCACCTAATTTCTATGTTTCTATGTTTCTATGTTTCTAACTGCAAAACCTGAATGTTCCCAGTATCAATCAAAACATGGTAGGGCAGGGAATTGAAACGAAAGAATGTTCTAAGTCCTAACAGATGATAACCTGGAACCTCCCAACCACCAATATTAAAATTTGGAGGCATCTTATCTTAACAGGGAAAGATCTTCACATAGAGGGAACTCTGGGACACATTAAGGAACGTTTTAAAAACTACTTCCTGAGAAATGTGCTACCCTCATCAGACACCGGCACCTCAACGACCACGGAGGATGCCGAAATAATAACTAACCTACTAATAGGAACCAGGGAGGTTGGTGGGGGATAATAGATCTATCTGTATGCATAGAATTATTCTACCGACACTTAAAATTCAGAAGTACAGGGGTATACCTTAGAATTCTTCATTCCATTATCCTCCAGTTCAGCATGTACCGAACTGAATGTTCATGCTTAACGGGTAAGAATCAACTAAAGCGCATACTGAACTACAGTGCCCATATATTATAGCAGTTATGGAGGACATCCACACGAATCACAGGAATTCGTGTCCTAAATATCCTTATCATAATTTAGAGGTGGTTGCCACTTCATCTTCGATTGACTAATTTGAATACTTCGTATTTTATATTAATTACAGATGGGAACCTTTGGTGCAACTAAGGGATTGATCCTAGGGTACTACATGGCAAGCATGGTATTAAAATACGCTTGCTATATAGTACTCATTAAAGGTGCCCACAGATGTATTTAACACAACAGATCGTCTGCGGTCCACCATTAACACACTTCACATGGCAGTAACTTAGCCGTAAGAAAGGGTACAGCCTTTATGGAGCCATCAGACTGGTAGTAGAATAATTGGCATTAGGGGCTGTGTGACAGCCACATGATATCGGACCTTTACATAATCATAGTACAGAGCGCAACACGCGTCACTCAAGAAATTATGTGGGGGTCATTCTGACAGACTAATGAAACAACCAAACACAGTTACCCGTCTATGGAACCACATACTGATGGGCCTTGGATTGGGATGCTACTAATTCCATCTCCAGCTGTGGGGGAGATGGAAAGCTCAGGAGGCATCACTACTAACGTTGGGCATATATACCTGGGGAAGTGAGAGCTAGTCATGGCTTTAAGTCATATTGTTTTGGGTTATATCACCAGTATGTTAATCTACAAATTGACAACACCACCGGGGTAGCATATGTCAACCATATGGGTAGAAACATATTGACACCATGTGACTATCTGGCCAACACTATTTGTGAATTGAATTGAATTGAATCCTTTCTTGTCAATCAGACCTTTCGGTCTGAACGAGATGTTGTTGCCTGCAGCCATACATGTAATAATAGCAGCACACAATGGACACAGGCTGGCATCCGCCGCGGTGAGTTCACCGGGCACCTCCTCACTGTGATGGAGGCAATAGTCTTAGAGTTACTGTCTCTATTAATCTGGATTAATAGCGTATCCAGATAGAGATTGGATATTAGCTTCCAACTACCAGGGAAACTGAATTTAGTGGCAGACAACAGGTCACGCTAAGTCTAAAAACTCTGTATGGATGTTGGATAAAATATGTAATGCTGGAACAGCCGGTATGGAACACCAGATAACGACCTATTCACATCCATGCTCTTACCAGTTATCAAATTATGTTCTTGGGAGCCAGAACCTGGGGCAGTGGTTCAGATGTATCTTCGCTGATTGGGGGATCATTTATGCATCCCTCCCTTTGCCTCATCAGTCGGGTATTTAGGAAGAAACTATAGACTCCACATCTCGAATCTTGATAATACCTGATTGCCCTACGCAACCAGGGGTAGTGGTGATATCAACATGGGTCAGAACCATACATCACCATCCATCCTGACCTAACTTACTAGGTCTTCCCGCAACAAGGGGAGTTACCCATGTCACTATTATATATTAATCTATTTATTTAGAGTTGAAAGCACCTCTTCTACACCTAGGACTGACGGACCGAATGCGGAATTATTTCAGCGGGTCACAGACAGTCCACCCAAACATCAGTACTTGGTATCATCTAGTAATGGGAAGTACTGTCACAACATAATCATCACCCACAGATCTATGAACATCCCGTCTGTTCTGGAATTCCTGGCAAGCCTCCATTATGATGAGAGGCTCAGTCATAGTGCCATCAACTGCGCCAGAGGTGCTCTGTCAATATACCTGTCGAAGGTACAGAGCGGCATTCTGTTGGGACAAACCCTGGTAAACAAACTCATGAGGGGCATTTTTAAAATTAGTCCCCAAGAACCAGGTACTCCCAAATATGGGATGTGAGCATTGTACTGACCATGTTAAGAAACTGGTCTCCAGCTACAGCTCTGTTCCTACGGAATCTGACTATGAAAACAGTCATGCGGATGGTCCTGGTCACGCCACAAGGATCCAGTCACCACAGAAAATAAGGTTGGACAACATGATGAATTCATCTGGAATTTAAAGTTTACATCAGTGTAATAGTCATACAGAACAGACAGGGGTCAACACGCCTAAACAACAGAATTCAGAGCCTGCCTTACAGATGGTCGTCTCTATATTATAACACACTTACTATCATACATGAAGTATACTAAGATCATCAGAGGGAAGGAATGTCACTTTAATCAGCTACTAACAGCCATTCAAAACAGTGACAGTCCAGACCATCTCTAGATGGCTAAAACAAGTCCTAAATAGGCTGGAGTGGAAACTAGCATTTCAAATCTCACTCCACCAGGGCTGCAGCTACATTGGCAGCTATGAAGTTGGACGTACCAATGGACCAAATCCTCAAGACAGCAGGATGGCCAACGGAGGAACTTTCCAACGACTTTATAACAAACCAGTCATTGAACCTGGAACATTTACAGAAACAAATTTAAGTTCTGTAATATAATATACCCATAAATAGGGGCAATAATTGGTGTTAATATTTTTTACTGTTGGATTTCAATATCGTATTGATGTCTAATGATGTTAACTCTATTCTCCCCAAAAATCAAGGCAGATGTGATGCATGGACTCGTTCCACGGCATGAAATCACAGAGCTTTAAAATCTTCACGTAATCACTCACGTGACTCCGAAGTAAAATAGTAAGATTAAACGAGAACTTACCAGTTTGAAGTTTGATCTGTATTTTATGAGGAGGAACGTTGATGGAATACGTGCCCTCCGCTCCCACCCTTGATCATATCCTGAACTGGTATCTCTTCTCTAATCTTACTATGTTTAGTCATTACAGTTATCTGTGATTTCACACCGCTACTTTGAAGAATGACACGCATGCGTCCTAGCGGGGTTCTTCACGTATTCCCTGAATGTTCCTCCTCATAAAATACAGATCAAACTTCAAACTGGTAAGTTCTCGTTTAATCTTACTATTGTACATCACAAAACCACAAATTAGTATACCAAACATATTAAATTTAATTGAGGACTTTGGATCCTTCTCAGGATATAGAATAAACTGGAACAAAAGTGAAATTATGTCGATAAAACCAAAAGACTCAACACACCTTCGGAAATTCCCCTTTAAAATAGCCACAGAAAAATTCAAATATTTAGAAATTGAAATTACTAGAAACTACCATGATATGTTTAAAGCCAATTATAATCCCTTACTTAAGAAACTAAATAATTTGATTAAATTCTGGTAAACACTTCCGATGTCCCTAATAGGCAGAATAAACGCTATAAAAATGATCTTTCTACCACAAATCCTATACCTATTTCAATCAATACCTATATATCTCCCAAAAACGTTTTTCAAAAAATTGGATTCAGACATTACAAATTTATATGGGATTATAAATCCCATAGAATACAAAGAGCACACCTTAATAAACGAAAAGAGCTGGGTGGTCTAGCGCTACCCAACTTTATGTATTATAATTGGGCAGTAAATATTAAAAATATGATTCACCTGCTGGACAATTCTGCCCAGCAGGTGGACTGGATTGTAATGGAAAGAGAGAACTGCTCTCCATGTAATCTCTCACCAATACATCTGAGTAACAAAATTATAATAAAAATCCATTATACATCGCACAATTAGAACATGGAAACAAATAAAACAGAACCTAAAATTAAGAAACCTATCTCTTTTAATACCAATAGTTAATAATCCATCGTTTAAACCATCAATTATAAACAAATCATTCATACAATGGGAAAGAATGGGAATCAAAACGCTCGGAGATCTGTATGAATTGGGAAAATTACTATCATTTCAACAACTACAACTGAAATATAATTTGAAAAATAATCAATATTTTAAATATCTTCAAATTCGTGATTATCTGAAAAAATACACAAAAGACTATCATAATATGCATACCGACTTACTGGATGAAGCAATGAAGACAAAGGCGGAATCAGCTAATCTAATATCGTACTTATATAACATCATCTTAAATATAGAAATACCCACAACTGATGGAATTAGAAGAGACTGGGAACAAGAATTAGCTATAAAAATTTCAAAAGAGAGCTGGGATAATCATTTATTACAGGTGCATAAATGTTCGATCAACGTACGACATACTCTCATCCAATTCAAAACATTACATAGACTATATTATTCAAAGACTAAAATAAATAAATTCTTCCCTAATGTCTCACCCATCTGTGATAAATGTCTGTGTCAAGAAGCTACCATAGCGCATTCTTTCGTTTTTTGTACAAAAATACAAAAATTCTGGAATGAAATATTTGACATCTTTACAAAATTAATTAAAATAAAACTGGTACCAAAACCAGAATGGATTATTTTTGGAATATCGGAAGGTAACCCTGAACTAAACGTGTTTCAGAAGAATTTACTCAATTATGGGCTAATAATGGGAAAAAAGCTTATACTTAAATTCTGGAAAAATGCGCCCACACCAACAATAAAAATGTGGATATCAAATATGTTTGAAACACTACATCTGGAAGAGATGAGATTCCTCTTAGCAGGCAAAGCAGACCAATTCCAAAAGACGTGGTGTAGGTTTTTGGAACTATTACAAGCATGAGGTGCAATAGTAATTTAAAAAATAAATAAATAAATGGTACCAGGATCTGGCAACGGGGGGTAAAACAACAAAAACAGATTTGGTTGGTAGTTCCCTTTCTGCGGAGTTTAACGTTATAATAGAGCGATTGTTTCTCCTTTCTTTTTCCTTCTTTTCTAGGGTCTACTTTCTTTCTTTCTTTACTTCCTTCTCTGACTTCTTTTCTAAGGGGCTTTCTTTTCTCAACACTCTCTTGCACCTTCACGACTCTTGCGCACTTTCCTTACTTTCTTTACTTCTATCTGTTTCTTAAAGCTTAAAAAATGAAGCGGTACAAAAAAATGTATTAAGACATATGTGTTGTGTATTATTGTAACTTACCGTACTTCGAAAGAGGAGACAAAGTGCTGGAGTAACTGAGCAGGTCAGGCAGCATCCCTGAAGAACATGGATAGGTGACATTTCGGGTCTGAAGGAGGGTCTCGACCTGAAACGTTACCTAGCCATGTTGTCCAGAGATTCTGACCTGCTCAGTTACTCCAGCACTTTGCGTCTTTTTCCATATTAAACAGCATCTGCAGTTCCTTGTTTCTACAGAAGGAAAGAGATTCTGAGGCAGCTACACTTAAAAATAGATACAAAATGACATGAACAACAATAGACAATAGGTGCAGGAATAGGCCATTCGGCCCCTCGAGCCAGCACCGCCATTCAATGTGATCATGCCTGATCATCCACAATTAATACCCCGTTCCTGCTTATTCCCCATATCACTTGATGCTGCTATCTTTAAGAGCTCTCTCTTGACAGTATCCAGAGAAGCAGCCTCCATCGCCCTCTGAGGCAGAGAATTCCACAGACTCACAACTCTCTGTGTGAAAAAGTTTTTCCTCATCTCCCTTCCAAATGGCTTACCCCTTATTCTTAAATTGTGGCCCCTGGTTCTGGACTCCCCCAACATCGGGAAATTCCTGTTTCCTGCCTCTAGCGTGTCCAAACCATTAATAATCTTATATGATTCAATAAGATCCCTCTCATTCTTCTAAATTCCAGAGTGTACAAGCCAGGCCGCTCCATTCTATCAACATACCAACAGCCCAGCAAATGGTGGAAAAATAAATAAACATTGTGTACCCAAATCAGACCTTCTAGTACATAACATAGAACATAGAACAGTGCAGCACAGAACAGGCCCGCCACCCCAAAATGTCTGTGCTGAACATGATGCCAAGACCATCCATATTGAAGCATTGTCTAAAATGTAACCCCCAAAAGACAAAGACCTATTCGTAAATGGGAATACAGGAAATTACAGATGCTGGAATCTTGACCAAAAATAAAATGATGAAAAACTCAACAGGACAGGTAGCACCTGTCGAGCGACTGAAGTTGGTTTCTGACCCGAAATGTCTTCTGGCCATTTCCCACCACAGATGCTACCTGACTGGTTAAGTTCCTCTAGCTCTTTGTTTTTCACTTAGAAAAGGTGCGACTTTTACACTATTATTAATGGTTAGGACTGTTGAATGGAAGTGAATGTAACGTGGCTTATAATGGTTCATTAGTCCTTTATTCTCACGTCTTGCACCTGTTGCCACATTTTTTGTTGCCAGTTACAAAAGAAACGAGTTAGAAATGTAAAATGTGGATTTAGCTCTTAGGGCTTTGGGAATCAAGGGATTTGGGGGGAAAGCCAGTACGGGATACTGTTTTTGGATGATAAGCCATGATTATATTGAATGGCTGGCTCAAGGGGCCAAATGGCCTGCTCCTATTTTCTATGTTTCTATGAAAAAGAGAAAGTCCAGAGTCTGGCCCACATGCTCGATATACTGGAGCGGGTCCCGATCCAGGTGAGCCCCATGCTGCTGCAGGGTCTCCTCCGTTGCCCTCGACCGGCTCGGCCCATCAAACGGCATCCCTCTCCTCGCTCGACTACCGCTGTGCCCCGGGGGACACCTCCCGCAGCCTACCTTGCAGGTGCTGGAGGCAATACCCTGCTCCCTCTCCATAAAATGAGCAGAACCAGATTTTGAATGCACTGTATTTGCGGAACAGGAAAATAACCATGAGAACTTATTAAACAGCTCTCAAACTTTCTTTCACAAAGTTACTTTGCTTACATTCTTTAAAATTAATAGCCCAGTTATTACGATGATGGCAGGTGGCTGTATTTCGTGCAAATGTATTTGCAAATTGTCACAAGGTTCCCATAATGAAGACATACTCAGCCATATAAACAGTTTAATCCAGTTAGGTCTCTTTACTTAACCGAATTAAACTTGTGTAAGAAGTAACTGCAGATGCTGGTTTAAATCGAAGATAGACATGAAATGCTGGAGTAACTCAGTGGGACAGGCAGCATCTGTGGAGAGAAGGAATGGGTAACATTTTGGGTCAAGACCCTTCTTCAGACTGATGTCGGTGAGTGGGCAGTTCAGAGATCTTCTTATTGAGTCCACATCACAAGCTTAGATATTGTTCAGCCAGAGACGAACGCACTTCTCGGCATCTTCATTGTAGGCAGCGAGATCGGCAGCTGTGGGTTTTCAGTTGAGGGCATTTCAGCAGGTGTTCCATTATTTGTGGTTCAATACCACATTCGCAGGTGACAAAGTTGGAGTTATATCCCCACTTATTTAGAGACACCTTGGCTCTGCCAACACCAGTTCTCAATCGATTGAGGCATTTCCATCTGGCCCACCTTGCTTCTGCACCAGGAGGGGGTTGCTCACTTGCTGTTCGACCCATGGTAGTTGAGGGAGGTAAAGTGGATATTCTATCATCCCAAATGGAGACTTGTGCTTCATTTGTTGTAATGCCAGCCTCAAGAGGAGTCACAAAGTTAAGAACACTTTTTCTTGATTTTAGGCGGCTCGGAAATGGTGTCTGGCCGAACATAGGATGTCGTTCATCTGTTATCTGCCGCTGCCGCTCATTCATGTTGGTTCCTGCTCTTCTGACATCTGGAGGGACTATGTCTGCCAGGAGGTAGAGGCTGTCAATACTTGTTGGCTTGACACAACCTGTGACAAGACTACAGGAAGCATTGACAGCTGGGTCAAGCTTCTTGACATGGGTGGATCTTTTCCATACTGGGTATGCATACTCAGCGGTTGAATAGCAGAGGGCTAAAGCAGTGGAATGAAGGGTCTGTGGGCTAGCACCCCATCTTCTGTTGGTGAGCTTACTAACAACATTGTTGCGTGTGCTCACTTTTGCCTTTGTCTTCTCAATATGGGTCTTGAAGGTAAGACATCAGTCAAGGGTTACACCAAGGTAAATTGGATGCTCGCAGTACTTCAATGTTGTTCCAGACCAGTTTACCTGAAGTTGTCTCTTGGGTTCTCGGTTTCTCAAGTGGAAGACACACACTTGTGTCTTATGTTTAAGAAGGAACTGCAGATGCTGGAAAATTGAAGGTAGACAAAAATGCTGGAGAAACTCAGCGGGTGAGGCAGCATCTATGGAGCGCAAGAAATAGGTGAAGTTTCGGGTCGAAACCCTTCTTCAGACTGATGTGGGGGTGGTGGCGGAAAGAAGAAATGAAGAGGCAGAGACAGTGGGCTGTGGGAGAGCTAAGAAGGGGAGGGGAAAGAAGGGGAAAGCAGGGACTACCTAAAATTGGAGGTCAATGTTCATACCGCTGGGGTGTAAACTACCCAAGCGAAATATGAGGTGCTGCTCCTCCAATTGAGGGCGGGCCTCACTCTGGCCATGGAGGAGGCCCTGGACAGAAAGGTCGGATTTGGAATGGGGGGGGAGTTGAAGTGCTGAGCCACCGGGAGATCAGGTTGGTTTTTGCGAACCGAGTGGAGGTGTTCGGCAAAGCGATCGCCAAGCCTACGCTTGGTCTCACCGATGTAGAGCAGCTGACACCTAGAACAGCGGATGCAATAGATGAAGTTGGAGGAGGTGCAGGTGAACACCGCGCCTGGAAAGACTGCTTGGGTCCTTGGATAGAGTCAAGGGGGGAGGTAAAGGGACAAGTGTAGCATTTCCTGCGGTTGCAAGGGAAAGTGCCAGGAGAGGGGGTGGATTGGGTGTGAAGGGACGAATTGACCAGGGAGTTATGGAGGGAGCAGTCTCTGCGGAAAGCTGAAAGGGGGGGAGATGGGAAGATGTGGCCAGTGCCTGGGATCCTGTTGGAGGTGGCAAAAATATCAGAGGATCATTTGTTGTATGTGACGGCTGGTAGGGTAGCGGGTGAGGACAAGGGGGTCGCTGCCCTTGTTATGAGTGGGGGGGTGGGGGTGAGAGCAGAGTTACGGGATATAGTAGAGACCCTGGTGAGAACCTCATCTATAGTAGAAGAGGGGAACCCCTGTTCCATAACGAATTAGGACATCTCCGATGCCCTGGTTTGGAACACCTCATCTTGGGTGCAGATGCGGCATAGACGGAGGAATTGGGAGTAGGGGATGGAGTCCTTACAGGAAGCAGGGTGGGAAGAAGCATAGTCCAGATAGCCATGGAAGTCAGTGGGTTTATAGTAGATGTCGGTCAGTAGTCTGTCACCTGCAATGGAGATAGTGAGGTTTCCTGTCTGCCAGCCAGTTCTCTATCCACATCAATACTGAACCCCCAATACCGTGTGCTTTAAGTTTGCATACTAATCTCTTATGTGAGACCTTGTCGAAAGCCTTCTGAAAGTCCAGAAATAACACATCCACTGGTTCTCCATTATCCACTCTACTAGTTACATCCTCAAAAAATTCTATAAGATTCGCCAGACATGATTTACCTTTCATAAATCCATGCTGACTTTGTCCAATGACTTCACCACTTTCCAAATATGCTGCTATCCCATCTTTAATAACTGACTGCAGCATTTTGCCCACTACCGATGTTAGACTAACTGGTCTGTAATTCCCCTTTTTCTCTCTCCCTCCCTTTTTAAAAAGTGGGGTTACATTAGCTACCCTCCAATCCTCGGGAACTACTCCAGAGTTTAAAGAGTTTTGAAAAATTATCACTAATGCATCCACTATTTCTGGGGCTACTTCCATAAGTACTCTGGGATGCAGTTTATCTGGCCCTGGGGATTTATCAGCCTTTAATCCATTCAATTTACCTAACACCACTTCCCGGCTATCCTGGATTTCACTCAGTTCCTCTATCTCATTTGACCCCCGGTCCCTTGCTATTTCCGGCAGATTATTTATGTCTTCCTTGGTGAAGACAGAACCAAAGTAGTTATTCAATTGGGCTGCCATGTCCTTGTTCCCCATGATCAATTTGCCTGTTTCTAACTGCAAGGGACCTACATTTGTTTTAACTAATGTTTTCCTCTTCACATATCTATAAAAACTTTTGCAGTATCTTGGACGGCAACACCCAGGTCATCAGCATATGCAAAGTGCCGAGTTCCATAATTTCTTGGTTGGTCATTAGATGTTGAAGAGTAAGGGAGCAAGCACGCTCCCTTGAGGGAGACCATTCTTCAGCCTATGCCATCTGCTTCCTTTGCCAGCCAACTCCACAAAGAACATCCTGTTCTCCAGCATACTTTCATCAGTTCTGTGAGCCAAATGTCCTTCATCAAATCCAAGATCTTGCTAAGCAGACATCTGTGGTTGACTGTGTCATATGCTGCAGATAGGTCAACAAAGACCACGCCTGCACCATCCTTTTCTCAAATCCATCTTCAATGTGTTGTGTGAGATTGTGAACTTGGCTTGTTGTTGACTTCACAGGGCGGAATCCTGCTTGCTCGGGGATGAGGTGTTCATCTCCTGTTGGAGCGATTCTGTTTAGGATCAGGCGTTCAAACAGCTTGTAGGTGGGACTAAGAAGTGGGATCAGCCTATAGCTCTTTGGGGTTGATGGATCTCTCCCTGGTTTGTAGTCAGAGACAGTAAGATTGGTAAGAGAACTGGGAAGGGGAGGGGATGGAGGGAGAAGGAAGGAAAGTTAAATAAGTCAATGTTCATATCAAACTACCCAAATGAAATATGAGGTGCTGTTATGAATTAAACACTTTGCTGGCTAGCTCCAAACAAAATTAGTAGCCCAAAGAAATAAAAGGAACTGCTTTTATTTTAAATCAAGCCAGTACAGACAATCCCCTATTCCCTGCAAGCAATTGAATAACAAAAGACACAAAAAGGGTGTTAATGTTCGCTTGGATTTTACATGCAAAAGAAGATAGACTACCTTGCGATAGATAATGGTATTCATCCACGATAATTTCATTCAGTTTCATCTACATAATTACAGTAATTTTACACGCTGAAGATTGTTCACATGGGAATATATTTCAATTTGAGAAGTATAAAATGGAATTAACACAGTTATCAAACAAAATTATTAGTGCCTTCTATCTCGACAAATAGCACCATAGAACATGGAACAGCACAACAGAGAAACAGGCTTTTCAGTCCACCATGTCTGTGCCAAACATAATAACAAAATAAACTATTCTCATCTGTCTGCATATGATGTATATCCCACAATTCCCTGCATGTCCATGTGCCAAACAAGCAACTTAAATGCCACTATCATATCATATTCATAATCATAATCGTAATTTGCAACATACAAGGAATTTGGTTTGCCATCCAGTCATACCAAAAAAGCAACAAGACACACAACTACATGAAAATTTGACATAAACATCCACCACAGTGGCTCTTCCTCATTCTCCACTGTGATGGAAGTCAATAAAGTCTTATCTTCTTTCCTCCTTTACTCCCGCGGTTGGGAGAGTCAAACCATCCGCAGTCGGGGCGATAGAAGCTCCCATCCGCTGCCGGCGATCGAAGATCCCATGTCGGGGCAATAGAAGCTCCCACGATCGTTGGGATGGTGAGGCACTGTCTCCAGCACCAGCCGTAGCAGTACAATCCAGGCATTCACCGATTAAAAAAAACATGCCTTGCACATCTCCTTTATGGAGGCTATGGGGGGAAGGCAGAAGAACGGGCTAAGGAGGGAGAGCTAGATCAGCCATGTAGATTTGACGGGCCGAAAGGCATAATTCTACTCCTATCTCTTATGATCTTATGATCTTTAAACTGTGTCTCTCTCTTTAAAGCTATGCCACCTATCTTTTGACATTTCCATTCTGACCATTTATCCTATCTAATAATTCTAACTACTTGTATATTATTGTAATGTTGTCACCTTCAGAAAGGAGGACAGAGCAGAGGATCATGAAACTTTTGCATACCCGTAACATTTTGGCCAAGATATTTCCTGTGTCTTGCAATTTTTACAGGAGTGAAACAGCAATTTATGAGGTAGAAATGTGAAGTCTCCTATCCACTAAATGCACGTGAGTGACAGAAACATCTCCACAACATCACAGCTCAGTCACATTGTGATCAGTGGAAATGAATTTCAGAACCAGTGCTCATTGCACATCTAACATGTACAAGAGAGGACAGATTTCCACATCTACGCATCCGATAAGCTAGTTATTCCTGTAAGGCAATAATGTGCTGTCTGCTACATCTGCATTTCGTTGTCTCTGTACTGTACACTGACAATGACAATTAAAGTTGAATCTGAATCTGAATCTGATCTGAATCAAATAATTCCTGCATGGATGTTAGGAGAGCAGACCTGAAATGGACAATTCATCCTTTTTTGATAGTAAACACAGGGCCAAATGTTAATAGAAAATAGAAAATGCTGCAAACAATCGGAAGATTAAAGACCCTTTCAGCATGGGCCCTCCCAACAAGAGCCTTTGACCTGAAATGTTAGTTCCATTTCCCTTTCCTTAGTTGGACACAACATGCTGGAGTAACACAGCGGGTCAGTCAACATTTCTGAAGAACGCTTCGGGTCGGGGCCCTTCTTCAGACTTTATCATTTTCTCTAGATGCTGCTTTAGCTGCAAAGTATTTCCAGCATTTTCTGATTTTATTTTAGATTTCTCGCATTTGCATTTAAAAAAAATGTTTTTTTTCATTGAGTAAATTTCAACGATAATGCATATGCCAAAGTAATATAATTTATGAAAAAAATCACCAGAAATATAACTTTGTTGAGTAAATTTGTTGTAGAGCTAATAAGAAATATTAATTGTAGTGTAAATAGGTTACTTTTTACATTGGTATTTTTAATAAGACACATGTAATAGGTATGTTGCAAAACTTACCGTCAGCGACACTGCAGTTCTGTCACTGCCCGTGTGCGCGACTTTGGCGCCTTTGAGAGGGGGGCGGGTTTAAAACGTCGTTTTCTCTAGGCTACTGAAATCAAGGTTGTTCAGCCTGCTTAGTTGCTGACGAAAAATCGCTGCGACATTCATTCGCTGCAGTTAATTTTAAACTAAGTTGGATTATTTAATTGCTATAATAGATTAAAAATCATCCTCTAAAGCCGCGAACGCTGACAAAGGGACGATCTCACGTAGGGGACAAGGCAAGGTAGGCTGTTTATTTTTACATTAAAAAGTGCTTCTTAAGATCCCTTTATTCAAAATTTTAAGTTGCGAGAAGGTGACTTGGGGCCCAGTATTTTTCATGCCGACATGGGGCTCAAATCCACCGCAATCGCAACATTCCAAACCAGCGCGTTCCACAAAATCCCACTCGCAAGGTGATTTAAATGGCCATTAATTTACAGCAATTAAACACTAAATTCCTTCCATTTGGCCTATAAATTAATGACAATGAGATTTAAAAATCATGTTTTATTGTGAATTCTTGTGTGAATGTTCTTTGGACACTTAGGCTATTTAAAAATGTAAATCCTTTCTTAAGAAATGGATAGATGTTTAGATCTAGTAATTGAATTTTGGAATTAGCTACAATTGGGTAACTAACTAATTATATGCTTTAATTTCAGGTCATCCAAGTAAGATTGTTTAATATTTGCTTCAGAATGCTTCAATCCATAATAACTGAACATTTCTTTCAGTTCTCTTAATTTTTAATAAAGTTATGGCCATTTGACTGTCCTTGATCACAACTTCTGTGTTAAGTCAATGGAAAAGCAATAGGGAACAAGATGCTAATTTCCGAGTATGAAAATGGGCATAATATTTTTAATACTGAAGATATGAAAGTGAATTAGGTGTCAAATTAAACTTCTTTTTATGCTTTATCTGATGGGATAAATTGCAGACTTGATTTTTTAAATCTCAAAATGTTGTAACATTGCTACATAACAAAGATAGAACTATTAAATTAGCATCCTTTATTGAAGATAGTCAACAGTCAACCTGCACCGGTAGCTAGTACAACATTGTATCAAAAGTTAAATTGAAAGATGCACTCGTCTCCAAGGCCATATGGATTCAATAAACAATTTCGATTAACAAGTGAAGAGCAGAGAAGCAGACAAGCTTATACAGAGAAGATTAACTAGGATTTTGCCAGGCCTGAGCTATGGGGAGAGGTTGAGCAGGTTTCAACTGTATTCCTTGGAACACAGGAGGATGAGGGGTGATCTTGTAGAGGTGTACAAAATCATGAGAGGAATCGATAGGGTGAGTCTTTTGCCCAGAGTCGAGGAATCGAGAACCAGAGAACATAGGTTTAAGGTGAGGGGGAAAAGATTTAATAGGATCCTGAGGGGTAACTTTTTCACACAAAAGGTGGTGCGTGTATGGAACAAGCTACGGAGGTAGCTAGGCAGGTACTATCACAACATTTAAAAAAAATTTAGAGGAAAGATTTAGAGGGATATGGGCCACATGCATGCAGTGGGTGTAGTGTAGATGGGGCGAGTCAGTCGGCAAGGCCAAGTTGGGCTGTAGGGCCTGTTTCCACGCTGTATGATTCTATGACTCTATAACTTCAACAATAATTCAAGCAACATTGTATGAACATCCCAGCTTTAGAAATATTAAGCGGGAACATCTTAAATGAGAAAACATATTTTACAATTTGGATCCAAAATAATATGATCACTGACGTGTATTGCAGGGAGCCTTTATCTTTGTGTTGAGACTGGGAACTGTTTCTTAAATTAAAAGAGAAAGTAATAAGCTTGTCTGAGGATTTGCTGATTTCTTCCCATGTTTATCAAGAACATGGTGGATGCAGTTTAATTCATTGCTGACAGAAGCTGATGAATTCATCCACCAATCTGCATGCAATTTCACGAGACCACAGAGACTATGGTCTGACCTCATATTATTAGGAGACAGGAAACATCTGTATCCTCACATCTGTTGTGCTAGAGATTTAACACAGATTATCAGCTAGTATTAGTCACAAACCAATTGACAGGCCCGGCTTGTTAATTTACCAATTTAGATTCATCTCTTTGCATTCACAAACTAGTTTATGTTTTCTGTTTTCAAACTGTGGTCATGAACAAGTTATAGAAATGTATATCTTAGTTTATTGCTTTTGTTTATTTTTTTAAATTGTCTGCTAATAAATGATTGCATCAGCCTCACCATAAGCAGACTCATCCTATTATGTGTCAATAGGCCTCTGATAATCCCAGTCATATATTTTCTTAAGACAGTGCAGTGTCATTAATTTATTATCCTGAATATTATTATATCATGAAAAATATGAAAAAAATATCAATCTTCTCACAATCCAAAGGTGTGCAGGTTTATAGGTTAATTTGCTTTGGTAAACTGTAAATTATCCCGAGTGTTTAGGATAGTGCTAGTGTACAAGGTGATCGTTGGTCGGTGCAGACTCGGTGGGCCAAAGGGTCTGTTTCCATATTATATCTCTAAACTCTGAAGAAGCAGGACTTTCAGTGTAGAGAGAGCACTGTATATCAATCACCCACCAATGTTAATCATGCTTTATTCTCCACATATTCCCACCACCTCACTGGATATATAAATATTCACACTTGTTCTTCGGGGCAATTAACCCATCAACCTGGTTATCTTCGGGACATGGAAGGAAACTGTAACACCAGGAGGGAAACAACACACTGGGTAAATGTGCAAATTCTGCACAGATGGCACTGCAGGTCGTTTAGTTTAGTTTAGTTTCATTTAGTTTAAACTAAATTAAAATTAAAATTGAAGTTCAGAAACAGGCCATTCGGGCCACCAAGTCCACGTACACTAGCGATCCCCGTACACTAGCACTATCCTACTCACTGGGAACAATTTCAAATTCTTACCAAAGCCAATTAACCTACAAAAGTGAACGTCTTTGGAATGTGGGCGAAAACTGGAGCACCCGGAGAAAACCTGCACGGTCACAGGGAGAAAGTATGAACTCCGAACAGACAGCTCCTGTAGTCGGGATCGAACCCAGGTCTCTGGTGCTATAAGACAGTAACTCTACCACAGCACCACCGTGCCACCCTTAGGATTGAACCCGATTCACTGGAGCTCTAAAGCAGCAGCTCAAAGAGCTGTTCCACTGTGCTGTCCTTGAAGGGCGTTGCAATGCAGAGTTTCTCTATGACGTGCAAGTTTAGTTTAATTGAGTTTGGTGTCAGGTGGGCCGAGGTAGATGGAGCAGTTCAACTCTACATCACCTTCATGGTTTTTATGTTTAACTCTGCATGCAGGATGCTGGAAGCTGTTGCTTGCTTTAATAAATGGTGCAGGTGCATGGCCATTTGTGTTTATTTCCCTCTCTCAGCCTCTGCTGCATTTCCTCCACAACCTCCAATTATATACTCCTAGTAATATTGCCAATTTTACAGTAGAGTGCCCAATTGAAATTCCAACTCTAGGTGCCTGATAGAAACTAGACAGATGAATGGTTTAAATAACCCATCATCAATTTTCTGCTTGTGACTTTCCAGTGCTGATTTTATCCTGCTTTACCCATCTGTAATGATGGGACCATTTAAAAATAAAATTCTGCCTAGATTCACATAGGACATAGAACAAGAACAATCCCTTTGGCCCATAATGTCTGTGCCGAACATGATGTCAAATTAAACTAATCTCTTCTGCTTATAGGACAGTACAGCACAGGATTTGATGACATAATTAAGTTCAGGACATCACAGTGGAGCAGTGTTGTTGCCTTACAGTTCGATCCTAACTACAGTTGCTGTTTGTACAGAGTTTGTACGTCCTCCCTGGGCATGGGTTTTCTCAGAGAGCTCTGGTTTCCTTCCACACTCCAAAGACATACATGTTTTAGGTTAATTGGCTTCTATAAAAATTGTAGATTGTCCCTATTGTGTAGTGTATGGGGTGATTGCTGGTCGCCGCGGACTCGGTGGGCCGAAGAGCCTGTAACCACGCGGTACCTCTAAAATCTAAAGTCTAAAGTCAACTTTTCTGCAGTCTTAAGGCAAAAGGCATTGAACAAGCCTTTCAGCATTAATGACATTCTATTTTTTGACATTTCGCTTTGCAAGACTGGGTTTTCAATACCTAAGGGCTTTGGTTTGATATGCTCAAATTGAGGAAGGTTCTTGCAGGTATTTTGCCATAATTCCAATAATGAGTTTGGGGAAAAAAAGTACAACAGAGTGGTAGAAATTTGGATTTCAACACAAATGGCCAGCATTAACTATTTACGGATAAGTGGATGAAGCAGAAATCAAGTTAATGTTGATAATAAAGACAAAATGAACAGCAGATTCTAGAATCCTATATAGAACGGAAAGTGCTGGAGCAACTCAATGAGTCAGGAGGCATCTCTGGAGGACATGGATAGGAGACATTTCGGGTCAAGACTCTTCTTATTGTTTGATGAAGAGTAGTGAGAGGAGGGGCTTGTGGAGAACAAGTTCAAAGAAAGATCAGTTGGGCTGAATATCCTCTTTTCTTGCTGGAGACCATGCAACTGGAGAGCGCATGACACCTCCCAAATACTCAAAACACCACCTAAAAGCATCATAATGTAATAAAATGGAACTGCAGATACTGGCTGATACCAAAGATACTGGAGTAACTCAGGGGGGCAGGCAAGGCAAGAGAATTACCCAAATTCTCTAATTCAACAAAATATGAGGTGCTGTTCCTCCATTTTTTATATGTGGCCTCGTGTCTTCCTATAGTATGATTACCAGAATGGTGCACAATATTCCAAGTGGACGTAGCCCAGACCATCACACAAACCAATCTCCCTTCCATTGACCACTTATACCTCACGCTGCCTCGGCCAAGGCCGGCAGCATCGGCAAGGACAAGTCGCATCCCGGCCACTCCCTCTTCTCCCCTCTCTCCTCTGCCATCAGGTATAGAAGTGTGGAAATGCACATCTCCAGATTCAGGGACAGTTTCGTCCCAGCTGTTATCAGGCAACTTCTTCTTCTTGCATTTGAGGCAGCAGAAGTCCGCAGCAGGGTGATGCCATCAGGTCCGACATCCGTAGCTGCCCGCCCTAAAAAGGGCGCATGCTCCGTGTTGGCGCCAAGCTGCGGCGCTGCTGCTGTCTCTGTTTGTTGTCGTTCACCTGACTGAGGTCAGCTGACAGGGCTCACCACGGGGAGATCGACAACATGAGCCTCATCAGGCAACTGAACCATCCTACCACAGATAGAGAGCAGTGCTGAACTACTGTCTACCTCATTGGTGACCCTCGGACTATCCTTCATTGGACTTTGCTGGCTTTACCTTGCACTAAATGTTAATTCCTTATCATGTATCAAAACAAGGTAAGTGGCTCGATTGTAATCATGTATTGTCTTTCCACTGAATTGAAAATACGCCACAAATGTTTCCCATTGTACATCGGTATATGTGACAATACTCTAAACTGAACTGAAGTGCAGCCTAACCAATGTTTATGTACAACTGTAACATGGCGCCCAAAACTCTTATGCTGCTACTGTAAACTAACTTGTTTTTCTTTATATCCCACTTTTGGCATAGGGTCCTGGATTTAACTGTTTCTCTTTCCACAGATGTAGACTGACCTTCTGAGTTTCCTGACCTGATGAGTTTCTACTTGCTTCATTTTAAGGAGAGCCTCTCCCTTTGAAGGTAAAATCAAGCATTCCAGCAATGATATAAAATAATTCCCTATACTTCTCAGCAATTAATATAGATAGGTATTCCTGATAATAACATATCATTAGAATTTTGTAGATTGTCATCGAGTCATTCATCATGGAAACCGGCCCTTTGGCCCAACTTACCCATGCCAACAAAGATGCCTCATCTACACTAGTCCCACAACTGTATTTGGCCCATATCGCTGTAAACTTTCCCATCCGTGTACCTGTGCAGTCTAGGCACAATTTTACCGGAGGCAATTAACCTACGACTCTGTACGTCTTTAGAGTGTGGGAGGAAACCGGAGCACCTTGAGAAAACCCGCGCAGTCAGGGGTAGAATGTACAAACTTCGTAAAGACAGCACCCGTAGTCAGGATCGAACCCGGGTCTCTGGTGCTGAGAGGCGGCAACTCTACCGCTGGACCACTGTGCCGCCCCTAGATTTTGCATGGAAGTGATACCAATGTGGACTAAAGAAAAAGGGATGACCTTCAAATCTCAACCAGTTCTTACGAGATTGTCAGATTTAGCAAGGAGTTGAAAACCAGCTTCTAAGTGACCTCAGAGCGAAGCGATTACAATGTATAGTTGGCCACGAAAGGCTTAAGAGCATTAAGTCAAAATAAGAGTGAAGGCGACTTAGTCCATTAATTTCATGGCTTTTGTCCTCTATTCTCCCCCTGCAACATTCAATCATCTGACAACAATGTGATGACATTTGAAAATCATACACATTGGTTTGTGGATGTATTAGTTGAAGAACATTTGTTTGTGCATGTATTAGTTGAAGAAGATGAGGCTTTGATTTAAGATGGATTAAATTTCAAATGCAGCATTGGAAATCACTGTAGTTTGAAATTAGGTAAATCCGTACTCAGCAAAAGTCAGGATCATGGTGTTTTGATTCTCAGTTGAAAATGCGAATGAAAGGTTGCAAGCAGTCAGCAACCTAGTGATATGCAGGCATCACTTTAGGTTGCAGAGTTGTATTTTAATAAGGGAGCTTTGCATAACAAGTGCTCAGTGTAATGTACTACAGAATCCTATATTTCAGATCACAGTCTGCGGTCTTCCACAATATGGTATTTCAAGTGTTCATCTAACTGTTTAGAGTCATAGTCATACAGCGTAGAAACAGGTCCTTCGGCCCAACTTGCCCAAACCGACCAACATGCTCACAATGTTTCTTATACATTGTGATAGTACCTGCCTCAACTAGGACCTCCAGCAACTAAATCCATATCCCTACCACCCTTGAAGTAAAAAAGTTGCCCCTCAGGTTCCTATTATTTTCCCTCTTTCCCGCCCCTCACATTCAAGGGCCTGTCCCACTGTACGAGGTAATTCAAGAGTTCTCCCGAGTTTCCCCTGATTCGAACTCGGAGAATTACGGTAATAGCCGCTCGTAGGTACTCGGGGCTCTCGTGGACATTTTTCAACATGTTGAAAAAACTTCACGAGCTTACCGCGTTTCCCGAGTACCTGCCGTTAGCGTTATGAGCCGCTAAGAGACGTCCCGAGCTCCGACGTACATTATACGTACTTACCACGAGTGTTGATTTTTTTAAAAACTAATTAGAGCTCTTGGGTAAACTCTTATAGTGGGACAGGCCCTTAAACCTATATCATCTGATTCTTGATTCCCCTACTCTGGGTAAAAGACTATGTGCATTTACCGTATCCATTCCTCTCATGACTTGCCCGCCACAAAGTGCTGTAGTAACTCAAAGGGTGAGGCAGCAGGTTTCTTAAATGTTGAGATACTTGCCCCCAGGCAGAGTTTCCAGATCACAACCACCCTGTGGACAAAAATACTTTTCCTCAATTACTCTCCATACATTTCTTAACCCTCCTCTGTTTGTTTAGTTTGACCAAAGGACAATAAGCATCGACCTGGTCCACAATTTCCACCACATGTGAACCAACAGTAAGATAGAAGGTTAAAATATCATAAAGAAACTACTTTTAAATGTAAAATGTAATAACATTTTGAAATATTTACCCAAGTGAGTAACAATACTTATGAAGTGATTGATTTTTAGGGCAAAAGCATTGTCAGTCATCATTATCATGTAAAAGTCGCTATACGCTATACAGGGTGGCACGGTGGCACAACAGTAGAGTTGCTGCTTCACAGCGCCAGAGACCTGGGCTCAATCACTGCGGGTGCTGTCTGTACAGTGTTTGTACGTTCTCCCCGTGACTGCGTATGTTTTCTCCAGATGCTCCAGTTTCCTCCCACACGCCAAAGACATGCGGCTTTGTAAGTTAATTGGCTTCAGTATAGATTGTAAATTGTCTCTAGTGTGTAGGGTAGTGCTAGTGTATGGGATCACTGGTCAGAGTGGACTTGGTGGGCGAATGGGCCAGTTACCGCGCAGTATCTCTAAATTAAAAAAGAAACTAAAAAATGGTCCTTTGAATATAACCTGCTGATGGCTTCCAAATTATTCTGTTTTATTATTTCACTTACACTACATTTGATAAAGTGCAATACTTTCAGGATATGTTTACTTGCAAATACCTCTGTCTCAAAATTCTTCTCAGTCAATAGTACTAAATATTCAAGTCTTGAAGTGAAATTTATTGCAGTATGCAGGAGTGACAAGGTACGATATTTTACAATAAAAATCTTGCTTGCAGCAGCATCACAAGCGCACACACAAAACATAAATTATATATAATTACACAAATTCTGCAAGACAGTGAAAAGAAAAAGACTGTGCAAAAACAAGATATTAGCACAAAACACAATTAGAAAACAAGTCCATGGTAGTCCATTAGCCCATTAGTCTTCTTTTGCTAAGGTTGGGTTAGGGCTGTCAAAGAAAGACACAAGACTGGCACAGTGGTGCAGCGGTAGAGTTGCTGCCTTACAGTGCCAGAGACCCAGGTTCGATCCTGGCTCTGGGTGCTGTCTGTACGGAGTTAGTATGTTCTCCCTGGGGCCACGTGGGTTTTCTCCGGGTGCTCCGGTTTCCTCCTACATTCCAAAGTCATGCAGCTTTATAGGTTAATTGGCTTCTGTAAATTGCCCCAAATGTGTAGGATGCAAAACTGGAATAACATAGTGTTTGGATAATAACAAAGATCTAGTGTATGGGAGATCATTGGCCAGTGCAAACTCGGTGGGCCGAAGGGCCTGTTTCTACTGATTCTCTAAACTAAAAAGACTTTAATCAACGGGTCAGGCAGCATCCCTGGAGAACATAAATATGTGACATTCCGGGTTGGGATCCTTCTTCAGGGCTGTCAATTCTGTTCAAGAATCAGAGGTTGTAGGAAATGAGCTGTTCCTGATCTTGGTGGTGTGAGTCTTCAGGCTAGAGTACCACCTGCCTGATGGTAGCAACAAAATGAGAACATGGACCAGATGGTGCAAGGTGATATCCTGTGCAGCAATGGTAATGCATTTTAATCTGTCTCCAAAATTCACTTCCGATGGGTTCAGTGAAAGATAGTTTTGGGATCGGAGTATGACATACCAAATAAGCATGCTGGCGTGAAACGGTGTCTGTCTATTCACTCTACAGATGCTGCATGATCATTGAGTGCCTCCAGCAGTTTGTTTCTTTACTCAAGATTCCATCATCTGCAGTCTCTTGTGTCACTCTGACATGGTAATGGTATTTATGGTATGTTTAAAAGGACTAATGCGAAACATTTTCATCAGATCATCAATTTATTTTTTGTAATCCTGGAGAAAATTATAAAACGCGCCCAATGGAGAAGCATAGAATCATAGACAGCAACATCTGCAGCGCCACATTTAACTCCGCATAGAATAGCAATGTTACAACATTTTGAGATTTAAAAAATCAAGTCTGTAATTTATCCCATCAGATAAAGCATAAAAATAAGTTTAATTTGACACCTAATTCACTTTCATATCTCAAGTATTTAAAAAGTTATGGCCATTTTCATACTCGGAAATTAGCATCTTGTTCCCTATTGATTTTCTATGGACGTAACAAAAAAGCTGTGATCGTGGACAGTCAAAAGCCCATAACTTTCTTAAAAATTAAGAGAACTGAATGAAATTTTCAGTTATCATAGATTGAACCATTCTGAAACAAATATAAAATAATCTTACTTGGATGACCTGAAATTAGAGCATATAATTAGTTAGTTACCCAAGTGTAGCTAATTTCAAACTTCAATTACTAGATCTAAACATCTATCCATTTCTTAATAAATGATTAACATTTTTAAATAGCCTAAGTGTGCAAATAATATTCATAAATAATTCACAATAAAACATGATTTTTAAATCTCATTTACATTAATTTATAGGCCAAATGGAAGGAATTTAGTGTTTAATTGCTGTAAATTAAAGTCCATTTTAAATCAGCTTTCTAGTAGGATCCTGTGAACGCGCTGGTTTAGAACGTTCACATTGCGGTAGATTTGTGCCCCCAAATGCCCAGAAAAATACTGCGGGATATAATGGGGCCAAAATGAGCTACTCGCAATATTAAACTTTGTATAAAGGGATCTCAAGAAGCCCTTTTTAATGTAAAAATAAGCTACATACCTTCTGTGGTTTGCTTTATGAGACCCTGCGGTTGCTGGTGGTCGCGGGTTTAGAGATTGATTTTTAAACTACTATAACTATTATCCAAGGCCTTTAAAACTAATAATAGCTTTTGTGACGGGGTCTTCCAGCGATTTTCCGTTAATAATTAACAAGGCTGAACATCTTCGATTTGAACAGCCTAGAGAAAATCGCGTTTTAAACCCGCCCCCCTCTAAACGGCGCCAAAATCGCGCACACCAGCAGCGACAGATTTTCAGCGACGCTTCAGGTAGGCTTTGCAACATACCTACATAGAAGCTATGGTTCTGAATTAGAGTACTCCAATGTTACCAGCATATTTCCTTCATTATAACAAGTGGTGATAGCCTCCCTATTATTCTTCATGTCAAATTAAAGATGGGATTATCTATTTTTAACAGTTTATTCTGTGACTATACATTTACATTCTTAGTGCAAGGTATTCACAATTCCTATGTGGACAAAAGTGCTGGAGAAACGCAGTGGGTGAGGCAGCATCTATGGAGCAAAGGAAATAGGCATCGTTTCGGGCCAAAACCCTTATTCAGACTGAAGACTATTCGTAAGGCAGATATTAACAGATTCTTGATTAATAAAGGCATCAGGGGTTATGGGAAAGGCAGGAGAATCAGTCTGAAGAAGGGTTTCGGCCTGAAACCTTGCCTATTTCCTTCGCTCATAGATGCTGCCTCACCCGCTGAGTTTCTCCAGCATTTTTGTCTTACTTCGATTTTCCAGCATCTGCAGTTCCTTCTAAAACATTCACAATTCCTACGTCATTCTCAACAAAGGCCATTCAGCCTGGTTAGACAATACCTTGCTTGGTACCTGACTGAAACCCCCCATTAACCTGGATAAAGTGGATGTGGAGAGAATGTTTCAACTAGTGGGAGAGTCTCGCACCACAAGCCATAGCCTCAGAATAAAAAGACGTACCTTCAGAATGGAGATGAGAATGAATTTCTTAAGTCAGAAGGTGGTGAATCTGTGGAATCCATTGTCACACAAGGTTGTGGAGGCAAGATCAGTGGATATTTTTAAGGCAGATATTGACATATTCTTGATTAATAAAGGTATCAGGGGCTATGGGAGAAGTCAGGAGAATGGGGTTGAGAGGGAAAGATAGATCAGCCATGATTGAATGGCGTAGTCTTGATGGGCCGAATGGCCTAATTCTACTTCTATAACTTATGAACCACATTCATGTCATCCCAAAAAAGCAGTTCATATAATTACAGGAGAGAAACTTTCCTTCAAAGTGGCGACACAGGTAGATAGGGTGGTCAAAAGGATTTTGGCACATTGGCCTTCATCACAGAATATTGAGTATAGAAGTTGGGAGGTCATGTTGCAGTTATATGAGAAGTTGGTGATGCCACATTTAGAGTATTGTGTTCTGTTCTGGACATCATGTCATGGGAAAGATGTTATCAAGCTGGAAAAGGTGCAGAGAAGATTTATGAGAATGTTGTCAGGACTCGGGGGCCTGAGCTATAGCGAGAGGTTTAGCAGGCCAGGACTCTGTTCCTTGGAGCACAGGAGTATGAGGGATGATCTCAGAGGGGTGTTCAAAATCATGAGAGAAATAGATTGGGTAAACGCACAGTCTTTTGCCCAGAGTAGGGGAATCGAGAACCAGAGGACAGAGATTTAAGATGAGGGGGGGGGAAAGATTTAATAGGCACTTGTGTTGCAGCTGTCCAAATAATTGAAGCCTTACACCATGATAGAGGTCCAAAGACATAGCACAGGTAAATTCATGCTAGCATGTTTTTCTAATGTGGGAACCAGGCAGGGAGGGTTACTGTAAAGTTAGTGGGCGTAACTACAAAAACATGACTCATAACATGAGTGACACTGATCTACATCCTCCCTCTTAAAGAGTCAACAACAGTACAAATCCATTAATTAAGTAAAGCATGCATAGTAATTGACAATAAACTGGAGGAAAGTCAAACATAGCCCGGGTACTTCACAACCAGCTTCAAACACGACCAGCACGTATACGATAGAGACCATCTCCGTTCTTTCTCCCCGGGGACAGAGCAGGTGGCTGCACAGGTGAAGGAGACTGAACCAGCATTCATGGAGATGAAGCCGGAGACTGTGGCACAGGCGAAGTCGTCACTGGCAGAGGAACCGTTGCAGATGCGGGTTGTTGTGCTGGTAGAGGCGGAAGACTGCCGCTAGACACAGACGGAAGTGCACTAGTACGGTCTGGATAATACGGAGGAGGAACTGGCTCGTCACAGGCAGGATATGTTGTCTGTTACGCCTGTAGGTGCTGCCATCGGCACAGACAATATACGAGCGTGGCTCAGAAGCAATTCCAGAAATCACAGCAATACGGTCATGGCCTTTGTTGGACCACTTGCCCCTCGGTCAATGGTGGCAGTGGCCTACTTGTTTTGTCAAACCATTGTTTTTGAATATTATGCTTCTGTTGTAACCTGGATTGAACCTCCTTGGGTGGAATCAATGCCTGATCCGCCACAGGCACTGTAACACGGATCTGCCTCGACAAGATGTTGAGCGGGCGAACCCAAAATGGGGTCACGGGAGATTTTGCGTAAGTTGAGCAGATCCAGGAATACATCGGATATGGCACTATGTGGACGTCCCCTGAGCTGTTTGGCAATTTTGACAGCTCGTTCGGCCAGCCCATTAGACTGTGGATATTCAGGGCTGCTGGTAATGTGCGAAAATTCCAGGGTCTAGCAAACTCCCTGAAGTGTTGGCTGGTGAATTGACTGCCGTTGTCAGTTAGCAGTCTGCCCGGAGATCCATGGACTGAAAAATGACGAGATAACTTCGAAATCACTCCGCTGGAAGTGGGGTTGCTTAGAAAATCAATTTCAAACCATCCTGAATACGAATCGATGAGTACCAGGTACTGCTTGCCATGCCAATCAAATATGTCAGCTGCCACTGTAGACCACGGGTACCGGATGTGAAAGAAGTGGTTGCTTTTGTTGGAGAGGTGCCAAACTGTTGCACACTGCACAGGATGCCACGTCCTCGGTGATGTAGTTGGCCATGCCAGGCCAGTAAAACATGTTTTTGACCCGTAGGACAGTAGCATCAGTGCCTGGGTGCACTGCATGGACAGTGATAAAATACTGTTGTGCAGCGAAGCAGGAACCACAGCCTTGTGTCCTTTTACAACAATGCGATCCTGCAGCACTAGCTCATCACGGACGGCAAAGAAAGGCCGGACTGGCAGCAGAACGTTGTAATGTTTGTCTGGCCAGCCGGGCTTAATGACGGAGGTAAGTGATCGTAGGGTGCTGTCTGCAGCTGTGTGGGCGACTAAATCCTCCATACAGGACGAGGGGATAAAAGACACGGCCATTACAATAAAGTCATCATCCAGTGAGGACGGATTCTCGCAGGTCGTCCGGGGTGCGCGCGAGAGAGTGTGTCAGCCAGGTGCATATCCTTACCGCATTTGTGGATCGGAACAATATCATATTTTTGAAGTTGCAGTAACATCCGCTGAAGGCGCGCTGGAGAGGCGTGGATCAGTTTGTTGAAAATGTTGATCAGAGGTTGGTGGTCAGTTTCAATCGTGACCGTGTGACCAAAGATGAAATTGGTGAATTTCTTGCAGGCGAGAACAACCGCCAACAGCTCTTTCTCAATTTGGGCACATCGTTGTTCTGTGTCAGTCATGGTGCGCGAGGCATAGGCAATAGGCTTATTGCCGAAGCCATCATTTTAAAGACATGCTGCGCCTAGTCCGTGTTGTGAGGCATCACAAGTCAGTGGAGCCGGTAGTTTAGGATCAAAGTTATCCAGAGTAGGAGCACTAGACATTTGTTGCTTAAGAATGTCGAACGCATTCTGTTGTTGCTCGTGCCAAGTCCAAGCAGTGTCTTTGTGTGTAAGCTGGCGCAATGGGGCTGATATTACGCTGAAACCCAGAATGAATTTGCTCTAATAGTTAACCATGCCAGGAATCTCTGCAAACCTAGCACGTCTGTGGATGCTGGGAGCTCGTTGATAGCACTGGTTTTTGCTGGATCTGTTTTGGTAAATATATGGCCTATGTATTTCACCTCATTCATTGCATTTTTGAGGGTTCAGCTTGAGATGGATGGCCTTGGCACGATCCAACACCTTTGTCAGATTGGCATCGTGTTCTTCGACCATTCTTCCAGCAATGAGGGGGGACTTGATAGAGGTCTTTAAAATGATGAGAGGGATAGACAGAGTTGACGTGATCAAGCTTTTCCCTTTGAGAATAGGGAAGATTCAACAAGAGAACATGACTTCAGAATTAAGGGACAGAAGTTTAGGGGTAACATGAGGGGGAACTTCTTTACTCAGAGAGTGGTAGCGGTGTGGAATGAGCTTCCAGTGGAAGTGGTGGCGGCAGGTTCATTGGTATCATTTAAAAATAAATTGGATAGGCATATAGATGAGAAGGGAATGGAGGGTTATGGTATGAGTGCAGGCAGGTGGGACTAAGGGAAAAAAGTTGTTCGGCACGGACTTGTAGGGCCGAGATGGCCTGTTTCCGTGCTGTAATTGTTATATGGTTATATGGTAATGAGGATATCATCCACTACGATGGAGCATGGGTAGCCTACAAACAATCGTTCCATAGCTTGTTGAAATACTTCACTAGCAGAACTTATTCCAAAGGGCATGCAAAGAAATTTATAACGCCCGAACGGAGTGCTGGAAGTGGTCAACTTGGAGGAGTTATGTTCCAGTAAAATCTGCCAGAATGAGCTCTTGGCATCCAGCACAGTGAATACAGTTGCCTTAGCCATCTGCGCAGCAATCTCATCCACAGTGCGCATGGGATAGCGGGGTCGTTTAATTGCTGTGTTTAAGTCCTAGGTGTTGATACAAATCTGTATCTCATCTTTGTTCCTCTTGGTAGCCACGACCACAGTGGTGACCCAATCCGAGGGGTCAGTTACGGGAGTAATCACACCTAGAGACACCTTTCTGTTAAGTTCACTTTGAACACGGTCCCGCATAGCGTGGGGAATTTTATGAGCTGGAAGAACAACTGAAATTTCCTCAGGGTCAATGGTAATCATGTACCTGACAGGCAACCTGCCCAGCTTATCGTCAAACAAAACCTTGTATTGTGTTAGGATTTGATGGTTAAAGTCACAGTCTGTAGTCAGAGGACAGACAGAAGGGCTGAAAGTAATCGGAACCAGGCATTGCCACCCAGCAGAGACGGTACATTTTCACGTACCACATTGGAAGCGTGGGTTCGAATCCCACTTCTGACACCATGTTGTGTTGCAGCTGTCCAAATAACTGAAGCCTTACACCATGATAAAGGTCCAAATACTTTATTAACGACATAGCACAGGTAACTTCATGCTAGCACGTTTTTCTAATAATGCAGGAACCAGGCAGGGAGGGTTACTGTAAAGCTAGTGTTCGTAACCATGCAGGTACAGCAGGCAATGAAGAAAGCATTTATAACAAGAGGAATCGAATATAGGAGCAAAGATGTCCTTCTGCAGTTGTACAGAGCCCTAGTGAGACCACACCTGGAGTATTGTGTGTAGTATTGGTCCTCTAATTTGAGGAAGGACATTCTTGCTATTGAGGGAGTGCAGCGTAGGTTTACAAGGTTAATTCCCGGGATGGCGGGGCTGTCATATGCTGAGAGAATGGAGCAGCTGGGCTTGTACACTCTGGAGTTTAGAAGGATGAGAGGATATCTCATTGAAACATATAAGATTGTTAAGGGTTTGGACATGCTAGAGGCAGGAAACATGTTCCCGATGTTTGGTGAGTCCAGAACTAGGGGTCACAGTTTAAGAATAAGGAGTAAGCCATTTAGAACGGAAACGAGGAAACACTTTTTCTCACAGAGAGTGGTGAGTCTGTGAAATTCTCTGCCTCAGAGGGTGGTGGAGGCAGGTTCTCTGGATGCTTTCCAGAGAGCTAGATAAGGCTCTTAAAATTAGCGGATTCAGGGGATATGGGGAGAAGGCAGGAACGGGGTGCTGATTGGGGATGATCAGCCATGATCACATTGAATGGCAGTGCTGGCTCGAAGGGCTGAATGGCCTACTCCAGCACCTATTGTCTATTGTCTATTGTCTATTGTAATTACAAAAACATGACTCATAACATGAGTGACACTGATCTACAACACTTGAGGGGTAACCTTTACACTCAAAGGGTGGTGGGTGGATGGAACAAGCTGCCGGGGCAGGTAGTTGAGGCAGGTACTATCGCAACTTTTAAGAAAAATTTGTACAGATACTTGGACAGGACAGGTTTAGAGGGATATGGGCCAACGCAGGCAGATGGCACTTGTGTAGATGGAGTATATTGGTCGTGTAGCAAGGTGGGCAGAAGGGCTTGCTTCCACGCTTTATGGCTCGATGCCTCAATGAGAGATTGTACATTTAGCAGAAGATTTAGCATTCTGCTGTGTTGCTCTATAATTTCAAGTCTTTGAACATTTTGCAAAACACGTGCTTTAATCCTCCAGCAATAACAACTCTGCTTCCTCAGAGAGCACAAGACGTGGGTTTAAAACCAGATTAAAGGCATGAGGCATTCAGCATTCTTTACAAAGCTATGGCTTCAAAGATAGGTGAATGAGTCACAGACCTGACATAGAGTAGATAATAATTGAGTTAATGCTCACGAAATACAACCAAATCCAATTTCCTCTCCTGAAAAGGGACCGCAGTTTCATTAATTAAATACGGAAGCAAGCTGCAGCTAATGGGAATCTGGAATAACTCCCAGGATAGCTCCTAAATCAGATAACTGTCCGGTTAAATTATGAATATCTACTGAGGTATAGAATCTCATTATTAAAAAATACTTCCTGAATTCTGTCTGCCTTAAACAATTCTGCTCAATATGATCACATAGTTATGACAAAATATACAGCTACGAGAAATGAACACATATCATGCATCACGGTGTCATGGCGGTGTAGCGGCAGAGTTGCTGCCTTACAGCGACAGAGATCCGGGTTCAATCCTGACTACAGGTGTAGTCAGTACGGAGTTTGTATGTTTTCCCCTTGACCTGCGTGAGTTTTCTCCGAGTGTTCAGGTTTCCTACCACACTCCAAAGACATGCAGGTTTGTTGGCTAATTGGCGGGTAAAATTGGAAATTGTCCCTAGTGTGTGTTAGATACTGTGTGCGTTTAGGGATCACTGGTCAGCACGGACAGAAAGTTGCTGCACTGTTTCTCTCAATTAAACTAAACTAAAACTAATCATGATTCATCAATTGATTCATCGGTTTATGTGACATTCGTGGTGGTTAACATTAGCAGATTTGCAGGTGACACAAAGCTGGGTGGCAATGTGAACTGTGCGGAAGATGCTATGAGGATGCAGGCTGACTTGGACAGGTTGGGTGAGTGGGCAGATGCATGGCAGGTGCAGTGTAATGTGGATAAATATGAGGTTATCCACTTTGGTGGCAAGAACAGGAAGGCAGATTATTATCTGGAAGGTGTCATGTTAAGAAAAGGGGAAGTACAACGTGATCTGGGGGTCCTTGTTCATCAGTCACTGAGCGTAAGCACGCAGGTACAGCAGGCAGTGAAGAAATCTAATGGCATGTTGGCCTTCACAACAAGACGAGTACAGGAGCAAATAGGTTCTTCTACAGTTGTACAGGGCCCTAGTGAGACCACACCTGGAGTATTGTGTGCAGTTTTGGTATCCAAATTTGAGGAAGGACATTCTTGCTATTGAGGGAGTGCATGAGGTTAATTCCCGGTATGGCAGGACTGTCATACGTTGAAAGAATGGAGCGACTGGGCTTGTATACACTGGAATTTAGAAGGATGAGAGGACATCTTATTGAAACATATAAAATTATTAAAGGATTGGACACGCTGGAGGCAGGAAACATGTTCCTGGTGTTGGGGAGTCCAGAACCAAGGGCCACAGTTTAAGAATAAGGGATAGGCCATTTAGAACGGAGATGAGGAAAAACGTTTCCACGCAGAGAGTTGTGAATCTGTGGAATACTCTCTCACAAGGCAGTGGAGGCCAATTATCTGGATGCTGTCAAGAGAGAGTTAGATAGAGCTCTTAAAGATAGTAGAGACAAGGGATATGGGGAGAAGATGTAAATAGCCCATTCTAATGCGGCTTTTACACGGGGCGACTTGACGCAAGAGTTAACCAGAGTTCAACATCGTGGGAACCTCATGCGATAACAGTACGGCATTCGTGGACCACCGTGGACCACCGTAGCGCTAACGGCAGGTCATCGTGTAACTTGGTCACTCGGGAGAAAATTCACGAAAGTTTGAATTTCTCCAAGAGTGACTTGTACACTTGTGGTTGAGTATTGCAACATTATATGAACGTAGTGGCCAGTGCGATATCCGTGCGATATCCGTAATAACTCTTGCGGGTACCGTGGGAACTCCTGCGAACGGTGAACCCGGAAGCTGGACAGAGGGGACAGAAGGTGATTAAAAATTATCTTCAGTGGGATTGAATTTAAAAAATAAATAAAAATAAAGATTTACATCCGCATATGGACATCAACTTATTCATGAGTTATGTTAATGAGATTCAAGAAAATAACTATAATCTTTAAAAGGGACTTTAAAAGGGACTTTACTGAAAGGTTACGCATTTTTATGGTCCGTGAGATATTTTTCACATGTACTTCTTTGATACAGGTCGGAGTCCTCGGGTCCAGGGGTCCGGAACGCTACCAATCAATGTTGTGCAGAGACCCGTGTAAGGAGTGAACTGCACATGCTGGTTTAAACCGAAGACAGACACAAAAAGCTGGAGTAACTCAGCGAGTCAAGCAGCATCTCTGGAGAAAAAAAGCTGATGTTTCGGGACGAGACACATCTTCAGACTCAATTCCGATTAGGCTGTCTGAAGAAGGGCTCCGATTCGAATCGTCACCTATTCTTTTTCTCCAGAGATGATGCCTGACCCGCTGACTTACTCCAGCTTTTTATGCTTTTCTTCCCAGATCTGACTTACCTACTGAGTTACACCAACATTTTGTGTCCTTCTGTGCATATTAACCAGCATTAACCAGCGTCTGCAGTTCCTTTAGACATTACATAACTTCAGATTTTAGAGATATAGCGCGTGGGAACTCCTGCGAACGGTAAACCCGGAAGCTGGACAGAGGGGGCAGAGGGTGACTAAAAAAGGTGGTCTCAAAAGGACACATGGGAACATGTGTCCTTCGAGGACGTCCCACCTAATTGTCATTGTTGGATAATCTTTTTAACAGGAACACTTGCAGAGATGGCTCCCAGAAAATCTCAAAGGAAGGGGGTAAAGCGGGTCAGAGATGTTTTTGCCATGCAGGAGAATGAGGAGGAGACGCAGCAAGAGAGACAGGTGGAGAGGCAACAGGAGATGCCACAGATAACACTGCCTGTGGGCTCCTTGGAGCAGGGAGAGGGTGAGCAAGGTGCAATTCAGATTGCCTCCCCAGTAGCCGTTGTAGGAATAGCCTCTACAGACGCTTATGTAAAGGGAAGATGGCAGAAGGTAAAGTCATATAACTTCACCAGGGAACAAGAGGGGGAACTTGTAGAATGGTTCCAATTTAACGAGATTCTGTACGATAAATCCAGAGAGGATTATAGAAACAGGGAGAGAAAAAGGAACCTGCTGGAGACGAAGGCTGCCGAGTTTCCCGAGTGCTCATGTGAGTTTATATAACGATATATAAGTTCATCAAGAGGAGAACCATTTAATGTTATCCAAGATTTAAAAACATACATTGCTATTGATGTAAAAGTGCTGTGTTTGCAGTTAACTTAAACTTCTCTTATAAGTCTGTCTGTCTGCCCTGCAGCTGCAAAGTAAAAAAGTCGCAGACAGCTTTTACACCCTCTGTGTTTGAAGTTTGAATCATATCTCTAAAAAAAAAAAGAGCCATAAAAAGAATTATGCATGAGGGCAGGCAATTCTCACTTGTAATGCTTGAGACTTCCTCTTAATTCTCTTTTTAATTAATCTCTCCCTTCTGCCTTCAAGCAAGCGTTTTCGATGCACATAGTGGGCAGCTGCATGCAGCGCGTCAATGAAAAAAACCAACATCCTGTACTCGAAATTATTTCGTAAAGGCATGTCTCCAAATGAGCCGATTCAACCAAGGGAGGATATATATAGTGTGTGAAAAAAAAAGTTACATCATTTGTGTCACGTGTAGTTCACGATGTTCATTCAAGATTTAACGCGACAGCTCGGGAAACGGCCAAGTCACTCGCACGAATAACATAAATGCCGAGTACCGTGGGAACTCTTTATCTACTGCCGTTATATCATGCGAGACTCGTGCTGGACCACGACCTCTTCACTCTGGTGACATCTTGCGTCAACTCGCCCCGTGAAAAGGCCCTTTAAGCTTCCCCCTAGTCTAGTTTCAGTCAAAAATCACTGAGTCGAGCACTTGCGCATCTAAACTTTATTTTTACAAAACACAATTACAGTTCCACTACTATACCTAACCACCGCATGGGTTCGATCCACGTATCTGCCTGATCAAGCCCTCTTAGCCTCACTCAAGCAGAGACACTACAGAAGGTCATGCTGTCCCAAGCATTCTCCCAGAAGATCAACTCAGGGCCTCATGGGAACGGTCTTTTATAGGTCCCCGAACCTTGAGGGGCCGAACCGCATAGGTGTGGTCTAATTACAGTCCAATAGCAGATATCGATTAACCCCATACATGACAGACATTTCCCTATCCAAATAATACAGTGACTAATACAATGTATTCAAACAGTTTTCTCAAAGGAAACAAACAGCGCAACATGTGCCTTGATATGCAAGAAAACCAGACAAAGCTCAATACTTAATCCAATCAACATCTGACAAAGTAAAGCTTTGCAACATTATATACAATGTGTATGTCTGGTTTGCACTCATCCAATCCATTCCATGCAATTTGCACCTAATTGTTAGGATCTGCAGATGTTTCCATTCTCTTCCTGCGGCTCTTCTCTAGGCTCTAGACAAACTCGCACCATTCTGCAGCTTGTCCTATTTCTGCAGAAGGCACATTTAAATTGACCAAATAGCCTAGCAGCCCAGAAGCCTTTACTCAATTTTAGTGTCTTGGCCTCCCCAATTTGGCCATAATTAACATTGGCAGGAACAGGGAACTGATTGTGGATGAGCAGCCGTGATCACAGTGAATGACGGTGCTGGCTCGATGGGCCAATTGACCTACTCCTGCACCTATTGTCCATTGTCTATAATGATAAATTGATTAATTTATGGGGTTTGGAGATGATTACTGGCTCTGGCACAATAGAGCAGTTCTGAACAATTGCAAGAGTGCAGCATGACTTTAAGATGGTGAAGACACAAGAGGCACTAGAAGCTTAGATCCAGTGCAAAACACTAAATGCTGGAGGAACTCAACGGGATAGGCAGCATCTGGGTACGGAATGGACAGGTGACATTTCGGATTGGGACCCTACTTCAGACTAACTTTTGGTGCTTTAAGGTAGTAGGGAGTGGGAGAGTCTGGGACCAGAGGGCATAGCCTCTGAATAAAAGGATGAAGCTTTAGAAAGGAGATGAGGAGGAATTTCTTAGGGCAGCTGGTGTTGAATCTGTGGAATGGAATGTTATGGAATGATATTCCACATAATGTTATGGAAGCCAAGTCAATGGATATTTTTATAAGCTGGAGATTGATAGATTCTTGATTAGTATGGGTATCAGAGGTTAAGGGAAGAAGACAGGAGAATGGGGTTCAGAAGGAAAGAAAGATCAGCCATGATTGAATGGTGGAGTAGACTTGATGGGCCGAATGGTCTAATTCTGCCCCTATAACTTATGAACTAGCAGTGGCTGGAACTTTGATGGATGTTCTGTAATTTAATCTGAAAATGAGGTACAAATTATAATGATCCCCAACAGCTCTGAATCTTACCATGAATGACGGTCATTTTTCTGTCCCAAATTTATTTTGGGACTATTAGCTATAAAACTCTCATGACACAAATTACATAGAAGTGATTGCTAGTCAATTTTAATGGCCACCTGGGGTGAAACTGACAGACTATGTTCTTCAGGGACAGTCGAGTCTTATTACTCTGTGCAGGCTACATGGAAATTATTTTTACCGCAACCTTATTTTCCAAGACAGCTTTTCAAATCAACCCTCAGCGTCCTAGCCCGCCCAACCTATGCCTACAGCTCAGGCACTCAAGCCCTGGCAATATCCTCATAAATTGTTTTTATAATTGACTTTCTATAATATGAGATTTCTTAGGAATGCAACAAATTTTGTCCTTTCTTTAAGATTTATTCACAGAATATGAATATTACTGGCAATGCTAGTCATGGAAACATACCGTCATAGAATCATACAGAATGGAAACATGCCCGTTCATCCGAAGATGCCCATGCCGACCAAGATAGCCCATCAATACTAGACCCACCTGCCTGCGTTTGACCAATATCCCTCGAAACCTTTCTTATCTATGTACGTGTCCAAATGTCTTTTAAATGTTAGGTAGACATAAAATGCTGGAGTAACTCAGCGGGACAGGCAGCATCTCTTGAGAGAAGAAATGGGTCGAGATGTTTTGGGCCGAGATCCTTCTCTCCAGAGATGCTGCCTGAGTAACTCCAGCATTTTGTGTCTACCTTCAATTTAAACCAGCATCTGCAGTTCTTTCCTACACATCTTTTAAATGTTGTTATAGTACCGGCCTCAACTACCTCCTCTGGCAACACATTCCATACACCCCTCACCCTCTGTCTGAGAAAGTTAAATCTTTCCCCTTTCACCTTAAACCTGTGTTCTCTGGTTCTTGATTCCTCTGCTCTGGGTAAATGACTTTGTGCATCTACCCTATCTTTTCCCCTCACAATCTTATGCACCTCTATAGTATCATCCCTCATCCTCCTGCTCTCCAAAGAATAAAGTGCTAGCGTGCCCAACCTTTCCCTACACCTCAAACCTTCAAGTCCTGGCAACATTCCCATACTGTAAATCTCTGCAATCTTTCCACCTTAACAACATCTTTCTTACAGCAAGGTGACGAAAAATGAATATAATACTCCAAATGTGGACAGACCAACGTCTTGTACAACTGTAGCATAACATCCCAATTTCTACACTCATTACCCTGACTGATAACTTCCTCAAACTCAACAGCGATAAGACAGAATTCCTCCTCATAGGCTCCAAAGCCACACTCAGCAAAATCAATAACCCCACTCTCACCATCGACGGCACCACTGTCTCCCCATCTCCCCAGGCCCGCAACCTTGGCGTGATCTTTGATTCCACCCTCTCCCTTGAGCTTCACATCCGCCATGTCATTAAAACCTCCTTCTTTCATCTCTGCAACATCGCCAAACTCAGACCCTCTCTTACACCTCCCGCTGCTGAAAGACTCATCCATGCCTTCATCTCCTCCCGACTGGACTATTGCAACTCACTTCTCCTTGGCATCAGCTCCACCTACATCAACCGACTCCAACTGGTCCAGAACGCAGCCGCCCGACTCATCACCCACACCAAATCCTGGCATCACATCACTCCAGTCCTCAAACAACTTCACTGGCTTCCCATCTCCCACCGGATCACCTACAAAATCCTGATCCTCACCTACAAAGCCCTCCACCATCTGGCCCCCCCATATCTCACTGACCTCCTCTCCCCCTACCAACCCTCACGGTCCCTCAGATCCACATCAGCCGGTCTCCTCTCCATCCGCAAGTCCAACCTCCGCAGTTTTGTGGACAGAGCCTTCTCCAGGGCAGCTCCCAGGCTCTGGAACTCCCTCCCCCAACTGATCCGCAATTCCGTGTCCCTTACCATCTTCCAGTCCCGCCTCAAGACCCATCTCTTCACCTCTGCCTATCCTTAGCCCCATGTCCCCCTCCCTTTTCATCTGTGCATTAATTGCCTCATATTGTGTTTTGAATTGTATTATGTCTTTACTTTGTGTACTAGTCATGTCTCTACTATTTATTTCATTCCCCTTACATGTTTTTCCTCTACCTGCTAAATTTTTGTAAGGTGTCCTTGAGACTCTTGAAAGGCGCCCATAAATAAAATGTATTATTATTATTATTATTGTGCTGCTAGCGTGCTTGACCATCCGATCTACCTGCGGCACCACTTTCAAGGCACTATGTACCTGCACTCCTAGGTCTCTCTGCTCTACAACTTTTCCCAGAGTCCTGCCATTCCCTGTGAAGGTCTTGCCCAGGTTTGATTTCTCAAAATGCAACACCTTGTACTTATCTTGACCAAACTCCATTAACCATTGTTAAATCCACTTGCGGTAATTTTTTAGAACCATCTTCGCTATTTACGATACCTCCCACTTTAGTGTCATCTGCAAACTTACTAATCTTGCCTTGTACATTCTCATCCAAATCATTCCTATAACCCGCAAACATCAATGGACCCAGCACTGATCCTTGAGGCACACCATTATTCACAGTCCTCCAGTACAAAAAACAACCTTTCACTATCACCCTCTGCTTCCTTCCATGAAGCCAATTCTCTAGCCACTTAGCTAGCTCTCCCTGGATCCCATGCGATCTAATCTTCCAGAGCAGCACAAAATGTGGAACCTTATCAATTGTTTTGCTGAAGTCCATATAGACAGTGTCTGTCTTTGACCTCATTAACTTTTTTTGGTTGCTTCTTCAAAAAACTCAGATTCATGATAAACAATCTCCCATGTACAAAACCATGCTAACTATCCCTAATCAGCCCCTGCCTATCCAAATACATATATATCCTATCCGTCAGAATACTCTCCAGTAACTTGTCTCCCTCAGATATTAGGCTCACTGATCTATAGTTCACAGTCTTTTCTTTGCAGCCCTTTTTAAATAGAGGCACAACATTAGCCAACCTTGAGGTTTCTGATACCTCACTCGTATCTATTGATGATTCATATATCTCAGCTCGGGCACCTGCAATTTCTTCTCTAACTCCCTACAGTGTCCTTGGATATATCTGATCAGGCCCAGGAGATGTATCTACCTTCATGCACCATAAGACATTCAGCACCTCCCCAGCCACAATACTGACTGCCCTCAAGGCACTTTCATTAACTCTGCCAAGTTACCCAGTCTTCTTGTCTTTCTGCAATGTAAAAACAGAGGAGATATACTCATCGAGGAACTTGTCCATCTCCTGCGGCTATTTAATTTAAGCATCTAACGTTTATTCCTATTTTCTCCTGAATCAATGAGGGAACCACATTATGGCATTAGTACTTGCTCTGGATTTTGCTCTCCTCTTTGGACTTGCTTAAAGTTGGCAGTTTACTTCCTGAAGACCACATTGCACCCAACCCGGACCCAACCTCGTGTTTGAATGGCTCACCATCAAGACTTGCTTCATCTCTTTCAGAGACAACTTAATCAACACCCATACTTCAGATACCATTACTGATTTCAACCAAATATCCCTTGGTTTCACAGATTGCTTCTACGATTCTATTTCCTGTTTCCTCCTTGCATAAGCTTGATTTATTTGTTTAGTTTAGCTTACAGAAACAATGCGAAAACAGGCCCTTTGGCCCACTGAGTTCGCACCGACCAGTGATCCCCGCACATTAACACTATCCTACACATACTGGGGACAACTTACACTTATACCAAGCCAATTAATCTACCTACATGCACGTCTTTAGAGTGCGGGAGGAAACCGAAGTTCTTGGACAAAACCCACGTAGTCACAGGGAGAACATACAAAATCCATACAGACTGCACACATAGTTAGGACGAACCCGGGTCTCCGGCTCTGCAAGCGCTGTAAGGCAGCAACTCTACTGCTGCGCCACCGTGCTGTCCTAGTTAAGCTAGGAAAATGAGCAAAATCATCTTGCTTAAAACCACACTCTTTCTGATCTGCATTTGATGACTGTTTCATTTAACTCCATAAGACAAACCTGCCTTAAAAAAGCTCAAGCATTTTCTCGATCTTCTTCATCTGGACATTTGTATGCAGATATCCCCTGGTCGTGTGACGAATTGTCCCATTCTTCAGCAAGAGATTTCACGCCGAGTTTTAAATATCTCACCAAACCCGTTTTTTTTTAATGCCACCTGACTAACCCTACCATTTATCATCACTTTCAGAAAGTTAAAAACAGAGTAGATCCAAACTTTAGAAACCAACTCTACAGGTAAACCTTGGAATGTGCAAGTTATCTATTCTCCTACATTCGGAGGTTGAGGGGAGGTTTGATAGATGTAAATGAAATTATGAGAGGCATAGATAGGGTAGACAGTCAGAACCATTTTCTCCAGGGTGGAAATGGCCAACACTAGAGAGCACAGCTATAAGGAAAGAGAGGGAAAGTTTAATGGGATGTGCATGGCCAGTTTTCTAAACATGGAGAGTAGTGGAGTCCTGAAATGCATTGGTGGAGGCAGATACAATAGGGGGGTTTAAGAGGCTTTTGGATAGAAAGTGCAGGGAATGGCAGCAAATGGACCATGTCCAGGTGGATGAGATCAGTTTAACTTGACATCATGTTTAGCACAAACATTGTGGGCCGAGGGGACCATTCTGTTCTGTACTGTTCTATGTTCTATCTTCTATGTACATTAAATTCAGTAGCAAAATCCCAATCCCTGCATTTCACTTGCATTCACTCTGATGAACCATCAATCAGTAACAGGAAACCAGTAGCATCAATCCGTATCAGGAAACCAGTAGCATCAATCCGTATCAGGAAACCAGTAGCATCAATCCGTATCAGGCTAAATGCAAATTGGAGGAACAGCACATCATATTTCGCTTGGGCAGATTACAACCCAAGTATTGATTTCTCTAACTTCAAGTAACACTTGCATCCCCTCTCTCTTCATCCCTCCTCCACCCAAGTCGTACGAGCTTCAAAGTCGTCTTGTTCAGTCTCATTGTCCATAACTGTTGTCACCGAGCCCTCAGCTAACAATGGCCGGTTTCCTTTATCGTTGTTAATTTTTTGCATATCTTTCATTTATTTGTTCTATATCTCTCTATATCACCGTCCACATCTCTCATTTCCTTTTCCCCGACTCTCAGTCTGGTGAATGGTCTTAACCCAAAACGTCATAAATTCCTTTTCTCCAGAGTTGCTGCATGACCCGCTGAGTTACTCCACCTTTTTGTGTTTATCTTTGCAGGTCACCATCACTCTCTTGGGCGCATCAGTGTTCTCTAAATAGGTTGATGGCTGCAAAGGAGCTGATGTTGGCTTGTTCCCACAACTCTGGGAAGTACTACCTCCGCTCACCAACCATTCAATATCACTGTACAAATGGGATTCTTGCAATTGTTTTCAAGTTGACAGTTCAGAATCAGAATCAGATTTTATTCGCCAAGTATGTTTTGCAACATACGAGGAATTTCACTGGTCAGGTCAGTCATGCAATTAAAAGCAACAGACTCAAAAACACATTTTAACATAAACATCCACCACAGTGACTCCTACACATTCCTCACTGTGATGGAAGGCGAAATAAAGTTAAAGTCTCTTCCTTTGTTCTTCCTCGGTCGGGGGCCTCGAGCCCTACGTTGACGGGATGGTCTTAACTCCCATAGCCGGTGGCGTTCGGGCCCTCCACATCGAGGCGTTCAGCTCCTGCATCGGGGGGTTGTTAGCTCCCCCGCGCCGGGCGATCGAACCTCGCGTCGGGGCTGAACGAACCTTCTGCGGCGTTGGAGCTCCCGACTAACCTCTCCCGAGACTGCGAGCCCTTGATGGTAAGTCCACGGTGGTCGCGGTGGTCGCGATCCCAGGCAAGGGATCCGCTCTGATGTTAAGTCCGCACCCCACGGTGGGGCGCACGACAGTCCTAGGCGACTCCCAGCTCCAGCGATGGTATTGCGCAGAGCCCGGAGAATGTGATCCGAAAAATGATCACATCTCCAGGAAGGTAAGAACTTGAAAAAAAAAGTTTCCCCCGATCCCCCCCCCCCCCCCCCCCCCCCCTCCCTCCCCCCGGTGGATTGTTGCAATTCCAGGGTTTTCATCACCAAAATTCACTCAAAAATCTTTTCTTGCACAGTTGTTATTGTTGTCTAGAAACTGGGCTCCACTGGGTTTCACAGGCGGCTGTGGAGGCCAAGTCAATTGATATTTTTAAGGTGCAGATTGACAGTGATTTGAATAGTACAGGTGTCAGGAGTTATGGGGAGAAGACAGGAGAATGGGGCTGTGAGGGAAAGATAGATGAGCCATGATTAGACGGAGTAGACCTGATGTGTGAATGGGAAATTCTGCTCCAATGACTTATGAACCTATGAACCCTCACTTGATGCACTATGCTTAAAGAATTCTTCCCATGGCAACCGCAGCATAGTGGCAGAAAAGGCCGTCGTCGAGGCGGGGCCGATAGAAAAGGTGATGGAGGGGGTCACAATGCTGTATTGTGCGTCTGGGCACTGACTGTGATCACGCCTCGAGTGGCTCCAAGCCACTGAGAGTGTGGGCTGACCAGTGGACCAGAGATTGCAACATGCAGCTTGGAAAATGTTGCTGAGTTGTTCACTAAGGAAAAGACCAGTGAATCATTTCAAATAACGCTGACAACTGAAGCGTGGAGCTGGCAGATGCTGGTCTGTCAGCCATCAATGTCACAATGCAGAACTTTAACTGGCTGGGTCTTTTCTGTGAGTGAAGTACAGAGGTCATGGGTCGCACACAGCAGCTCCAGTTTCAAGCAGCAGAGGTGGAAATGTGCATGGCATGTTGCATGTCACTAGCAGTGTGTCTAATGCCACAGTGCATGTTAAAGGACATCACTGATGCTCCACTCTGACGCTGCAAATGGAATTGCCACAGACAATTTCCCAACGGGTGCAGGTTCATCCAAAGTGAGCACTGAGACATTCTAAGACATGTATAAATAGAGGCCAGCACATTGGTAAAGCTGCTGTCTTACAGCAACAGAGACCCGGGTTTGATCCTGACTACAGGTGCTATCTGTGCAGAGTTTGTACATTCTCCTTATAATTGTGTGGGTTTTCTCTGGGCACTCTCACATTCCTCCCACATTCTTCTGCCTTAATCTGGGCAAAAGGCTACCCTCAGTATTCCTCTCATGATCTTATACACCTCTATAAGATCATCCTTCAACCTTGAGTACCTTGAATTCACATCCATTTCAAACCCTCATGCAACAATTGATGCACAGTGGCGCAGCGGTAGAGTTGCTGCCTTACAGCGCCAGAAATCCAGGTTTGATCCTGACTACGGGTGCTGTCCGTACGGAGTTTGTACGTGTGAGCACATGGATTTTCTCTGGGTACTTTGGTTTCTTCCCACATTCCAGAGGCGTGCAGGTTTGTAGGTTAATTGGCATCAATAAAATTGTAAATTGTCCCTCGTGTGTAGGATAGTGCTAGCTTATGGGGTGATCGCTGGTCAGCACGGGTTCGATGGGACACAGGCCTGTTTCCACACTGTATCTCCATGGTCTAAAGTTGCAACATCTGGATTGGAATCAGTTGTAACATTTTTCATCATAAAAGTGATCAGTTGCATCAAATTGATAGCGTGCACTGTTCCAAAATATATTTCTTCTTTGTGGCAACAAAAAGATCTTTTTGGTTACACAATTGACGATCCACCTGTTAGATTTAATTTATTATGTTCTGGATAATCATGGGAAAATACTAAGTTTCAATATAGAACAGAACAGCACAGGAACGAGCCCTTCGTAACACGATGTGTGTGTAGAACACGATGCCAGGTTAAACTGAGCTCATCTGTATTTACACATCCCTATATTCCCTGCACTTGCATGTGTATATCTAAAGCCTCATTATCATATCTGCCTGCACCACCACCCCTGGCAATGCGTTGCAGGGCCCCACCACCCACTGTGTATAAAAAACTTGCCCCGCACATCTCCATTAAACTTTTACCCTCTCACCTTATAGCTATGTCCTCGTGTTGGATATTTCCATCCTGGGGAAAAGGTTCTGACAGTCTACCCTATTTATGCCTCTTATCATTTTATATACCTATCAAGTCTAGCTTCAACCTTTGATGTTCCAGAGAAAAACAATCCAAGTTATCCAACCCCTCCATGTACCTGAAACCCTCTATTCCAGACACCATTGTGAAAAATAATTTCACGAGGTAAACTTATGTATAATTAACTGATCAGACACTGCTGACTATCTTTGCTCGCATTCATCTGTGCACAGGCATGGAAAGGCCTTGTTTGTGAATAAAGTTCATCCGGTGAACTGCACAAACACTTTGCCGAATGGGCATTAGATATTGTGTATCATCCATGTCTTGATTAAGTGTGACTTTGTAGTCGACATGGTTGTACAACTTTGTTTGCCTTAGGCAACGCTATTATCAACGTGACCTTCCGTCCAGTTTTTATAAGCCTATCATTCAGTTCCAGCCTATTCAATTCTTCTCATTGTCTCTTTAAAGTACCAGAAACTCTGTTATGGTTCTCTCGCTGCACTGCATCTCTAATCAATCGCTTTTGATAGACAAAATCTTCCAGCATTCCCTGATGCCACTTTCACCGATACAGCAATTTAACATTCATGCTTGAATAAAAGGTTTTGCCTTACCAATTGCTTTGGCCACAATTGTTATTTGCCAGTCCATACACAGGGGTATCAAGAGTGTTTGATTGTCACATGCGCCAGGGCTGGAGTTCTCCGAGCACTGCGCGAGGCAGCAGCCACTCAGTCCCCCGTGGCTGAACGCAAGAGCCGGCTACAGGGGGAAGCTGCTGAACCAGCGCCTGCTCAGGGAACCCGAGGGACCATGGCCTGGAAGGGGGAGTCCTTCAAGCCAACCCGTGCTCGTCCCCTCTAGACCAGAAACCACAGACCAGGAGGACAGAGCCTGCAATGACGACGGATATGGCGGGCGAGGACCACAGCTGGTAGGAGAGGAGAGGGAACCGGGGTCCGATCAAGAGGTTGGCTGCGCGAGGCGCCCCGGGGAACAAAGGTGGATGGGAAAGGAGAGGGACGTCGGTTTGCAAGTCGACCCCCGTGTCCATGGAAGGTGACGGCTGGAGGCCTACAGCAGCCTGGGGCTTGCCTGGAATGGGCCCCGCTCATAATATATAGAGCGTGGACTGGACTCTGCAAAATGGCGGCAAAACATGGTGCTTCTTTCACACTTTAATTATTTCTACTATTTCTAACTATTATTTCTAACTAAGAAGGGTTTCGGCCCGAAAATTTGCCTATTTCCTTCGCTCCATAGATGCTGCTGCACCTGCAGAGTTTCTCCAGCACTTTTGTGTACCTTCTAACTATTTCTAACAATTTCTACAAAAAAAGTAGACTATTTCTGTACAATTTGCTAATCGGGGACGTGCTGAGTTATGGGAATACTCAACTGGATTCTTTGTAAGAAAGGAACATGTGCGTTTGCATTTCACACGTGACAATAAAAGCACTATTGAACCATTGAAATTATTACTTGCTGCAGTTTTGCAGGCACATTAATGCAACAACTCAACAAATAAACATACAATAAACAATACAATAATTTAACAGTTATACTAGGTAACTGGGCCATAATTGATAATTTATTAAAGTGATAAAGCTGTCAATGAGGCACAATTTTAATGGACTGTAAAATCATAATGCAATTATCCCGGCAATCTTCAATGATATCAATTGTCTCACTAAACCTCTGGGCCAGTTTCTCCAGTTTTTATCTTTCAACTATTTGTAGTAGCTTTAGATTAATATAACTGGCGATTTCATTCAAACATCTACGAATAAGACATCTTTCGTTTTGTATTCAACATGCTGACCGACCACATCGCTATCTTTTTATTCTTAAAATTGTTGGTTTTATTCCTATTCAACAGTGAGATGGATAAAGTTCATACATGCATAAGTTTTCGGAGCAGAATTAGACCATTGGATTCATCAAGACTACTCCGCCATTCAATCGTGGCTGATCTATCTTTCCCTCTCAACCCCATTCTGCTGCCTTCTCCCCATAACCCCTGACACTCTTACTAATCTAGAATCTGACCACAGATTTCTGGCCAATGAATTCCACAGATTCACCACCCCCTGACTAAAGAAATTCCTCCTCATCTCCTTTCTAACGGTATATCCTTTTATTCTGTGACTATGTCCCCTGGTCCTAGACTCCCCCACTGGTGGAAACATCCTCTCCACATCCACTTTATCCAGGCCTTTAACTATTCGGTAAGTTTCAATGAGGTCCCTCCTTATCCTGCTAAACATCAGCGAGGGCAGGCCCAATGCCATCAAACGCACTATCAAATACATTTGAGATATCACATGTACCACTATGTCAACACTCATGCATTTGCTACAATGGCTTGCTGTGCATTGTGCCCTCGTTGGTACATGCTGAAATCTTCGGCAAATGATGTTTAGTGCGAATGGCTACAGAAAATTGCCAAAGGGCTAAAAGCTCATTGAGAACTTGTCAACAATGTTCTTCAACAAATCTGAAAGTAATGGACATCTTCACCTTCATGCACATATTATATATCCAAAGATGTAGAAGCTTGTTTTCCAAGACAGCACACAAACTACTTGCAGGATGCAATCTGAGTGTCTGAATCCATTGAACACAAGGAAACACAAATGCTTGTTTGCAAGAAATGACACATGTCTGAAGAAGAATCCCGACATAAAACATCACCTATCCACGTTCTTTGGAAAGATCCGTCTGAAGAAGGGTCTCAACCTGAAACACCACCTATCCATGTTCTCCAAAGATGCGGCCTGGCTCACTGAATTACACCAGCATTTTGTGCCTTTGTATGAATTTTACATTATTCCATGCCACCTTCCTGTTTAATCAGAATCAAAGTGAAAACACACAAATAGATGAACAGGCATCATGTTCCATGCTTGAAGGTACATTGCAAAAGTCTATCACTATCATTTATTTTGCACATGGTCAAATACCAATTCATTATAAGAGCAGAAGGCAAGGGCAGCACGGTGGCGCAGTGGTAGAGTTGCTACAAACCCTGGTTTGATCTTGATTCCGGGTGCTTGTCTGTACAGAGTTTGTACGTTCTCCCTGTGACCTGCGTAGGTTTTCTCCTGGATCTGCGATTTCCTCCTACACTCCAAAGACGTACAGGTTTGTAGGTTAATTGGCTTGGTAAAATGATAAATTGTCCCTAATGTGTGTATGATAGTGTAAGTGTATGGGGATCATCGATTGGCGTGGACTTGGTGGACCGAAGGGCCTGTTTCCACATTGTATCGCTAAACTAAACTGAATAAATAGTAGCAGGAGCAGATTAGACTGTGCCGTGATTCATTGAGATCACAGCTGATCTCATCTTGGCCTTGACTCCACTCTTCTGCTGCAACCCTCGATAATTTAAAAACTCTGGATGCTGCACAGATCCTGCCTGACCCATTGAGTATTTCCAGCATTTTCTGTTGTGTTTCAGCTGCACCTGTTTGATAGTCCCAGCATCTAGAAGGGTTGAATCTCAGTCAGGAACTTATTCAATAATTCAGTGTCAGAGATGACTGGAGGCTGAGAATTCCCCAAATACTAGACAAGAAAAACTTCCTCATCTCCCACTCAAATTGATGATATTTGTTTTAGAAACTATGTCCTGCAGCCATTAAACACCCAACACGAGGGAAACCCTCTTAACATCTATTTTGCCAAATCCCTTCAGAATCATACGTTACAATGGGATTTTTCATTGGGTGTAACCTTGTCTGATAAAACAAATTCCTCAAGATAGTGAATCTTTTCTCACTTGCCTCCAAGACACAGGCTGTTCCCTGATAATAGAAACATAGAACATAGAAATTAGGTGCAGGAGTAGGCCATTCGGCCCTTCGAGCTTGCACCGCCATTCAATATGATCATGGCTGATAATGAACAGATTCCATTATGGAAGTCTATGTGGATTACATCCATGCATTGGAAAATACACAAAAACCACTTAAAATGGTAACCATATCTCCACAGTATTATAATAAATGGCATCAAAAGTGCACAAAAATAGCAAGAGCTGTTACTAAAAGTGGGGGCAGAGAAGAAACAAGTTTAGCTGTTTGCAGGAAATTAAAGCAATGTGCATTGGAATCATAAACCTAATAACATAATGGGAACTTGCTCCATATGTATTGCTGTCCATATGTATACTGTCCATATTTTGTCACCCAGGGACAGACTGTATTTATATTTCTCCAGAATTCAAAACTCTCTGCAGTACTTCAGATAGGTCCAAACAAATTTCTGTACAATATTGCCAGACATCCTTAATTTATTCCCTATGTACAACTACAACTGCAGAAAACATCATGATTTGTATTTGATGTTTTTAACCTATCAGGCATAACTGAGTTACAGTTCTTTAATGCATTACATATTTTCAGGAAAAAAAGTTGTTCTAAGAAAATGTGCAGGATTAAACTATAAAAAAAGGGCAGAGGAAAACGGTAAATACTAAATCAGTTATAGATACATACTGTAGATACATAGACAATAGGTGCAGGAGTAGGCCGTTCGGCCCTTCAAGCCAGCACCGTCATTTAATGTGATCATGGCTGATCATCCACAATCAGTACCCCGTTCTTGCCTTCTCCCCATACCCGCGATTCCGCTAGCCCAAAGAGCTCTATCTAATTCTCTTTTGAATGCATCCAGTGAATCAGCCTCCACTGTCTTCTGAGGCAGAGAATTCCACAAATTCACAACTCTCAGTGTGAATTGTTTTTCCTCATCTTAGTTCTAAATGGCCTACACCTTATTCTTAAACTGTGGCCCTTGGTTCTGGATGCCTCCATCACCCGCATCTAGCATGTCCAATTCCTTAATAATTTCATATGTTTCTATAAGATCCTTTCTCATCCTAAATTCCAGTGAATACAAGCCCAGTCGCTCCATTATTTCATCATATGACAGTCTCTCCATCCCGGGAATTAACCTCGTGAACCTACGCTGCACTCCCTCAATAGCAAGAATATCCTTCCTCAAATTTGGAGACCAAAACTGCACACAATACTCCAGGTGTGGTCTCACCAGGAGACCTGTACAACTGCAAAAGGACCTCTTTGCTCAACTCCTCTCATTATGAAGGCCAGCATGTCATTAGCTTTCTTCATTGCCTGTTGTACCTACATGCTTACTTTCAGTGACTGATGTACAAGGACACCCATTTCTCGTTGTACTTCCCCTTATCATAACCTGAAACCATTCAGATAATAATCAGCCTTCCCATTCTTGCCACCAAAGTGGATAACCTCACATTTATCCACATTATACTGCATCTGCCCTCTCACCCAACCTGTCCAAATCACCCTGCATCCTCATAGCATCCTCTTCACAGTTCACACTTCCACCCAGCTTTGTACCTGCAAAGTTACTAATGTTACTTTTAGTTCCTTAACATCGAATTCACCACTGCTGCAGTTACCTGTTAAAACAGGTTTAGTATTTTGTAGTCAAGTCAAGTAGAGTTTATTGTCATGTGCACAAGTATTGTGTGAATCAAACAACGCACAGGGTATAAATTCTACCAAACAATTAAATGTAAAAGACTGGGGAAAAACAGGAACAAGACATGAATGCGAACACAATTAGAACACAAGTCCACGATTCAGCACAAGATGGTCCATAGTATTCCATCGCTGAGAAAGGATTAGGGTTGGGCAAGTCAGTTCAAGAAGCTGATGGTTGTAGAAAGAAGCTGTTCCTGAACTTGGTGGTGTGGGACCTTCTACCTGATGGTGGCATCAAGAAGATTGCATAGCCCAGATGGTGTGATCCTTGATTATAGATGCCATCTTCTTGAGCCAGTACCTCATGTAAACCCTTTCAATTGTGGGGAAGACGGTGCCAGTGATGGACCAGGTCCAGAGTCCACAACTCTCTTCAACTTCTTGCATTCCTTAGAATTGCCGTATCAGGCGATCTGTAAACTGTACAGCAGCACTATCCAACACACTAGGGACAATTTTCAATTTTTACCGAGGCCAATTAACCTACACACCTGTACATCTTTGGAGTGTGGAAGGAAACTGGAGCTTCTGGAGAAAGCCCACACAATCACTGGGAGAACGTACAAACTCTGTGCAAAGAGCACTCATAGTCAGGATCTAACCGTGGTCTCTGGCGCTGTAAAGCAGTAACTCTACCTCTGCACCATTGTGCTGCCTCTATGGTGGATGAAGCCCCCCCCCCCTTGTGGTAGGAGTGACCTGTCTGGAGAAGGGAGGCCGGCCAACAGTGGTCCTTCGCGGTGCTCTTACACAGATGTTGTAATCTTCGATCTTCTCTCTCCAGCGACTGTACATCGGCCAGAAGGATGCACGGGAGGGGAGTGGGGAGTTTGCATGCCCTTACATTTCAGTCTTGCTTGAAGGTCTCCTGCACAACCACATTTTGGAGCACGATGCGAGCCGCCCCACTGCTTCGTGCCGCTGTGCTGGCGTCCCAGGGATCGAGCCCATCTGGCGATCATTAAGATCGCTCATGCATTCAAATGGTTTAAATGCCAGTTTCCCCGAGCTTGACACTAAATGGAAAAGATGATCAGTATGTCATACTCCCTATTAAGAGCTGTCACTGAGATATTAAAATAACCAGGGCCGTGGTAATTAATTTTCAACAGTATAATGAAAATTAATGGATCAGAGAAGTATTAATTGAAACATTGGATTGCTTTTCATGATATGCATATATATATATATATAATCAACTCATCTTGCTTCCCAATTGAATATAAAATTATTAATCAAGCAATATGCCCCCTGTTTATATAATATTTCAATATTGTATTTTAGCAGTCTTCTTTCTTTAATAAGTTAAAGTTTGAAGCTGCAAGTGGCTAACACTTTAATATTGGCTTCTTCAGTTACCATGACTAAGTTTACTTTTAATCAATACAAATATACTACGTAATTTTTCCTTTGCCGGCTTTCTGGATTACAGTGGCACACTTGAAAGGAAAATAATGGAATAAGTTTCCGATAAATTGCTTCAAGAGGAACCTTGCAGATATCTTCCTATTTAAAACTGGATTACAGTCATGGGGCTAAATCAGGATTTATCTAAAAGTACATAACATTCTGAATATTATCTTGTCATCAATCATCTCTTCTCTTATTAATTGAATGATATAAAGATGAAACTAGGTTTTCAAAGTGTATGACTTCATCGAAGCCATCGTTATTTTTCTGACTTCTCATTTGTCCAGGCTTACGCTCTGTGTTTTGTTTTCAAGGAATGAAATTGCTAGTTTGTTATGCTTCTAGATTCTGTGGTTTAATTTAGTTTAGTTTAGTTATGCAGTGCGGAAACAGGCCTTTCGGTCCACCGAGTCTGTGCCGACTAGTGATCCTCGAACATGAGCACTATCCTACATACTAGGGAAAGTTTCCAATTTTTAGCAAATCCAATTAACCTACAAACCTGTACGTCTTTGGACTGTGTGAGGAAACCGACGCACCTAGACAAAATTTGCTGGGTTATGGGCAGGTACTATCTTTACAATTGAGAGGCATTTGGACCAGGTTCATGGATAGGATAGGTGTAGAGGGTATGGGCCAAATATGTATTGGGGGCATGTAGTCGGCATGGGCTGAAGGGCGTGTTTTCATGCCGTGTGACTCTGTGACTAAATGGAGCTGCATCCTCTTAAAGTTAGCTGTGAGATAGCTTTTCAGAACAGCAGGAACATAACAGAATGAAAAGCTCCAATCTCCAAATTAAAAACACAAAGTTGTGGAAGAACTCATTGGGTCAGACAGCATCTGCGGAGGACATGGACAGACAAGATTTCTGGTCGGGAATCTTCTTCAGACTTTGATTTGCTCAGCATCTCTGCATCTGAAATTCCTTGTGCTCCTTTCTCTGATGCTAATTTCTATGATTATATTAATGACTTGGAAAGGTGCTATAGAAATACAATTTGTATGATCAATGGCACCAAACTAGCACAAGAGCAGCTGGCATTTGATAATTACTTTTGCACATTATCTATGGTTCATTAACACATCACCTGCCACCACTTTGCTCGTGGTTATGTTTTTTACTTTCACTTTTGCACTGTGTGCAAAGCTTCCTGGAAATTAAAAAGAGGCCTGTACTTCTCGATTATTTAAAATAGTTTTTTTTAATTAAGTTATTTTACCTCCAAAATGCATTGCATTCAAGTCAACAAAATGAATCTTGAGTTTAGTTTAGTTTATTGTCACATGTACCGAGGTACAGTGAAAAGCTTTTGCTGCGTGCTAACCAGTCAGCGGAAAGATAATACATGATTACAATCGAGCCATCCACACTGTACAGATACATGATAAGGTGAATAACGTGAATAATATTTAGTGCAAGATAAAGCTAGGAAAGTACGATCAAAGATAATCCAAGGGTCTCTAATGTGGTAGATAGAAGCTCAGGACCACTCTCTGGTTGTTGGTAGAATGGTCCAGTTGTCTGATAACAGCTAGGAATCTTGGGGCAGAGTTGAATATGCATTTTGTAAAATAATAGATCAAAAGAGTTTAAGTACCCTGGATTGGAACATTCCCAAGATTTTAAAGGATTGTGGATATAATATATATCTATATCTTCTATAACTATTTGATTCAAGAACTATTGTAAGGTAACATGATTACTCTGCTATAAAAACAAGGTAATTGGGAAAAATTCAAGGAATTATGGACTGGTTATTGTAGATGGTTTATGCATGCAACCTATAATGTAGCTACCTCATCACCATTAACCACGCCCCATCATATCAATATAACTGTGATATCCTCCCTTTGTTTCCTCCCACTTGGTCCCGGTACGCCTGAAGGCTGGATGCAGTCAGTGCTGGGACGTGTGTGCCATGTGCTTTAATAAACACTTAGTTATTACAAGCATGAGGTGCAATAGTAATTTTTAAAAATAAATAAATAAATAAATGGTATCAGGACCTGGCATTGGGAGATAAAACAACAAAAACAGACTTGGTTGGTAGTCTTTCTGCGGAGTTTAATGTTATAATAGAGCGATTGTCCTTACTTTCTTTTTCTTTCTTTTCTAGGGTCTACTTTCTTACTTTACTTCCTTCTCTAACTTCTTTTCTAAGGGGCTTTCTTTTCCCAACACTCTTCTGCACTTCACAACTCTTGCGCACCTTCTTTACTTTCCTTATTTCTATCTTTTTCTTAAAGCTTTAAAAAAAAAAAAATGAAGCGGTACAAAAAAATGTATTAAGATATATGTGTTGTGTGTTATTGTAATTTACCGTACTTCTAATAAAAATAAAAAAAAAAAAAAAAAAAAAATAAAAAAATAAACACTTAGTAAAGGTTACAGTGTGTCAGGTATCACTCCTTTACATGGTGTCAGCTAGTTAAACGCGCGCCTCCCGTTTACCGGTTTTCTTTTCATTTGTCCCCTGAGTGCCCAGTGTTGGGTTTCCCTTAATATGGCATCCTCATGCCGAAAGCCATCTCCCCTTGTCTTTGACGCTGACATTGCGGAGCGATGGGCTACTTTTGTGATGGATTACACTCACTTCGTTAACATTGTGCACCGGAATTACTCAGCTGCGGTCAAAGCCTCACTCCTGCTTAACCTGGCCGGTCCCGACGCCATGAAGAGAGCTCAGGCTTTCGTCTACGATCCAGCGGTCCTGGATGACAACGACCAGCTCGTCGAGCCAGTTGAATCTGCCGATGACCTGGTATGTCTTTTGCGCAAGTTTGCAGAGATTTGCGACCTGCCCTCCAACCACATATTGGAGCGGGCTCGGTTTTTCTCACGGAAGCAGCAGCCGGATGAACCTGTCGAGTGTTTCATCGCTGACCTGCGCTACCTTGCTCAGCGGTGCCGTTTTGAGACCATGCGTGACCAGCTCACCAGGGACATTCTCGTCACTGGCATGCTCGACCAGAAACTACGTGCCGATTTGCTGCAACGGCCTGACCTAACCCTGACTCAGGCAATGCATGCGTGCCGCATCGCCAAAGTGGTTGCCCCTCCACATGGGCAGAGGGGATCTGACAGCCGAGCCATACATCTGACTGGCATTGAAGGACCACGTCGTATGCAGGACAACTTTCGCCCTCCACCGCGGCCCGTTCGTACATCTCGGGTCCCGCGCTCTCAGAAGTGTCCCAATTGTAATTATGTCCACCCCCTGCAGTCGCAGTGCCCAGCTCTTGGAAAATCTTGCAATTTCTGTAAGAAAATGAACCACTTTGCAGCTGCCTGCAGGTCCCGTGGGAATGTGCCCTCAGCTCCTAGACAATTCTTAAACAACCTTCGGCAAGTTGATAGTGAGATGGATTCTCAGTCCTCTGTCGACACTGCCCCCGACTCTGAGCTCAGCTATTCCATGGGAGATGCGAGTGTTTACACTGTCTTCCACAGCCGATCTCGCCTCCCCGATCCATCTGTGCTCATTACTGTGAACAATAAGCCCTTCTCTGCGAAGCTGGATACTGGAGCAAAAGTGAACGTAATGTCAACATCACTGTTTCACCAGGTAAGAAATAATGAACTGTTGACTGCAGATCGCTCTGATTTGCGTGCCTATGGGGGAGAGGAGCTAACACCTGTGGGGAGGGCGACCTTCCATTGTGTGCTACAGAACTCATCCCGTGACCTGTCGTTCTTTATTCTGGATTGTGACTGTGTAACTCTACTGAGCAACCAGGCCAGCCAGGATCTTGGTCTGGTGTCTTTCGACCGTACGGTCCACGAGGTGCAAGCAGTGATGGATCCACTATCCGAGTACCCGGACCTGTTCGACGACAAGCTGCCGCTTGTGTATAAAATCGCAACCGACCCCTCCGTGGTGCCTGTGATCCGCCCACCTCACAGAGTGGCGTTCGCCATGAAGGGCAAGGTGGAGGCTATGCTGAAGGATATGGTTAACATGGGAGTGCTGGAGGTTGTCAGCGATCCCACCGAATGGGTCTCCACCATGGTCGCCACAATGAAGAAAGGGAAGAATGAAATACGGGTATGCATCAACCCTAAGGACTTGAATCTGGCGATTAAGCAGCCCCACTACCCTATGAGGACTGTTGAAGATGTTGCCGCCCAGGTCGGACAAGCCACGGTGTTTTCCGTCCTCGATGCCAGGAGTTCGTTTTAGCAAATACCCCTGGACAAACGCTCCTCGGACTTGACCACATTCGGTACGCCCTTCGGCAGGTTTAAATTTTTGCGGATGCCGTTCGGCATCAACTCCGCCAGCGAGGTATTCCAGCGCTCTATGGAACAATTGTTTGCAGGTCTGCCCTGCGCGATTATTGTGGACGACATTCTGGTCTATGGAAGGGATGTGGCTGAACATGACCGCCACCTCCGACGGATTCTGGACCGCGCACGGCAGATCAATCTAATGCTGAACCAGTCAAAATGCAGGTTCCGGGTGCCTGAGGTCCCATATGTTGGCCACGTTTTCACGGCCCACGGGTTAAAGCCCGACCCGCAAAAGACCAGCGCCATCTCCGAGCTGCCTGCCCCGACAGATGTTACCAGTCTACAGCGCTTCCTGGGTATGGTCAACTATCTGGGCAAGTTTATCCCTGACCTCAGCGAGTTGAGCGCACCCCTGAGACAACTTACTAAAAAGGACATTGCTTGGTCCTGGTTTCCACACCACCAGCAGGCTTTCGACCTACTAAAGAAGAAGCTGATCAGCACACCTACTCTGAAGTTCTTTGATTTACAACGTCCAGTTGTGGTTACGTGCGACGCTTCTCATTTTGGACTGGGTGCTGCTTGCCTGCAGCCCCATGATGGTGGTTTGTTGCAGCCTATCTCTTATGCCTCCAGGACCATGACGGACACAGAGCAGCGCTATGCGCAGATAGAGAAGGAGCTGCTGGCGGTTGTGTTCGCTTGTTCTAAGTTTAAGGACTTCCTCTTTGGCTCCAGGTTCACCGTTGAGACGGATCACCAACCCCTGGTGACGATACTTAACAAGCCTATACACAGCGCTCCAGCCAGGCTACAGCGGATGATGCTGCAGCTCCAGCGGTTTGACTTTAATATCGTCTATAAGAGGAGCACTGAGATGCATGTGGCTGACGCGCTGTCCCGGGCCCCCAGGACCTCCTGCGACCAGCACCCCTTCGAGCTGGAAGACCTACAGGTACTGAACGTAAACTTCGTCCCTTCCAAGCAGCTCCAGTGCCTGGTTGAGCACACTGCTAACGACCCTGACCTGCAACAGCTTGCTGCTGTCATCAAGCGTGTTCACCCCTTTTTTTTGGTTCGCGATGAGCTGGTGCTCTGGGACGGTATTGTCATCAAGGAACACAAGGTGGTCGTCCCTGCCTCGCTGTACGGCTTGTACTTCAACGCTGCCCACATGGGGCATCCCGGGGCCGATGCCACCATCTCGCATGCCCAGGAACAATACTATTGGCCGGGCATGGCAAAGTACATCAAGGCCAGGGTGGCCTCCTGTCCGGATTGCAACTCTCTTGCCCCGCATCAGCAGCGACAGCCGCTTCTACAACAGCCTGCCCCTGACATGCCCTGGTCATCGCTGGCTGCCGATATATTCGAATGGCGTGGAAAGCAGTACCTCGTGTTGGTCGACTCCTACTCGAATTGGTTCGAGGTGGACCTTCTCCCTGCCATCACCTCGGAGATGGTGATCAGCAAGCTCCGACGTCATTTCGCCACGTTTGGTTCCCCGGTTCGGTTGCAGACCGACAACGGCCGCCAGTTCACTAGTGCCGAATTTCAAGCTTTCGCTGCGAAGTGGAACTTCAATCATTACACCAGCAGCCCGGAGTACCCGCAGAGCAATGGGCTGGCTGAACGTGCGGTCCGCAGTGCAAAGCACTTGCTTGAACAATCCCGTCTCTCCAACGGTGATTTCTACCAGGGTCTGTTGAACCTTCGAAACATCGCCAGGGACAGTGCAATGCGATCCCCTGCCCAACGCCTCATGTCCCGAGTTATTCGCCCTCCGATGCCGATCGCCCAGCAGTCCCTGATGCCCAAGGTCCTACAGCCTGCTGCTGTCCAGCAACAGATTGCTCAGAAGCACGAAATCCAGCGCCGCTCACACGACAAGTCCTGCCGCCCTCTATCCCCACTACTGCCTGGACAGGTCGTCCGCTTGCAGACGTCTACCGGCTTCTCCCGACTCGCTACCGTGGTTGGGGTCGACAGTTCGCCACGTTCCTACTTGGTGGATTTTGAGGGGACTATCTACCGGCGCAGCCGCCAGCACCTGTTAGCGGTCAACGAGCCCAGACCACCTCCTGCGGTTCATTATACCCCTCCATCGCGTGTCGAGCCCTCCTCCACTAACCCACCCGCTGCCCGCTGCATGCCCCGGTCGGTCCGCTTGCCTCCGTCTCCTCCCTCTGCTCTTCCAGGGTTCGCCTCTCCGGCCCGGTCGTCCCCTGTCAGGTCTTCTCTCTCTCTGACTTCTGCTCATTCTACCCCTTCTGTTTCACCTGGTTCACCTGTGCCTCTCGGCTCCCCTTTCAGGCCGGGGTGACCACCCGCCTTCTCTCTTCCTCCTGTTCCTGCTCCTTCTCCTCTTCTTTCGGGTGGGGAGGGTGATGGTGCTGTGCGCACTCGCTCGGGTCGGATTGTTAAACCTCCGGCTCGCTACGGAGACTTCATTTAGCTTTGCAGGTACTGTATAACCAACCTGCCATTGCCGTAACTTTGTTTAATTTGTAAGGGAAAGGATGTAGATGGTTTATGCATGCAACCTATAATGTAGCTACCTCATCACCATTAACCACGCCCCATCATATCAGTATAACTGTGATATCCTCCCTTTGTTTCCTCCCACTTGGTCCCGGTACGCCTGAAGGCTGGATGCAGTCAGTGCTGGGACGTGTGTGCCATGTGCTTTAATAAACACTTAGTAAAGGTTACAGTGTGTCAGGTATCACTCCTTTACAGTTATCAACATCCAGGCAAATGTATGAGAATCAGGAGCAAATTATTCAATGTTGTCCTGTGTCGGTACATTAAAACATGCTGTAACAACAAATCATTAGAGCTTATGGTGTAAAGGAAGGAAACACAGCATGTTTCTGTAAATAAAAAGTTATTGCAGATGCTGGTTTATACCAAAGATAGACACATAATGCTGATATAACTCAGTGGGCCAGGCAGCATCTCTGGAGATAATGGACAGGTAATATTTTTGGTCTGAAGAAGGGTCCCGACCCAAAACATCAACTGTCCATTTTGTCCAGAGACGCTGCCTGACCCGTTGAGTTACTCTAACATTTTGCTTTTTTCTGGCTGTGCTTGCTCTATGAAACAGAATCAGGTTTAGTGATCCCTGGAGAAAAAGGATGGGTGATGTTTTGTGATGTTTTGCAGACTGAAAGCAGATGGGAGGGGGAACTAGAGGTAAGAAAAGTCGAGAATAAATCAGGGCCGTCAATAAAATAAATAACCAAGGAAGGGTGGAGCCCATCATCGGCCATTGTTAGCTGGGGTAAAGGTGATACCGAAGAGATACAAGGATCAAGGATGCAAACAGGGGGGGGGGTGAATGCAGTTGTTACTTGAAATTGGAGAAATCAATGTTCATACCGCTGGGAAGCTACAACAGTTCCTGAATCAAATAATGTTGGAAGATTTAGATTTACGAATGTTGATTTCTCTCATTTCTAGTAACCCCTGCATTCCCTCTCTCTCACCCATGCCAGTTGCCCTACAAGCTCCACTGTGTGCATGCCTGTATCCTATTATCATCACCTCTTCCCCTGCCAACAATGGGTCATTATGGGCTCCACCCTTCCTTGGTCATCTGTTGATGGGCCTTATCTGTTCTGGCCATTTCCTACCTCTAGTCCCCCCCCCCCTTCTACTTTCAGTCTGAAGAAGTATTTCAACTCAATATATTACCCATCTATTACATCTATGCAACTATGCAACAGCATATTTTAGTGCATATTCCAAAATTACCGGTGCGTAAATCAAGCTTTGGTATTAAAAGAACAAGCACGTTATTTCAAAACCACATAAATCAAACACGTGTAAAATGCGAGGTGACTCTACTTTATAATATTTTCAGAGCGAAGGCTTTGCTTTGTTATTATATTGCTACAAGCCTTCATGTTTTATTCACTGACCACGGTGAATTAGAATACACCTACAGGCAGAAATATGGTCGAGATGGAGTGTATAAACACAATCTGCCTCCTTGAAGGATGATGTTTCTTCGCACATCAGTTTCTTAGCACATCTGCAGTTTTCAAGGTCAAGTCACTTACATCTTATTCGTATTGTATATCAGTCCACCCAAGTTGCAGCGCTCCCCACATATCTGCACTGAACACTATTTGAAGGGATTTCAGACAATGGTAGGTGCATGGGGCACTGAACAGCCAGCATCTCATTGCCATCTCAAGGGTTAAAATTGCCACGTCCCGTTTCTATGCTTCATCTGCAGTATTTCTGCCCCTGGGACTGCGGCAGATGAAAACACATAAAATAATAATAATAAAGTAATTTGTGAAATGAAACATTTTACATCTCACATCCTTTTATTTGCTCTGCTTCCTCAGCAAGTCCATATTCATTAAAACGCACATCTGATAAACCTCCCCGAGATTAATAAAATGTGAATGTAAAACACTGGCACTCGGCTGGAATTTTACATTTCAAAATTGCAACTGTGGCTTGGTTCCAGACACAGGAATGCCATCAAATTCAATGCATTTACCACTGCAAGCCAGTGAGTAGAACTGCAGATATAGTGCTGGAGCACTGCAAATGCTTGCACGAGGCACCAAAAAGGGTTTGAGAGTGATAGCGCACAGCACTCACATTTACTTTTAGGTGATAGATACAGCATGGAAACAGGCCGCTTTGCAGATACTGAAATCAAATATTTATCTCTTTATTTGATTTTTATGTCTGAAAACGCTAAACACTAATAAAATCAATAAAGGAAACCTGTCCACAGTGAACCAAAAATAAAGTGCAGCAATGCCAGGTTCTAACTTTAGTGGAGAGTAACAGACCACCAAATGAAATGAGGAAAAAATATATAATTTATGATTCAAAGTAATCAGGTTAATTCAATTTTAACTGAGCTGGGATTGCTAATTTTCATCCTAATTAACCTAAAAAACCCAAATTAAAAGTAGATTTGTGTTCATCATTTTATCCAAATGTGTAATATAGCAGTGTCCTATCATCATATATTTGTTTCTTTCAGTCAATAGAATGTTTCTTGAAAAGCGCAAAGAAAACCTGACCAAATGCTAAATGCATTAATCTTACAGAAACAAAACAGCTTTAAACTTGGTAATAATTTCTTATAAAAAATTCTTGCAAGCCCATGCCATTGAGAAGTGAATGATAAATGACAAGATCATAGGAAGCCAGTAATGGGGCTTTCCTGCATTGACTTGAATTGGCCAAATGGCCTAATCCTGCTCCTAGAACATATGAACCTAAGAACATACAGGAACGCTGAACTTTTATAGACAATGTGTTTGATTGATTATACCTTTAATAATCCTTTACAGGAAATTACAGTGCCACGACAGCTTCAAGACAGACATAACACCACACATTTCCTCAAATGGCTTCCATACTTAACAAGTTAAAATACAAGTTAAAATACAAGTTAAAATACAATTAATTAAAAAAAAGTGCAGTTATTTATGCGCATTATATAACCTTATAGCAGCTGGTAAACAGGACTTCCTATGTCTCTCAGTTTTGCACATTGGTGCAATCAGCCTCTGACTGAAGATGCTGCTCTTGATCACCTTCAGGGCATGGAGTGGGTGAATGGGGTTGGTCATTATTGAACCCAGTTTGTTCAGAGTTCTGGCCTCTGCCACCTGCTGGACCGTTCGTTGCTCAGCCCCGACCACTGAGCCGGCCTTCCTGATTAGCTTGTCCAGTCTGTTTTTGTCCGCTATGCGGGCGCCATCTCCCCAACAGGCCACAGCAAAAAACAGAGCACTGGCCACCACTGAATGGTAGACACTGCACAGTAGGGGTTGGCAGATGTTAAATGACCTCAGCCTCCTTAAAAAATACAGTCGGCTTTGTCCCTTCCTGTACACCGCCTCCATATGACACTTCCACTTCAGCTCACTGTCAAGCTGCACCCCAAGGTACCTGTGGTTAGCGACCACCTCCACCTCAGTGCCCTTAATGGTGATTGGTGTTGCTTGAGTCCTCCTCCTCCCCCTCCTGAAGTCCACAACTATCTCCTTGGTTTTTTTGGTGTTAAGATGGAGGTTATTGTGTGCACTCCACTCCACAAAGTTACTTATTATGTCTCTATACTCCTCCTCATTGCCCCCTTTAATGAGGCCGACAACAGCTGTGTCATCTGAAAACTTATGCAAAAAGCAGCTGTTGGTGTTATATTGGAGATCCGCTGTGTAGATGGTAAACAGGAACGGAGCCAGCACAGTTCCTTGTGGAGCCCCTGTGCTGCTCAAGATGGTGCCCGAGACACTGTTCTGTAGGCGCACGTACTGTGGTCTGAGGGAAAGGTAATCCAAACACCACAGTACCAGTGATGGATCCACTTTCATCTTCTCCATCTTCTCCCCTAGCAGTCGGGGCTGAATTGTGTTGAAGGCGCTTGAGAAGTCAAAAAATGTAATCCTTACAGATGCATCAGTAGTGTCCAAATGTGTGTACACCCTCTGCAACATGTAAATGAGGGCATCATCGACACTGATGTTAGGCTGATATGCAAACTGTAAAGGATCCATTTGATTTGACACACTAGTCCTGATGTAGGAAAGGACAAGTCTCTCAAATGTCTTCATTATATGTGAAGTGAGCGCTACTGGTCTGTAGTCATTGTGGAGAGTGGGATGGGTCTTCTTTAGGACAGGTACCAGGCAAGATGTTTTCCACAGCCTTGGAACCCTCTGTAGACGCAAGCTCAGGTTGAACAGGTGTGTTAGAATACCACACAGCTCTGAAGAGCAAGTCTTCATTAGCCTTGGGCTGGTGTCATCAGGCCCCACTGCTTTCCCTGGCTTCAGTCTGTCCAGCATCACCTTGACCTGACCTGTTTTGTACCAGGCCTTAGGTCTTGATCTTCAGACACTCTTTTTCCTCAATAAATTCAAAGCCGATAACTCAGAATGCAACAAGAATCAGTGCTCAAATGCTTCCAGTTAATCTGAAAAAAGTTGGCATATCAAAAGTTAATATGCAACATCATCACCTACCTGAGTGACCAAAACTGGAGGATCCAAAGATAACTCAACTAATCCAATTCAATTTACAAATTTGCAGACAACACCACCATCTTGGGCGACATATAAAATAATGATGAGGCTGAGTACAAGAAGGAGATTGAGATCCTCATAACCTGGTGTCAAGACACCAACCTCTCCCTCAATATCAGACAAAGGACCTGACATTGTGATTATAGAAGTCTGAAGAAGGGTCTCGGCCCGAACGTCACCCATTCCTTCTATCCAGAGATGTTGCCTGTCCCGCTGAGTTATTCGAGCAATTTGTGTCTATCTTCGGTTGAAACCAGCATCTGCAGTTCCCTCCTACAACAATGGACCATTGTGGGCTCCACCTTTCCTTGGTCATCGGCACTTTCATACCTCTAGTTTCACTCTCCCCTGATTAAATCTGAAGAAGGGTCTCGAACTGAAACATCACCTATTCCTTTTCTCCAGAAACGTTGCCTGGCCTGCTGAGTTAAGGGCCTTTCCCACAATGCGAGTTTACCCAAGAGCTCACCCGAGTTAAAAAAAAATCAAACTCATGATACTTCATCACGAGTATTTTCTTTACTTTTGGAAAATTTTCACACTGTTGAAAAAACTTCATGAATTACCGCGTTTCCCGAGTACCTGTCGTTAGCTTTACGAGCCGCTACGAGACATCCACGAGCTCCGACGTACCAGCTACGTACATTCTACGTACTTACCACGAGTTTGATTTTTTTTTTTAACTCGTGAGGGCTCTTGGATAAACTCGCATCGTGGGACAGGCCCTTTACTCAAGCATTTTGCATTTACCTTCCAAATATGCCCTCTCCTGTTTGCATCAATTATGTTAAAATAACTGGTTTCAATTTAAAATTAACTGAGTCTAAACACTATCTCAAAGTGACCATTAACAAGCAGACAATGACTGGAAGCTTCACTGCATGGAATACACAGGGTGAAAATCAAATCCCTGAGGTAAATCCCTTAATAAACCATATCTGTAGCTGTAGCTGAGGAGAGTGGAATAAATTACAACCCAAAGCTATGTCTGGTTGCCGTTTGGAGCCAAATAAAATTCTGACCTTTATTTGCTTGGAACACTGTGTGCACTTCAGCATATGTCCCCATATCAACAATACAAACTGCACATCATCAACTGGAAGATGTAGGCTGGGTATGGTTCACTGACTCCTTGCTGTTAACATCCACAAACAGTTTCCTCAAGGATTTTCAACACAAAAACCACAGGTCCAATATTCCCATGTTGAAGGTTTCTCTTTGCGCTTGCTTTGTGTCTATTCAGATATGAAGCAGTAAAAGGGGTAAAGCAAGTCTTTTGTTCATAATTACTCCTGCAAGAATTCTCAGCTTAGCCTCTGATATCCTGCTATAATTGAGTTTAGTTTATAGATACATATAGACCACCGAATCCGTGCCGAACTGTAATATTAACACTATCCTACACACTCTACCGACAATTTAATGTTTTTTATACTAAGCCAATTAATCTACAAACCTATACATCTTTGGAGTGTAGGAGGAAACCAAAGATCTCGGAGTAAACCCACGAGGTCACACAGAGAAAGTACAAAATCCGTACATACAGCACCTGTTGCTGTGATCGAACCCATCGAATCTCTGGCAGAGAAAGCACTGTAAAGCAGCAACTTTACTGCTGCACCACCGCCCCACCCTATTGTTGCACAGGTTTTTTTCTTTTCACTATCTTGCAGTATTTATATACAATTTATCTCTTTTTTTTGTGTTGGCTGAATCTATGTGCATGTGATGCTGTCGCAAACAAGATTTTTATTGTATCTGTACCTCAATGCATTTGTCCATGTGACAATAAAATCCACTTGACCTGACATGAAATAGTCACTGTTTAATCGACCACAATTCATTTGCAATAGTTCTGCTAACAATTTTAACTCTCCTTCACACTTCCATTCCCATACTGACCCCTCTGTCCTTTAGTGTGTTGTCTGAGTTTCTGCCCCCTATGATGCAGTTCCACGCTGTATCTCTAAACTATACTTCAGTGTCTCTCTAGTTCGGGAAGATAACTCTACTAAATGCATAACACTGGGGCATTCTTAAAGATTTCAATATATTAAGAACTTAGATGTCTTTTCCAATGCAGTTTTGAGCTATTTCAAGCTTAGAAATGAAGATAGATTGTACTTTCTTGGTTTCTTATTTAGAGCAGCCTTTCAAGATCAACAGTCTTTCAGACCCCAAAAATCCTGCGGTATTGCCAAAAGCAATTTGCAAAATGGCATAATCTGAAGAGAAAATCTAACCAGCCAGTTAAGAGATCGTGGGGTAGAAATATGTTCTCCATTGGATGTTAAATGCTTGACATGGTAACTTAAGGGCCTGTCCCACGTGGGCGTTATTTGCGCGTCATTTACGCAACATCATTTACGCGTCACGATGCACGACGCAACATCATTTACGTGTCACGTGTGCATCGTGACTCGCGCATGACGTGCATTACGTGCGCATGGCGCGTGGTGAGAAGTGGTGGCGTAGGCAGTGTTGCACGGTCGCGCACGGTGCCCCAGGATTTTGGGATTCACAAAATCTTCGCGCGCCACCTGCGTGACACGCAAATGATGCCCAAGTGAGACAGGCCCTTTACTGACATTAAACTCTACTTTTGAAATTCAGCTCCACAGAAGTCAACAGAGGAGGAATATCGCGACCTTTTGACCAATGGCGGTAGCATGTATTAATGCCTGCAAGTAATTCCAGGTTCACTCGGTAGCAGTCAGGACTATGTCCACACCTTGATCCCATCTTCCTCCCACCACGCTACATCCCAATGAAGATAATTTACAATCCTAATGCATTTATGATCAGCAAACACAGCAGAATACAAAGAGTTGCCACCACAAGGCAAAATAATCATATGAATCATTGTGAGGTTGTAGTCAGTAATTACCTCCTTGATATTTTCCTGCTCACATTATATCTCACTATTGTGCCAAGTGCGTGACACATAATGTTCAAAAACATGCAAGAATATCTGATCAACTTGCAAGACATTTCATAAATTAGCCTGTATCTGCATGGTCATCATTTTTTCCACTCTAGTGCTCACATTCACAGTCTTGTGTGCATGTGCTAACTTTCATTTCAGTTGTCATAGTGACAAAGATATTCGTAAGCAAACAGCATAGCAAAGTCAATTCTAAGAATCTTTCTGAGCATAATTGGTATTTCCAGATTGTTCAATAGATCCATTCCATTGTACAGAAAGGAAATGTGGTGCAGCAGGAAAGATCAGATAGTGTACACAAAGCCACAATGTACAATTTATTCCAACAATGCAAGAATAGAGAATTTCGAAACCATCATGTTTTACCTCAGTGACATATGCTAAATACTAATTCACCGAGGCGCTCAATGTAGAGATCTTAATTTACAATTTAGAATTAGTTTATTTTGGAGCTGAATCTACCATGCCAACAGTATAGTAAGAAAACTCTTCCAAATAATCAAGTGTCTTGAAAGTTCATGCTCAATAATACTAGTGATGCCAGGTCAATTTCCTCCACACTTTTGCCGAGACCCAGTGCTCTTTGTACACAAAGTTGATTTGTACACAAAGCAACATAACAAGAAGATAGTGGGCATACTAGGGCTTAATACTCCAGTCCTGATAAAACACTATCAGTTTATTGAAGAGGGTGTGATATCAAGGACGACACCAGGTTCGACAGTGACCACACCAACACTTGCAGTAGGGTGAACTTAGTGATGTATTTTATTCACAGCGGTAAGAAAGTCCAGGGCCACTTGGGGGCACTGTCCCTCACCATCTGAGTGCATGTTCGATGACACTGGTGATCTTGGGCTTGTCCAAAGATACTAGAGGAGCTTGGGCTTGTCCCAGCAGCTTGGTCCTGGTCTTTGAAGGAGAAAGTGTGGCGATCTCGGGCTCCTTCCTGCAGTCCACCTTTGCCTCAATAGTTGCAGGGTGTGTGTGTGTGTGTGTGTGTGTGTGTGTGTGTGTGTGTGTGTGTGTGTGTGTGTGTGTGTGTGTGTGTGTGTGTGTGTGTGTGTGTGTGTGTGTGTGTGTGTGTGTGTGTGTTTTCCCTCATTGTCTACAGGCAGAACTTCTTCCTCCCAGAGACAATGAGGGTCGGTGCCCACCCACACACACAGGCAAAGACTGGCCACCAGGATAATCCAGAGACTACCAGTATCGCCTCTTTAGGTACAAAGTTAAGCCACCAGGAAGAAACCAGACACTGCCAGCGCGAGTTCACCCTACCCCGAGTGTTGGGTGTGGTCACTGTCGAAACCAGCGATATCCCCAATATATAGATATATAGTTTTTATATATACACTTTATTTGATTTTAAAGTCCGAAAAGCTATATCCAACTCTCTCTTGAAAACATCCAGTGAATTGGCCTCCATTGCCTTCTGTGGCAGAGAATTGCACAGATTCACAACTCTCTGGTTTGAAAAGTTTTTCCTCATCTCCGTCCTAAATGGCCTACCCCTTTTTCTTAAATTGTGACCCCTGGGTTCTGGACTCCCCCAATATCTGAAACATTTTTCCTGCATCTAGCCTGTCCAATCCGTTAAGAATTTTATATGTTTCTATAAGATCCTCACTCATCCTTCTAAATTCCAGTGAATATAAGGCCAGTCGACCCATTCTTTCTTCATATGTCACTCCCGCCATCCCGGGAATTAACCTGCAAAAGGGGATTTCACTAAGCAGGTCCTGTGGCACCTTACCCTTCTTGGACCCCCTTACAGCCAATCCTCCCCAACAACTTCACAACCCACTCTTGACCCTACTGAGCTCATCAACTAATCTTATATCTGAACCTCCATCTACCAATCTTCCAGCCTGGCCTGACCCAACAAACACCTACTTCTGCTCATCCCCATCTCCCTCTGTTCCATCTGTTGTGACTCTGCTACCTCCCATCATCCCAACTCATGCATACCCTCAACCATTGATCACCCCATGCCAACCACCGCCACCAGTTACCCCTGAACATAGCCGCCCTCGACTTAGTGGTTCAGTCACCACCCTTCCTCACATCCATGGGATCTTCATCACGACACACTGGACATTCTAAACTGGTGAAGTGAGTGAAGGAAGGACGCTATCTCACGTGAAGCTGATTCAATAAAGTCATAGATGTATACAGTGTGGAACCAGGCCCTTCGGCCCAACTTGTCCATGTTGACCAGCATGCCAGATCTAAACTAGTCCCACCTGCCTGCTTTTGGCCCATATCCCTCTAAACCTACACTACCCGTGTAACTGTCCAAATATTTCTTAAGTGTTGCAATAATACCTGCCTCAACTACCTCCTCCGGCAGCTTGTTGCATACTCCCACCACCCTTTGTGTAAAATAGTTACCTCTCAGGTTCTCATTAAATCTTTCCCCTCTCACCTTAAACCTACTTACTGTATGTTCTCCAGTTTTTTATTCCCCTACTCTTGGCAAAAGACAGTTGAGTGTTTACCCAATCTATTTCTCTCATGATTTGGGTGATAAGTCCAAGGTTCTGCGCTTTGTGTGATTCCTTAGATGTCGACCCACAAAGCGAATGTCTATTGATCTGTAAAGCTGCAAATGTTATCATTAAATTGATATCACACACTTGGGAGGCTCTGAGAATTGACACTCTTAACCTGCATCTGAACAAGAGTCATAGTCATACAGCATGGAAATAGATCCTATAGCCCAACTCGTCCATGCTGACCAAGATTCCCCATTTACACTCGTCCCACCAGCCAACATTTAGCCCATATCCTTCTAAACCTTTCCTATCCAGATACCTGTCCAAAAGTCTTTTAAATGTTGTTACAGTCATAGAAACATAGATAGAAACATAGAAACATAGACATAGAAACATAGGAAATAGGTGCAGGAGGATGCCATTCGGCCCTTCGAGCCAGCACCACCATTCATAGTGATCATGGCTGATCATCCCCTATCAATAACCCGTGCCTGCCTTCTCCCCATATCCCTTGACTACACTAGCCCCTAGAGCTCTATCTAACTCTCTCTTAAATCTATCCAGTGACTTGGCCTCCACTGCCCTCTGTGGAAAGGAATTCCATAAATTCACAACTCTCTGGGTGAAAAAGTTTTTTCTCACCTCAGTCTTAAATGACCTCCCTTTTATTCTAAGACTGTGGCCCCTGGTTCTGGACTCGCCCAACATTGGAAACATTTTTCCTGCATCTAGCTTGTCCAGTCCTTTTATAATTTTCTATGTTTCTATAAGATCCCCCTCATCCTTCTAAACTCCAGTGAATAGAAGCCTAATCTTTTCAATCTTTCCTCATATGACAGTCCCGCCATCCCAGGTATCAATCTCGTGAACCTACGCTGCACTGCCTCAATCACAAGGATGTCCTTCCTCAAGTTTGGAGACCAAAACTGTACACAATACTCCAGATGTGGTCTCACCAGAGCCCTATACAACTGTAGAAGAACCTCTTTACTCCTGTACTGTAATCCTCTTATTATGAAGGCCACCATTCCATTTGCTTTCTTCACTGCCTGCTGTACCTGTAAGCCAACTTTCAGTGACCGGTGTACAAGGACGCCCAGGTCGCGCTGCACCTCCCCCTTACCAAACCTAACCCCATTGAGATAATAATCTGCCCCCTTGTTTTTGCCACCAAAGTGGATAACTCACATTTATCTATATTATACTGCATCTGCCACGCATCTGCCCACTCACTCAACCTGTCCAGGTCACCCTGTAATTTCCTAACATCCACTTCACAGTTCACGCTGCCACCCAGCTTTGTGCCATCCGCTCGTGGATGTCACGTAGCGGCTCGTATGAGTAACGGTAGGTACTCGGGAAATCCAGTAAACTCGTGGAGTCTTCTCAACACTGTGAAAAATGTCCACGAGTAAAAAATACTCGTGATGAAAAAAATTGTTACTTTTTACTTGTACGAGCCCCTACGTACCCGCTATGTACATTACACAAGCTCAAATCAGGGGAGAACTGGGGAGAACTCTTGAATTACCTTGTACAGCGAGACAGGCCTTTAATCTTTCCCCTTAAACTCACCTTAAACTATGCCCTCTGGTTCTTGATTCTCCAACTCTGGGTAAAATATTTGGTTCACTCAACCTATTTGCGGCTTTTCATGATTTTATACACCTCTTTTACATCATCCCCCAGCCTCCTGCACTCCAAGGAATAAAGTCATTTTGACTTGGTTAAATAGGATGTCTCTACAAGATTGTAAGATTGCAATAATTCTACAAACTGGAATAAATATACCGTTGGCTTAAAATAGCTGTCAGATGAAAACATTTTTCTAAACATACATTAGCTCACTGCCCTGAAGGCTGCTTGAAGTGTTTTGCATATGTTGTCACTTTGACCAGAAACACTTCAGATTTTATAATGTATGAGGCTTGGAATCCATTCTTGGAATTGCTCCTTCTTCCTTTTCAAACCACTTACAGCCCGCAATCCTTTGGGAATTCTGTGGCCCCCCCATCTCTGTCCTCTCAAACATTCTCAGCAAAGAGTTTGGTGAATTGGTGCAGCGGTAGAGTTACGGTTCAAATGACAAATAAATGGTATTGTATTCCAGCGCCAGAGACCCGGGGTCGATCCTGACTATGGGTGCTGTCTATACGGAGTTTCTATGTCCTCCCTGTGATTGTGTTGGTTTTCTCCAGGTGCTCCAGTTTCCTCCCTCATCCCAAGGGTTAATTGGTGCAGGTTTGTAGCATAATTAGCTTCAGTTAGTTGACCCTAACATCTAGAATAAAGCTAGTGTACGGGTGTTCATTGGTCGGTGTGGACTCGGAGGGCTGAAAGGCCTGTTCCCACGCTGCATCTCTAAACTAAACTAAACTAATGAGCCTTTAACTGATGAGATTTATCTTTTTTGTAAAAAGATATTTTAAAATTTGCCTTTGTAACCAAGATTTTGGTAATCTCCTACATAATCTCAAAATTGGGCTTGTGTCAAATTAAATTTGGTAATATGCTCGCAAATCACCCCGAGTAGAATCCCAGAGTTAATGATGCTTTGGTAATAGCTGCTGGTGTAAGTGTCTGGAGGCACACGTTGGCTAATGGTCAACTCAAGTCTTGGGCAACACAAATCTTTTTTGGTCTGTCTCTCCACGACCCTTGGAGATAAAACCAATCTCCCTTTACTGCTTCCCATTTCATTATCTTTCTTCGTGTTAAATACTAAACTCATACAAATGCAATTCCAGACACGCCAAATGTTTTCCACGGAACCCGGACGTGGCATCGAAGGACGAGAAGCCGAAGCAAAGAAGTGGAAGCCAAATAACCGAATGGAAACGAAGCCGAAACGCCAAATAACCGAAAGCGTACGAAGCTGAAACGCAACTAACCGAAAGGGTGGGATGCCTAAAAGCAAACTCACCGAAAGGCCGCTCTGCCAAAAAGTCAAATAGCCGACATGACATCGGGCAGTGATGTGATGGACGCGGGGGTCTGGACCAAGTCCCGCCCCCGGCGACGTCATGTCCGTTATTTGACTTTTCAGCAGAGCGGCAATTCGGTGAGTTGGCTTGTAAGCGATGCAGCCTTTCGGTGAGTTGGCATTTCGGCAGAGCGGCCTTTCGGTGAGTTTGCCCAGGCAGAAGATGAAGCGTTGCTGTTCCAGCTTGCATTTGCCCTCATTGTAACCTTGCAGGAGGTCACAGGCTGAACGTTCAGAGTGGTCAAGGCCAACTCCAGAACAATGGTAATTTTCACATTAACCACACTGGCCATGGATGGGATTCAGCTCTAAAGGATCTTGTAGCCAACTGTGCTGCTGATCCAAACCCTTTTAACTATAAAAAGGGGCGGAAGCTTACAGTTAACTATTAGCCTTGTACTTTGTCTAGATTAACTGACAAAGCTACAGCTGTAAAATGATAAATCAAAACCTCAAAGGAATTCAGACTTAAAAACAAAACCTAGGTAAGTTGAAAGCGTCTTTGTAAATGCTTGATTGGCAGTGCAGAGTTGACATACATTGAGTTTTTATTTTCTTATAAAGTATTCTGGAAAAGAGTGATGCAAAGTTTCCACTCCTACACCAAAGTTTACACCAGGAGTTGCAAACAAGAAGCAGGAGAATGAGGGGTGATCTTATAGAGGTGTATAAAATCATGAGAGGAGTAGATTGGGTAGATGCGCAGAGTCTCGTGCCCAGAATAGATGGATCGAGGACAAGAGGACATAGATTCAAGGTGAAGGGGAAAAGATTTAATAGGAATCTGAGGAGAATCTGAGGTGGTGGGTGTAGGAGTGGGTGGCCAGAGGAGTTAGTCGAGGCAGGGACGATCTCAAAGTTTAAGAAATAGATAGGAACATTGATAGGACAGGTTTGGAGGGATATGGGCTAAACACAGACAGGTGGTACAAGTGTAGTTGGGACATGTTGGCCAGTGTGGGAATGTTGTGCCAAAGGGTCTATTTCCACGCTATATCACTCTTTGACTCAACGATTCCATGAAAAACACACAGTAGACTTTTTTTGTGACGTTACATGCCAGTACGGCAAAAATTAAATGTCAGTATTTTGTTTTCTTGTCACGTAAAATTTATGTTTATTAGCAATGCATTGCAGCACCTTTGCATGTACGAAAAAAAGCACTGCAAATATGTGAATTATGTGAAATAGGCCATTGAGCCCTGTAGAAAAGATAGTTTATCTTACAAAGTGCTGGAGTAAGTCAGCGGGTCAGGCAGCATCTCTGGAGAACATGGATAGGTGACCTTTTGGGTTGGGACTCTTCTTTGGGCCCCTTCAAGTCTGGAAGAGGTGTCCCAACCCAAACATCATCTATCCATGTTCTCCAGAGATGTTGCCTGACACATTGAGTTACTCCAGCACTTTATGTCTTTTTTTTGTAAGCCAGCATCGGAGGTTCTTTGTGCCTCCAGTTCAATCAATCAATCAATCAATCAATCAATCAGTTTTATTCGTCACATTGCACATAAAGTGCAAGTGAAATGAATTTGTCAGCAGCGGTACAATGATAAGGAACACACAAACACAGTAAAAATGTAACACAAACATCCACCACAGCATTCATCACTGTGGTGGAAGGCACAGAAATTGGCCAGCCCTCCTCCATTTCCCCCGTGGTCGGGACCTCAACCCTCCGCCGTCGCTGCGAAGGTTTAAAATTCGCGCCGCAATTTTCTTTAAATTCTCCGCAAAAATTCTCTTACACCTGTTCTCTGCTTTCTGTCCAGATGGGGAACACTAGTCACGTTTCATACAATGTAACTGCTTTATCAAACACATTAAAAACCACTCAAGTGCAACAAAATAAAATAATCCAAATGCAACCAGTACAGATGATATGATGCAAGCAATTAATGAAATGTGCCAGATACTCACTCCATTTCAATGTTTCTTCCAACACCACACCCGTGTAGGAACTGCAGTTTCCAGTATTAGTGTTAGCAGTTACTGGCTGCAGTTGCCCCCATTTTAGTTCCCATGGGAACCAAAAGAACAGTGTAAATCTCCATGCATTTTCCACCTAGGAAATGCACCTATGCAATCTTCATCAGGTTAAAACTATTGCGAGTACAGAACTCCCTATTCAAATGACCGTATCACTTTAGCTGCCCATAAAAAGGTAAGTAATTCTTCTTGTAGAAACAAGGAACAGTAGATGATGTTTTACCAAGGTAGGACACAAATGCTGGAAAAACTCAGCGGGTCAAGCAACATTCCTAGAGAACATGGATCGGTGACATTTTGGGTTGGGTCCTTTTTTCAGGCTGATTGATACAATTCTTATTATTATTTATTTTGGTTTAGTTTAATTTAGTTTAGTTTAGAGATACAGTGCAGAAACAGGCCGTTCGGTCCGTAACGACCAGTGGTCTCCATACACTAGCACTATCCAACAAGCAAGGGACAATTTTACAATTTTTACCAAAGCCAATTAACCCACAAACCTGTACATCTTTGGAATGTGAGAGGAAACGGGAGCACCCGAGGAAAACCCATGCGGTCACAGTAAGGTTCAAATCCGTTTCGCTGGCGCTGTAAAGCAGCAATTCTACCGCTGCACCGCTGCACCACTCTGCCGCCCCTTAATTTGTGGTAATGCTGGTTAATTTGCATCCATGTCTGTGGATGTTTTACTGTTTAAAAGGTTAAAATTGTTGTTTTATTTAAAATCAAAGATTTTACTGTAAACAGGCCCTAAGTATTACTGGGGTGAATGTCAAAGTGTGTGAGTAGCAATAACGTTGAGACATTAACAGCTGGTGAACTGGGAGGTTGTGGGCCTTGCCGGCTGTTAAAGTTGTTTTGTGGGTGCAGCCAGTTGTCTTTCCCATAACAAATTCCACATAACTTTGTGCCAAGGTGCCAGGAGGCAGGGCACCATGCCAAAACCACACTGGCATAGCCGTGAGGGACTGAAATCAGTGATTTTAGAACAGAAGACCAAGCCAAAAAATATCTCTTTAGAATTTACATTTACAGCGTGGAAACAGGCCCTTCATCCCACTGAGACAGCACCGACCACCGATCACCCCATACACTAGAACTATCCTACACACTGGCAACGATTTACTATTTACAGATAACCTACAACACCTGGACGTCTTTGGAGCATGGGAGGAAACCGGAGCACCCGGAGAAAACCCATGGGAGAGTGTACAAACTCCGTACAGACAGCACCTGTAGTCAGAATTGAACCTGGGTCCTTGACGCTGTGAAACAGCAACTCTACCGCTGCGCCACTGTGCTGCCTCAATGGCAGATTTAAAAAATCCATTATTATACCTGAACATGAATGAGAATAATTATAGAAAATAGGAGAAATGTAAAGGCTTCAACACCAGGATAGCTGTTCCCTTGTGAATTTCCCAGACTTTTTCCTCCAGATTCTGAAATTTCTTTTTCAAGTTACTTTTCCCCAAAGCACCAATTTGCTAAGAGAATTGCAGAAGTATGCGGCATTTAACATGAGGAGTCTTTTGATGTTCTCAGCAGCAGACAACCCTTAAAAGCCAGCCTCTGTTCCATCCTTTCACAGCTATCGAAAAGTTTAATTATGCATTTAACCTCAAGAGTCAAAATGAAAAGAAAAAAAAGTTGGAGGGCTACTGCCGGTGTAGAGACAAGAGGTCATTAATGGAATGTTTCAATGTTAGGGGGGGGGGGGGGGGGGGGGGGGACAGCTTTTCCTGGCTAGCAGGTTACCACAGTAGTTGAGGAATATTAGTTTAGTTTAGTTTTGTGATACAGAGTGGAAACTGGCCCTTTGGCCCACCGGGACCAGCGATCCCCGTACATTAGCACTATCCTACAGACTTGGGACAAATTTCAGAAGCCAATTAAGCTACAAACCTGCACATCTTTGGAACGTAAAGGGAAACTGGAGCACCTGGAGAAAACCCATGTGGTCACAGGGAGAACTTGCAAACTCCGTACAGACTGCATTGGTAGTCAGGATTCTTGGTTTCTTGGTTTCTTGGTTCTGCAAAATATTCCAAATGGAATTTAAACTGGAGGTGGATCAAAGCCGGGCGCTATAAGAATAAGATTAAGTGCTAAGCCATTTAGAACAGAGATGAGGACATACATTTTCACACAGAGAGTTGTGAGAATTCTCTGCCTTCGAGGCCGGTGGAGGCTGGTTCTCTGGATGCTTTCAAGAGATAGAGCTCTGAGGGATAGCGGAGTTAAGGGATACGGAGAGAAGGCAGGAACGGGGTACTGATTGTGGATGATCAGCCATGATCACATTGAATGGCGGTGCTGGCTCGAAGGGCCAAAAGGCTTACTCCTGCACCTATTGTCTATCGTCTATTATCTATTGCAAGGCAGCAACTCTACTGCTCTGACACTGTTCACAGTGATATGTCAACTCTGCTGTTTGCTGCTGCTCAATATGATTTGACTGAATAACTATTGTATGTCCTTAATATTTTTAACACTGCGTTTTTAAACAAGTTTTCTAACCAATGCACAAAGTGCTGGAGGAACTCAGCAGATCAGGCAGCATCTGTGGAGGGAATGGACTAATGATGTTTTGGATCAAGACCCTTTTTCAGACTGATGGTAGTATAGAGAAGATTGGATGGTTGGGAAGAGAGGGGAAAACACATAAGGGAATCAGGGATAGGAGATGACTGTACAAAAATGGGGCAAGGAGCAGGGAAGGTTTAGTACTTTGTTCAAATTTCCAGCATTTGCAGTTCCTTTGCCTCCGTTTCCTACCCATATTTCATATTCCTCAGTGCCAATAGGTCACAAATCCCTGCTTTTTACAGGTGCTGTATTCTTTTGAACTGCATGAGATTGCCAACTCCCTTTATAAATTCATAAGTTCATAGGCTATAGGAGCAAAATTAGGCCATTCGGCCCATCAAGTCTGCACTGCCCTTCAATCATGGCTGATCTATCTCTCCCTCTCAAACCCATTCTCACACTTTCTCCCCATAACCCCCGACACCCGTACTAATCAGGTGAGGTGCACAAAGGTCACGGTTTAATTAACAGCTGCCTGGATTAGAAATAACCTCCAGCTACTCAACCAGCCAAAGGAGTGAGGTGGATGTTGGACTGGAGCCCAGTCCAAACACCTGCCACTTCAGGAAGAAGAGGCCAAGATTCCCCTGTCAATTTCCATCTTTGGCAAATCACTTCATTGTCCCATGCACTCTTGAGAAATCAGCTAATCGATCGGCTAATCTTTGAAATCATTGTTATATTATTCATACAACGTTGTCTGCAGATATCCTATTCAGTGTGGAGGAGGAGCCATCTTGGGGAACGGCTGCTAACCAGCAGCCGTCCGTTTAATCCATTTTTTTCCCAGTTTTATAAGTCTTGTTTTTCGTTTGTAGGAGAAATGGACTTCTTAATGTGGGGGGAAGGAGATAATCTTACTTCTAGGTCCCTACCTGGTCAGTGAGGCAGCTTCTTCTCTGGGCTGCCCGTCGACCCGTCCTCATGGCCTACCAGCGGGCTTGGAGCGCCGTTTCCTGGCGGGGGACCGCCCAGCACCTCGGCTTTGTTGGCGGCACAGCGCTGGAGCGCTATCGTGGTGCGGAGCGGGCGATGCCTTGCCTGGGTCGCCGCGCTGGATTGATGAGCTCCGGTGAGATGTGACCACCGAGATCAACACCTCCGGGCTGCGGGTCTGCGGAGCGGGCGGCGCCGTCTTTAACATCGGGAGCCTGGGAGCTCCAACCCGGTGCGTCCCTGTCGGCTTCGGAAGCCGACAATCCCCTGCTAGGAAGCGGCCGTTCCAGGTGGCCCAGCCACTGTGAGGACTCTCCCGACGCCGGGGCAGCTCCAGCCGGCCAGAACGGCCAGGAACATCGGGCCTCCGTAGAGGCAATAGCGGTGGCCTCAGTAGGCCTGACTTCTGGGAGAACTGGGGTTGGGGACTGGACTTTGTGCCTGGACAGTGGTAACCACTGTGGGGGGATGATTTTTCTGTGTGTAGTTACTATGTTAGTCTGTGTCCAAGATGGCTGTCGGAAGGGAGAGTGGACGCTTGCGCGCTTTAGCTGACGCTGCTCTCTCTTCACATTGTGTTTTTTGATTTTTTTGATTTTGTGTCTTTGGAGCGATTTCTATCTTTAATTTGTATATTGATGATGTCCTTATTATTTATTTTTCTCCGACTATATGTTTTTTTCTCTTCTGTTAATCTTTGTAAGGTGTCCTTGAGATTTGAAAGGCGCCCGAAAATAAAATGTATTATTATTATTATTATTTTATAGTATTGCATTTTTAAGCAAATTTTTTTCTCTGAATCTTTGTGTACCCAAATGCCTATGTCTTGTTTACATCATTACACAGCAGGGGTAGACAGTGTGTCTGCTTTATTGAACATTTGGGGCATTCAGTTTGCAATGGAGTCTCAGGATTTAAATAGTGGACTACTTTATAAGCAAACCTCCACCTCCTGTAAATATATATATTTGCTAAAACTCAGTGCTCCCACAATTACAATATAAATTGCTGACGCCAAACCATGGCATGCTTTAGGCTACTTTGGAACAGCAGGGTGGCACAGTGGCAACAACACAGTGGCACAGCGGTAGAGTTGCTGCCCTACACCGCTGGAGACCCGGGTTCAATCCTGACAGCATGTGCTGTCTGTATGGAGTTTGTACGTTCTCCCTGTGACCGTGTAGGTTTTCTCTGGGTGCTCCGGTTTCCTCCCTCACTCCAAAGATATTCCAAATTCCAAAGACATGTCTTCCAAACAAATGCAGGTTTGTAGGTTAATTGGGTTCTGTAAATTGTCCTTAGTGTGTAGGATTGAGCAATGTATGATGTATAGAAATAGTGAATAGAGTATAGAACTGGTCGCTGGTCAGCGTGGACTTGGTGGACTGAAAGACCTGTTTCCATGCTGTATCTCTAAACCAAAAACAAAAAAAATCAAAAACAACATTCTTGTGGTGTTTTTCTGAATCCTCTGCCACGTAATCTCACGGTTGAAGATAAGAGTGCATTCCACAGCAAACCATTGACAGCAGAGTTGACCTATCACTGAATTACCGTGTGTAGCAAAGAACTGCAGATGCTAGTTTAAATCGAAGGTAGACACAAAATTCTGGAGTAACTCAGCGGGACAGGCAGCATCTCTGGAGAGATGGAATGGGTGGTGTTTCAGGTCGCGACCCTTCTTCAGACTTATCATGTTCTCCTATTTCCTTCGCAGCATCCAACATCAAATAGAGTATTACTGGGGCCAGTCTGAATAGTGAGGGGGCTTTCAAGTAGTAACTGCTGCAAGAATATTTAGAACCGAGTCTGATACACCACTTGGATAATGTCTTGGTGAGCACAAAGATCTCTGTATATTGCTGCAAGGAATGCAGCGCAGAGGTGCAACTCGTAGACCTTCTGCCTCACAGCTTCGGTGACCCAGGTTCAATCCTGACCTCTGGAGCTGCCACTGTGGATAATGTGTGTTCTGCCTGTGACTGCATGGGTTTCCTTCGGGTGCTCTGAAGGATTTTCCTCCCAGATCCCAAATGCATGCAAGTTGGTAGGTTAATTGGCAATTGTAAATGGTTCTTGTGTGCAGGTGAGTAATAAAATCTGGGGGCAGTTGACATGAATGTGGGTAGAATAAAATAAGAGTAGTGTAGATGGGCGCCTGATGGTTAGCATGGAGTCAGTGTTTCCATGCTGTATGACTCCACAGCTCATTACTTTAGAGATACTTTAGACTTTAGAGATACAGCGCAGAAACAGGTCCTTCGGCCCATCGAGTTTGCGCTGACCAGTAATCACCCCGTACACGAGCACTATCCTACATACTAGAGACAATTTTAATGTGTTGTGTCATTTTTCTTTCTTTAAATTTTTCTATGGATGTACGGAAACATAATTATTTCTTTTATGTAAAGCACTTTGGTTTCAACGCGAGTTGATTTAAACGTGCTATATAAATAAAACATACTTACTTACTTACTTACCATTTTACCAAAGCCAATTAATCTACAAACCTGTACATCTTTGAAATGTGGGAGGAAACCGGAGCTCCCGTGAAAACCCATGTGGTCACAGGGAGAGCATACAAAATTCCATACTGACAGCACCCATCGTCAGGATCGAACTTGGGTCTCTGGCGCTGTATCTCTAAAGTCTGTATAAAGTTTTTATGGCCCCAAGTCAGGGAGATGTCTGGGGAACTCGGTTTTGTATTATAATTGAAGAATGTTTGTTCACCACAATAATTTGGATTATTTTGCATTGCTTTCATCGGTCTCATCATGAAGATGGAGAGCATTTTGTTTGGAGTTCTAGATATTTGTAAACATCTGATGCGTTTTGAAGCATGAACTCTGGAGGGTTTAAGGGCACCTTGTTATCTTCTGGCTGATGATAGCAAGTCACTAAAAAGGCAGTGTCTTCGTAATACTTGGATCGACTATCAGTACATATTACTGAACCAGTCACAGTGAAATAGACCTCCTGTTTTCTAAGGTACAGTCATCCTCATCGGGAATAGATGCTCAACGTATACATCAGTGTTGAACTGATAGAAAAACATATTCATGTGCTTAGAGCTCGTCAGGATTGAACCCGGGACTGCGTCAAAGGGTGGTGAATCTGTGGATATCATTGCCACAGAAGGCTGTGACAGCCAAGTCAATGGATATTTTTAAGGTGGAGATGAACAGATTCTAGATTTCTATGTGTGTCAGGGGTTGGGGGGGAAAGAAGGCAGGAGAACGGGGTTGAGAGGAAAAGATAGATCAGTCATGATTGAATGGCGGAGTAGACTTCATGGGCTGAATGGCCTAATTCTGCTCCGATAACTTCTGAATTTAGGAATTCATGAAAATATACTGTAAGAAAATAAAATTACTATGGATGGTAAAAGGCTGAAGAAACAAAATATATACTGGAACACAGGAACTGCAGATGCTGGAAACAAGAGTAAAACACAAAGTGCTGGAGTAACGTAGCAGATCAGACAGGAATGGCTAGGTGACGGGAATGGTTTCGGATAGGGACTCTTCTTCTTCAGACTGATTGTAGAAGCGGAAAGATAGCTGTAAAAGAGAGGTGGGGGGCAGGACAAAGCCTGGCAAGTGATAGGCATATACAGGTGATTGGGGGGGGGGGGGGGGCTTTTGAGTGCAGATGGGTAAACAAAGGCTAGAGATGAAAAAGAGGCAAAAGGGATTCAGGTAAGGACGGAAAAAGAATGAAATGTTAAGCTAGATGGTGGGATATAAGTGGAAGGGAATTGTGGGTGGGGGGGAGGGGGTAGAAAGTGGGAGAAATGGGTGTCATTGGAAAGAGGGAGGGGGCGGGTCCGACAGCACCTATGGAGAGAGAGATGCAGCTAATGTTCTGATGAGATGCAATGGATCTGTAGCATTTGTATAGTTTATTTGTCTCCACCGAGTTGCCTGACCTACTGGATATTTCCAACATTTTCTGATTTTACATTCAATGACAACAATGTGGATAATATTATGCAAAAATAAGCTGGCCACATGTCTTTTCATCGGCAAATGTTGAAAAAATACTAAACCTAAGAAATAATCAAAGGATTACAAGCATAATATTTCAATTATATAATCCTACTTTTTTAGCATTCTGGAGCACATATTGCTGAATTATCTTGTAGTTTAAATGAAAGAAGTGTAGTGCCACACCAGAAAGAACATCTTTACCAGTTTATAAGTGGGATGGATTAATAATTTCAATTAAGCAACCTCAATATTAAATACAGCATAAAATAACTGAACACCAGAAGGTGATATTACAGAATCCAAATATTGAAAATGTTTAAATAATTTTGACTATTCTTACAAACTTAGACTTGTTCATGTTGGCACTAATTGCAGCTAATAGGAATGATTAGAAATATGTAATGCAGCCATTTACTGGGATAGTTTGATATGAAAAAAATTAGATTAGTAATTGGAATTTTGCAGAGCGCAATTACTAATTTTATTTTTAGCCTGACAAATGTTATCCTGGATGTCTAAAGGAATCCACTCAAATGGTGGCAAACTTTTCACACGTCATATTTCATGAATTCCGTAGAGGCAAAATGAGCCAAGTCCCAAAGAATTTGAAATTCACTAAACATGACTTGCAACACTGGAAAAGGTGACAACGTACAAATCTTTGCATTACAATCCTGTCTGTCTTATTTATAATGCTGGGACATTGTCTGAACGTATTTCAAGACAGTCAACATGGTGTCAGGATTTAAAAGTTTACCTTAATTCACATTGATTTCTTTGAGAAATTGGCAGACTCGAAAGTTGCAAGGAAAAGAGCAAATATTCACTCAAATATATCTTGGCAGTACTTGAATGTAACCTATTTGCTAAGTCCAGGGGTGGCACAGTGGAGCAGCAGTAGAGTTGCTGCCTTACAGCACCAGAGACCCAGATTCGATCTTGACTATCGGTGTTGTCCGTACGGCATGGACTCGGTGGGCTGAGAGCCTGTTTCCATGCTGTATGTCTAAAGTCAAAAGGCCCTTGTGACCCTAACTCAGGCAACTGCCTAGGGAAACCTGTTTTGTATTATAATGAAGATGAAGAGTGTTTGTTCACTAGCATAATTTGGATTATTTTGCATTGCTTTTATCAGTCTCATCATTAAGATGGAGAGCATTTTGTTTGGTTCTAGATTCTTGTAAACATCTGTGTGTGGGTGATCGTTGGTTGGTACTGACTCAGTGGCCCGAAAGGTCTGTTTCCATGCCGTATCGCTAAACTAAACTAAAGTAAACTTGCCTCCAGCAGATTCCTCGTGTTTCTGCTTTCTCAAGCCAGATAATCCTCAAAGTCAAGGCCTGTGCAGTTGCAGTAGTTTCTGCACATAAATACCTTCATATGGTTTGGTAGTGGAAAATTGGTACAAAAACAAGCTCCATCAAAACAAATTCTTCTGGCTCAGCCAACTGTCAAGGTGATCAAAACTTATGAATGTTTCTGATTGGCATTCAGTAACATTCAAAAATCTTCATAAGCTGGTAAATAGTTCTAATATGATGATTTTTTTTTTTTTAAATGAAGCAGAACATTCAAAACATTGAAAATATTTAAATAAGCTAAAACAACTTAGTTCAGACTTTCCTTTCAGCTGTTCTTATCCACATTCATCATAAAGGAAATAGTCTATCAACAACTAGAGGGTGGTCTTATGCCATTATCTACCTCTTTGGGCCATTGGACTATCTTTAATCAGATTTTACTCGACGTAATCTTGCACCAAACTTGTCATGTATCTGTACACCGTGGTTGAATCGATTGTAATCATGTATAGTCTTTCCGCTGAAAGCGTGCAACAAGTGCTTTTCATTGTACCTCAGTACACGTGGCAATAAACTAAAGTAAACTAAACTAAAATGGGTAAAGGTTCTCAGGTTCCTTTCATAGCACCTGCACTGGGGAATGTCTGCAAATTTTTCATTCAACCACCAGATCCCAAAAAGACCAAAGTCAGAACACACTCTTGAAGAAGACAATTATTCCTCAATTAATGAACATTTGATTTAGGAATTTTCTATAAATTATCTTTGACATTTTGCTGGCAAGCAGTTTTGATTCAATAATGTTGTGAACCAAAATGCGTGCAATGCATTTCATCCAGCCTTCATCGGTTAGTGCAATTTTGCTTACTTACCAGAAAGTTTTTTCCAGAAATCCACACTTTCATAAATCATGAAAGTGCTGACTGCTTACGGCCACATGCAACATTGACATTTTTATGCAAAATTCAGGCCCAAATCTATATGGGATCTAAGTAAGGTAACAGTGTCTGACACTGCCTCACAGAGCAGAGCTAAATAGATTAATGGGGAGTGATGCAGTGGATTGATAAATTATTAGTTGAGTGACAATGTTAAGGTTCGTTTTTACTTCAAACAGATAACAAAACAAAAGTTAGTAACAAAGCAGTAAAATCTTTATTTTGCCCATGCGGGTGTGGCAATCAACTCTCACAGTATGTAGAATACAGACTATAGAGTCACTCTGTCCCCACACACTGTCCCCACACACTGTCCCCACTGATCACTGGCCTTGGGGGTACCCGGTGAGGGAGTGGAGCAACCGAGTGGGGAGAGGGTGTGGAAGAAGGGTGTCCCCCCTCCCAGGGTAGGAACATTTTGAAATTTGATGCATTAAAATCATGTTTTAGTGCACTGTAGAAGTATGATTTCAATGTTTTTTGTATGAAGTATTTTTAAGAGGTAACTTTTTAAGGGGTAACTTTATCCACACAAAGGGTGATGGGTGTATGGAACAAGCTGCCAGAGGATGTAGTTGAGGCAGGGACCATCCCAACATTTAAGAAAAAGTTAGACTGATACATGGATAGGACAGGTTTGGAGGTATGGACCAAAAGCAGGTGGCGTAGCTGGGACATGTTGGTGGGTGTGGGCAAGTTGCACCGAAGGGCCTGTTTTCACACTGTATCACTCTATGACTACATTATACCTCCACCATGCATGAATGCTTCAAAATCAAGTGATCGGGTTTTATTGCCATATACTCAAGCATAGAAACATAGAAAATAGGTGCAGGAATAGGCCATCGGCCCTTCGAGCCAGCACTGCCATTCAATATGATCATGGCTATTCATCTAAAATCAGTACCTCTTTCCTGTTTTTCCCCCATATCCCTTGATGTTGTTAGCCCCAAGAACTAAATGTAACTCTCCCTTGAAAACATCCAGTGAATTGGCCTGCACTGCCTTCTGTGGCAGAGAATTCCACAGATTCACAACTCTCTGCCTGAAGAAAGTTTGTTCTCATCTCAGTCCTAACTGGCACCCCCTTTATTCTTAAACTGTGACCCATGGTTCTGAACGCCCCCAACATCGGGAACATTTTTCCTGCAGTTACAGTAAGTGAAAATCTAGCAGGCAAGCAGGATGCTTTCACCAACCACCCCCATTTGAAGTCCACTATCTTCCACCGTATCTACCCAGTGCTTGGTACTTACTTCCAGCAGCCACTGGTTGTCCTCCAGGATGCACCGAGCCGCAGCCTGATCCATGCCGGTCATCTGGGCGAATTCGGCACAGAGACTCTCACGGCAGCGGCGCAACGCTTCGACGCCTCAGACGGCCTGGGACTCTTGCACTGAGACTGCTCCATGGCCGGAGCTGCAGTGAGCGACTCGCCAGCCCGGCAAACACTCGCCAGCCCCGCTCCCCGTCCGCTTCTGTCTCCGCCGCTGCTTCTGCTTCCTACACCCGCGGCCCATGCAGTTGATATGAGTTTTGAAATTTTCGTTGATCACAGAGGGAGAGAAATTTGTGACCAGCATGAGAATTTGGTGAAATGCGTGATTCTCACGCTCAATGCATGGGAGTTGGCAGCCCTGCCTCTCTATCCCCCTCTCCCTCTCTCTCCCTCCCACCTCACTCTCATCCCTCTCTCCCCTTCCCTCTCTCTCTCCCCCTCTCTTCCGCTCTCTCTCCTCTCAACCCCCCTCTCTCTCCCCCTCTCTCTCCCCTCCACCATTTCTCTCTCTCTCCCCTCTCTCTCTCCCCTCCCCTCTCTCTCTACCCTCCCCCTCTCTCTCTCCTCTCCTCCCTCTCATCCCTCTCTCTTCTCTCTCCCCCTCTCTCTCTCTCCCCTCTCTCTCCCCCTCTCTCTCCTCTCTTCCCCTCTCTCTCCCCTCTCTCTCTCCCTCTCTCTCTCTTCCCCCTCTCTCCCTCCCATCTCACCCCCTCTCTCTCCCCTCCCCCTCTCTCTCCCCTCCCCCTCTCTCTCCCCTCCCCTCTCTCTCTACCCTCCCCCTCTCTCTCTCCTCTCTCCCCTCTCATCCCTCTCTCTTCTCTCTCCCCCTCTCTCTCTCTCCCCTCTCTCTCCCCCTCTCTCTCACTCTCTTCCCCTCTCTCTCCCCCTCTCTCTCTCATCTCTCTCTCTCCCCCATTTCTCCCTCCCATCTCACTCTCCCCCTGGCTCTCTCTACCCTCTCTCTTTCTCCTCTGTCTCTATCTCCTCTTTCTCTTTGCCCCCCCCATCTCTCTCTCTTTCCCCCTCTCTCCCTCTCTCTTTAACCACCCTCTCTCTCCCATTCTCTCCTACCCTCTCCACCCCCTCTCTCTCTTCCCTCTTTCTTCTCTCTCACCCCTCGCTCTCTTCCCTCTCTCTTCCCCCCCTCTCCCACCTCACTTTCCCCTCTCTCTCCCCTACCTCTCTCTCCCCCCCTCTCCCTCTTCTCTCTCTCCATTCACGCCCCCTCTGTCTCTCCCCTCTCTCTCCTCTCACCCCCCTCTCTCTCCCCACTGTCTCCCTGTCTCCTTCCCCTCTCTCTCTTCACCTCCCTTTGAGAGTCTGTCCCTTCGGCACAGAGACTCTCGCGGCAGCGGCACAACGCTTCCGACGGCTCCGCGGCCCGGGACACTCGCACTGTCCGGAGTGCTCCATGGCCGGAGCTGCAGCGTCAGCCCCGCAAACACTCGACAGCGCCGCAAACACTCGCAAGTCCCGGCTCCTCGCATCCGTTCCCGCCGTTGGTTCTGCTCCCATCCCTCCCTCAGCCCCGGCTCTCCAACACCCGTGGACCATGCAGTTTATCCGAGTTTTGAAATTTTCGTTGATCACAAAATTTCTCACCACTGAGCGTGAGAAATTTCTGGTCAGCGTGAGGGCGTGAGAGTTTGCTTGAGGGCGTGAGTCTCACGCTCAAAGCATGAGAGTTGGCAGCCCTGCAGAGGTAATGTTCAACCCGATATTTTTATACCCAAATAATCAGCAATTCAGCAATTCTTTATAGAAACATAGAAAATAGGTGCAGGTGTGGGCCATTCGGCCCTTCGAGTCAGCACCGCCATTCATCGTGATCATGGCTGATCGGCCCCAATCAATAACCCGTGCCTGCCTTCTCCCCATATCCCATGATTCCATTAGCCACTAGAGCTCTATCTAACTCTCTCTAAAATCCATCCAGTGATTTGGCCTCCACAGCCCTCTGTGGCAGGGAATTCCACAAATTCACAACTCTCTGACTGAAAACATTTTTTCTCACCTCAGTCTGAAATGGCCTCCCCTTTATTCTAAGACTGTGGCATTGTACAGCCTCTTGCCTATTAAGATTTACAGGTTCTTCCAATAGAGGAAAGGTTAGCCCATTATGGTGATGCTGAAGGAGCTATTTTGTTGCAGATTCAAGCAGTTTTGTTTTTTGACCTTTGTTGATCTATTTTTTGTACATTGCAATCTGTAGAGCAGAGGGAAAGAACTGTTGTCTGAACATTTTTCTGATTGTTTATATCATAGAGCAAAAATATCGAGTGTTATTGTGCTGAAAACTCACTTGTGTTATAGAAGAAAGGCATTTATGTTATTGTGCAGAACTCTCACTAGTGTATTGCATCTAAATCTACAGCTGAATCCATTTTGTAACTTTTAAATCTTTAAACTTTCTCATTCCCTCTTTATCATAATATGATAACATTCACAATCGTCAGTAGATACACAATGGTTGCAAGCATTTAACAATAAAAATCAGGGCGATGATTAATAAAAAGATAGCCATAATGTATCACAGTACCCCAGAGTCCACCAAACCAACAGAATGGCCAACAGCTCCCAGAGTCTAGCAAACCAACTGAATGGCCAACAGCTCCCATTTCCTTCATTGTACCCATGCATGTCACTGCCAACCTTATGGATTTTATCAATTTCTTGGGAAATGTGGGTAGCAAGGTCAGTGATATTAGAGGATTCATCAGGGATCTAGGCACAACACTCGTCTTATTATAATACAGGTGCCTCTTTGTTGATCTTTATGATCAATACATATTATAGTAAGAATGGTTTTTTTAAATATTTTCTCTCATTAATTAGTTGCAGAAATGGAGGCATACATGTGTCTGGTTGTAATTTGGTTTGAACCTGTCCTTGAGTTTGTAAAGGGATATGGCACAAACTCAACATCCTAATCAGATAAGGAAGGTTGTTTAACTTACAGCAGCGAGTTCACTGCTAACACTTCTATCATTGTAGCCCTCGCCATTACAGTAAACAGGCTGGCTTGCCATTTTATTGTTGGTAAAGCCATGGGATAATAGACTATCGGTCTTTATGCAGGGGTATGGAGAAAAAGGTTGAACATAGGTCAATTACTGTAAAGGTGTCGGCTTCTGCCGGTATAGATGACAGAATAATATTGGTGTCAGGTGCTAAAGGAGCAGCAATAGAGATCACTATTTTTAACTAGACCAAGTGCAGACCCGTTGGGTCTGTTCCCCCGATGTGCGGTTGTGGGGGGGGGGGGGGGGAGATGCGGCATGCAGCGTCACACACACTAACTATCCCCCCCCCCCACGCACATGCTAATTACCCCCCTTGATATTATATTAATATTATTAATTTTCTCCTTTTACCCCATAACCACCCTATCTACTGACGCATAGCCCCCAACTTCCAGCCATCTAGAGAGGGGGGGGGGTAGAGAGTGAGGGCAGAGAGAGCAGGGGCAGAGACAGAGAGAGAGACAGAGACACAGAGTGAGGGGCAAGAGGGAGAGGGGGGTGGAGAGGAGGAGAAGAGAGAGGGTGGGTGAGAGGGGAAAGGTGGGGGAGGAGGGGAGGAGAGGGAGAGGGTGAGAGTGAGGGGGAGAGAGAGGGGGTGCTGAGAGGGGGGTGAGGGGGAGAGGTGGGGAGCAGGGAGGGGGAGGGAGGGGGGAGGGGGGAGGGAAGAGGGTAGCGGGTGTGGAGGGGAGGGGGTTTAGGGGATGGAGGGAGGGTGGGGGAGGGGATGGAGGGGAGGAGGATAGAGAGAGAGAGGGGGGGAGAGAGAGGGGAGAGGGTGGAGGAGAGAGGGGGAGGAGAGAGGAGGGAGGGGGGAGAGAAGGGGGGAGAGGGGGAGAAAGAGGGTGTGCTGAGAGGGGGTGAGGTGAGGGGAGGGGGAGAGGCGGGGAGCAGGGAGGGGAGGGAAGGGGGTAGGGGTGTGTGGAGGGGAGGGGGGGGTTTAGGGGAGGGATGGTGGGGGAGGGGATGGAGGGGAGAAGGGGAGAAAAAGAGAGGGGGGAGGGGGAGTGGGGGGGGAGGGGGGGAGAGAGAGGGGGGAGAGGAGAGGGGGAGGAGAGGGGGGTGAGGAGAGGGGGAGAGGAGAGGAGAGGGGGGGAGAGGAGGGGGGATGGGGAGAGAGGTGGGTAGAGAGAGGAGGGGAGAGAGAGAGAGTGCCTTTTTACTTCAACCCAAATCCCTCAAACAACCATTTGCAGGCAGTGCTTTTTTACTTCAAACCAACCATATTTTCATTTTCAAAGCACATTAAGGGTACTCACACTTGAGTAGACATATGTTCAGTGTTATTCAGAGCTCAGAGTGACCTCCATCTTGCAGAGATTGAGTGAGGCATACCACTTCCTGGTTTTATAGTCCCTCCCCCTCCCTCCAGCAGGGGCAGCAGCGAGAATGGTGAATTTTTTTAAAACATTAATATTTCTCTGATTTTTCATCGATGGGAAAAATACTCTGGTCCAGGAAGGCAGACGTGGGCTCTGGGCGAGGTGGCCAAAAATGACAGCCGTAGGTGGCGGCGTTCTCTCAGAAATCGTAGCACAGTGGGCCAAAAGCGGTCAAGATCAGACTTTTAGTAATATAGATAGCTATCAGGTCTTATACAAAACACCATTCATTACATTTTCCCACTTTCGGGATTGGCAGAATAGGAGTATTACAGGACTTTGCATTTTCACCAATAGTGCTTGTAGTAATGAAGACATGATGATCATAGCTATCCCTTCAGCCTCCGGGGCCAGTCAATATTTTTTGAAACATGGTAAGGCAGCACCCTTTTTAAAAGTCAGTTTATGTTCAGGGGCTGAATGCACTCATCCCACACGATTCTTATGCTTTGCCCATAGTTCAAAAGATGTTTGGACCAGAGCCATTGGTAACCTTGGCAGACCCTCAGTAGGTAGCTTTTGTTTTTCAAAAATAATGTCCCATTCCTTTCTGACCCATGTGATCTTTCCTTCTGTTGCATTGGCAACTTTAAAACATGAATTGTCTGTTTGTCCTTCAGCCATTTTATAATTTTTCCTATTTTGTTTGCTGTTGCTGGAGGTGTAGTATCTACGGTTAAGTGTGACTCAGAGGTGTCTCCCATCTCAAATCGATCCCTTTGGATTTAAGAGAAGTGGATCATTATTTCTAATCCCAGGACCCCATTCTGTCTACTAGAATCTTTGGATCTGTGGGGACCAATGTGCAGAATTCGTAATCTGCTGTGCGGGCAGTAATGTCAGCCAGGGCATTCCCCCGGGAGACTTCATTGTGGCCAGTTGTATGGGCATTGCACTTAATAATGTCCAGTTGGATTGTGAGGGCTAAGGTGTGCAGTAGCTGGTGCGGTAGCAAGCACTTTTATTATGTTGAAAAAGTCTTCTTCTTGTTGGAGTGAGAGGGAATTACTGCGGTGCCTTGGCAAAGACACCAGCAATAAGTAGTTCAATGTATCCACTGCCGGTAGCAATTAACCAAGCCCAGAAATGGGATTGGTCCGATTCCCTGTCAATCAGGGTCTTGCTGCACCTCACACTTGCCCGGTTACTCACAAACTTTCCCCTCTCTCTCCATCGGGCAGACGAGCTCTGTATTTGAAAACAGGTCAGAGTCTGTTATTTCAAGTTTGTTTTAGAGCAAAAATATCGAGTGTCATTGTGCTGAAATCTCGCTTGTGTTGTAGAAGGCAAAACATTTATGTTATTGTGCAGAACTCTCACTGGTGTCGTAGGAGAAAGGTTAAGCATCCATTTTTATTGCTTCTAAATCTACATCTGAATCCATTTTGTAACTTTTAAATCTTTAAACTTTCTCAACAACAATGAGCAGGTTATTTGTGAAGATAAAATCCCGGTTCAATCATAACCTGATAGAATCATATGATGAATTTATTAAATGGTACATGTTGCAGCTACAAACATTGAGGTTGGTGGAGTGATTGTGATAGGTGGTGTCAGCCAAGCAGGATGTTTGATTCTGAATGTTGTGGAGTTGTGACTGAACTCGCATAATATACTCACAAATAACCTGCCCATCGATGTCTCTACACCAACCATTTGCCAATCCACTTTAATACTTTCCTATTGATCTATTTAGCTAAGCCCTGCTGCAATCTGACGCAATGATGTCTTCCTTAGATCCAGCTAGATTCTGGACTGAATTCTGCAGGAAAATATCATTGTTTCATGTTACTATAAAACATGCCCGATTTCCATTTATTTAACAGTTTTGATAAACCTGAAATGTTACCTCTTTGCACAGATGCTACCTGACCTGTGAAGTGTTTCCAGCATTTCTCTGTTTTTATTGCAAATTTCTAGTATCCATTTTATTTGAGATTCAGGGATTTTTTTTTAACGAATCTGGTAGTTTGTAGTCCTCATGACTAATTGTTTGTTTGTATTTACTTTAATTCCAAGATGTTTAATGTAGTTGTGTGTCTTGTTGCTTTTTTCTTGATATGACTGAAAATGGCAAATCAAATTCCTTAACTGTTCTCCTTGTAATCCTTGTAATTGTGCTCCTTGTAATTAGATTAATTAATTAAGTTCCACGGTTGCCAATGGTGTTTATTGTTCCATTCGTATCTTTAGACTTCAGACTGACAGCGCGGAAACAGGCTCTTCAGCCCACTAAGTCCGCTCTAAACAGTGATCACCCCGTACACTAGCACTACCCTACACACTGGGGACAATTGACCATTTTTGTTACCAAAGCCAAACCTGTACATCTGTGGGAGATAATTGGAACACGATGGAGAAAAAACACACAGTCACAGGGAGAACGTACAAACTCCATACAGACAGCATCCAGTCAGAATCAAACCTGGGTCTCCGGCGCTGTGAGTTAGCTACTCTACCACTGCACCACTCAGCAGCCCTGTCTCTTCATTACTTATATGGTAGCATAATGTCGCTCCACCAACATCCACATGACAATTACTGGGATGTGTGTTGGAATTGATAATAAAGTCAATGGAATATCAATACTATCAGAACTAAAGTATCTTTTTTGTCAAAATTATATGACGCATACATTTTTTGCAGGAAAAGAAATGTACAATTAAGACTAAAATAACAAAATTAAATGAATCCTTCTCAGTAGGCCGGATAGTCAGTGGATATGGTTGGGTAATTAGCACTGAGGTGAGAAGCTCTGGAGGGTTATGCTGGCTTAGTCATTGTATTACTTGAAGGTTGAGGTCAATAACTTAATGAATACCAAGGAGGCAAGGGAATATGGGGATCATTTGTGGATAAATATCAGCATGTACTTAATGAATGACAGCTTCAAGATGCTCGATGGTCTGCTCCTGCCTCTATTTTGGTTTAGAGGTGGGCAGGACTGGCAACTCAATGTTCCAGGGCACAGGTGCTTCATAGAGAGACAAAGATGAGGGAATAAGAGGAGGGGGTGCTTCATTATTAGTTAAGGAGGTTGTCATGACAATGTTCAGAGGGTAGACACACCAGAGTAAGGGAATCAATAACCAGAGGGCATAGGTTTAAGGTGAAGGGGGAACGATTTAATGGGAACCTGGGGGGTGACTTTCTCACACAAAGTGTGGTGAGTGTATGGAACGAGCTGCCAGAGGAGGTATTGAAGCAGGTATTGAAGCAGGTACTATCACAACGTTCAAGAAAGGTTTAGACAGGCTTCGACTGATTATTGGGGGGGGGGGGGGGGGGGCAAGGGAGAAAGCTGGACAAGACGAAGGAGAGGACAAAGCCTGGTAAGTGATAGGTGGATATAGGTGAAGGGGATTTTGATAGGCAGATGATTGGACAAAAGCCAGAAGATGAAAAGACAAAAAGTGGGAGATAAAGATAGAAGAGGTGAGGATTGTATAGCCAGAGGAAACAAATATGTGGAAAGGAAGAAATAGGTGCAAGTTCCAGGTGGGGCACTGGGAAGGAAGAAAAGAAGGGGTTGTTCATAGGTTAGTGACCTAAAATTGGAGAATTCAATGTTTATACTGTAAACCTCCCAATGGAATATGATGCGCTGTCCCTCCAGTGTGCATGTGGCCTCACTCTGGCAATGGAGGAGATCCAGGACAGGAAGGTCAGTATGGGGATGGGAAGGGAAGTTAAAATGGTTGGCAACCGGGAGATCGAGTAGGTTAGAGCGCGTGTTTGATGGAACAGTTGCGGAGTGTATGCTTGGTTTTGTCAATGTACATGAGTCACATTAGGAACACCAATTGCAGTAGATGAGGTTAGAGGAGGTGCATGTGAACCTTTGTCTCACGTGGAAGGAATGCTGGGGTTCCTGGATGGATGTGAGGGAGGAGGCATTGGGACAGAGATTTTAATGATCTGCAGCAAAATATAGGCATAAGGAACTGCACATGCTGGTTTACCAAGATATAACAAAGTACTGAGTAATTCAGTGGATCAGACAGCATCTCTGAAGGACATGGATGGCCAATGTTTCAGGTCCAGATCCTCAGAGCTGATTCTGCAGAATTTGAATAAGGGTCGTGACCCGAAAGGTCACCTATCCATGTCCTCCACAGATGGTGCCTGACATGTTGAGTTCCTCCAGCACTTTGTGTGTTCCTTTTCTGCAGCAATATATACTTCATACCAAAATCAATATTAAACAAGTGAGGGAATTGAACCAAAGGCTATTGAATTCCTACATGTTTCTGCAGAATGCACGTTACAGCTGCCTTCTTGAATTTGTATTTCGTCTAAGCAAACTGTTAGAAGAAAGAACACCGCCAACGCTAGTATTGCAATACAACTGAAGGATTCTTCTGATTCCTTGCCAGCTCCCAGGTATACAAAGCATAATCCATCTTAGTTAATGAAAATGGAAATTCATCCATGTAAATGGGTCAATACAACTCCACAAAGAATAAATATATCAAGGGCGCACAGTGGCACAACTAGGGCTGCATTGTGGCACAGCTGATAGAACCGCTGCCTAACAGTAACCTGGGTCCGATACTGACCTCAGGTGCTGTCTGTGTGGAGTTTGCACATTCTCCCTGTGACCATGTGGCTTTCCTCCGGGTGCTCTGGTTTCCTCTCACCTTCCAAAGACGTGCGGGCTTGTATGTTATTTGGCCTCTGTATATTCCCCCTGGTGTACAGGGAGTGAATGCAAAAGTGGGTTAATATGGAACTAATGTGAGCAGGTGATCGATGGTCTGTGTGGACTTGGTGGGCCGAAGGGCCTGATTCCAGGCTGTATCTCTCAACTAAACTAAAGGTCTAAAAGGTAAAAGCCACCCCAGAACTAGCTCCGAACATGGAAAGCTGCACTCACAATCAGCCCCACCCACATACAACTCTACCCACTCAGTCCCGTCCACCGCACTCCCTCAGCCCCCGTCACTCCACAAAATGTGTTAGTTATTTTTGAAATACAATGCGGGCAAACCCAATTGGCATGTGATGGATATCACGTGCACCATTTCATACGGACACCTTAATGTCAGCTAATGGTATAGTTTCTAGGCATTTTGTATTATTTAAGACATTCTACTTCTTTTAATTAGTCACAGACTAATTTTGCCCTGACCTAAATGGTCTGTTAGACTATTGCAAAGAGCAATTCTGTCAATTATATTCAAAAGTTCACAGGTTATAGGGTAGAATTAGGCTATTGGGCTCATTAAGTCTATTCCGCCATTCAATCAGGACCGATCTCTGCCTCCTAATCCCATTTTCTGCCTTCTCCCCATGACCCTTGACACCCGTTCTAATCAAGAATTTGTCTATCTCTGCCTTCAAAAAATCCACTGACTTGGCCTTCGCAGGTCTCTGTGGCAATGAATTCCACTGATTAACTACCCTCTGACTAAATAAGTTATTCCTCCCCTCCTTTCTAAAAGAACACCCGTTAATTCTGAGGCTATGACCTCTGGTCCGAGACTCTCCCACCAGTGAAAACATCCTTTCCACAATAATTCTATCTATACCTTACATTATTCTGTAAGTTTCAATGAGATAGAAATATAGAAACATAGAAAATAGGTGCAGGAGTAGGCCATTAGGTCCTTCGAGCCTGCACCGCCATTCATGATCATGGCTGATCATCCAACTCAGTATCCCATCCCTGCCTTCTCTCCATACCCCCCTGATCCCTTTAGCCACAAAGGCCACATCTAGCTCCCTCTTAAATATAGCCAATGAACTGGCCTCAACTACCTTCTGTGGCAGAGAATTCCACAGATTCACCACTCTCTGTGTAAAAAATGATTTCTCATCTCGGTCCTAAAAGACTTCCCTCTTATCCTTAAACTGTGACCCCTAGTTCTGGACTTCCCCAACATCGGGAATAATCTTCCTGCATCTAGCCTGTCCAACCCTGTGGTCTCACCAAGACCCTGTACAACTGCAGTAGAACCTCCCTGCTCTTATACTCAAATCCTTTTGCTAAGAATGCTAACATACCATTTGCTTTATTCACTGCCTGCTGCACCTGCATGCCTACTTTCAATGACTGGTGTACCATGACACCCAGGTCTCGTTGCATCTCCCCTTTTCCTAATCGGCTACCATTCAGATAATAATTCCGATTCAGATCCCCCCTCAACCTCCTAAACGACGAGCCCAGTGCTGTCAAATGCTCATCATATGCTAGCCCACTCATTCCTGGAGATATTCTACTTCTTTTAATTTGTCACAGAATGTAGACTAATTTTGCCCTGACCTAAATGATCCATTAGGCCATTGCAAAGAGCAACTATCAATTATATTAATAGATCAGGAGTCCAAATAAATCATGCAAAGCTTACTGATCTATTGAGATTTCATTTATTGGGAGTGAAGAAATATGTCCACAAGGAGAGGAATAGATCGGGTAGATGCACAGTTTCTTATCCAGGGCAGGGGAATCGAGAACCAGAGGACACAGGTTAAGGTGAGGGGGGAAAGATTTAATAGAAACCTGAGGGGTAACTTTTTCACACTGAGGGTGGTGGATGTATGGAACAAGCTGCTGGAGGTGGTAATTGAGGCAGGTACTATCACAATGTTTAAGAAACAGTTAGACAGGTACATGGAAAGGACAGGTTTAGAAGGATATGGGCCAACACAGGTAGGTGGGACGTGTAGATGGGACATGTTGGTCGGTGTGGGCAAGTTGGTTTGAAGGGCCTGTTTTCACACTCTATGAGTGTTACTGTGATTATTGTGAGAAATACTGTACTCTAATTTCATGTTGAATGTAATATCTTCTTGGACATGGTTTTGACATTGATGATATCCAATAAAGATGAATTCATATAGTTTATAAAGTTTCAAATTGGATTACTGTTTTATACATAGAGTCAGCTCAAAGCATAGCGATATGTGTAGCTTCAACATTCAATAAACAGTACTCTCTAAACTCAGTGACACACTTCAGAACTCTAACAGCAGCCCAGGGAGATGTGAAGGGCTTTGTTCTAGCACACTGTCAGAATAATTTAGAGTGTATTAGGTTATACTAATAATGTGGATCATGGATTTTGATGGTGCAGTGCCCATTAAACTGTCAAAGGTCATGCCAAGAGTTGCGGCAGTATGCACAGAAGAAGAGGAGTTTCATTATCTGCCCTGAATCCTTGTGGGAAAAGCTGTCATAAATTGTCATCTTCCTCCTTTGTTGATGGCTTAACCAAAGGACAATCCTATTTTGTTTCTTCGGTGTAAACCAGCTTCTGCAGTTTCTTCCTATGCTATTTTGTTCAATGTTGTCTAGCTCTAACACATTTGGGAGGTTTGGGAAACACATGCTCTATACTGTTGAAACTCTAGATGGCATTCAACAAAAGCAGTCTGTAACCCTTGCATCCCTCCTCTCTCCATCCCTTCCCCACCCAAATCGTACCAGCTTCAAAGTCGTCTTGTTGAGTCTCATTGTCTGTGTTCATTTTCACCTAGGCCACAATGGCCTGTTTCCTTTATCATTGGTACTTTTTTGCATATCTTTCATTCATTTGGTTAATATCTTTCTACATCACCGTCAATATCTCTTGTTTCCCTCTCCCCTGACTCTCAGTCTAAAGAAGGGTCTCGACCCAAAACATCACCCATTCCTTTTCACCAGAGATGCTGAATGACCCGCTGAATTACTCCAGCATTTTGTGTCTATCTGCAGTCAGATGATTGTTAAACTATTCATTCGCACGCTGTCACAAACACATCACACATTTCATGAACACGGTTGCGAAAATTAATTAGATTTCTAAATCGTCAATTAACAACTGAATGGTGGCGAAGTGGTAAAATTGCTGCCTTACAGCCCCTGAGACCCAGGTGCTGCCTGTATGGAGTTTTACGTTCTCTCTGTGACAACGTGGGTTTTCACCGGGTGCTCTGGTTTCCTCACACACTCCATAGACATGTAGGTTTGCAGGTTAATTGGCTTTGGTAAAAAAAAATTGAAAATTATCCCGAGTGTGTAGGATAGTGCTAGTGTACGTGGATTGCTGGTTGGTCCAGACACGGAGGGCTGAAGGACCTGTTTCCATGCTGTATCTAACTAAACTAAACTAAATTAAAACTGATATAAGTAATGATAATCCTGAAAGTTTTGGGTTGTTGTAAGAATACAATAGGTTCACTAATTTCCTTAGGAAGGTTGGAGGGAAACCTGTTGTCCTTATCTGGTCTGACTTACATGTTGAGCTTTAGGTTTATTTTTGTCACGTGTGCTGAGGTACAGTGAAAAGCTTTGTTTTGCATGCTATCCCATCAGATCAGATAGTTAGCATCCATCGATCCATCTGCGAGAGATGATGGTGCAGCTTTGATGTTGTGCTGTTTGGGGAGCGGAATGTTTCATCAGTGGTTACAATCCCTGCTGTTGCTGACTAGGCCTATCCTTGACAGGTAGACCCTCCCACAGCTTCCACTGGTGAAGGTGTCTTTGGTCATTGGAGTGTGTTGCGGTTGCCCTTGACCATGAATGAATGAATACTTTAGTATCACACGTGACATGTCACAGTGAAATTTGTTGTTTTGCATATGCAAGGTATGCTAAGAGTTGCCATATAAAGTATTCATAACGTATTCATTCATTCATGATCATTTTGTGGTGCTGGCGCCTGGCCTCCAGGGTCAGAGACTCATAGAGTCATAGAGCGATACAGCGTGAAAACAGGCCCTTTGGCCCAGCTTGCCCAAACCGGCCAACATGTTCCAGCTACACTAGTCTCACCTCCCCACGTCTGGTCCATATCATTCCAAGCCTGCACTATCCATGTACCTGTCTAACTGCTTCTTAAATGTTGGGATAGTCCCTGCCTCAACTACCTCCTCTGGCAGCTTGTTCCATACACCCACCACCCTTTGTGCGAAGAGTTTACCCCTCAGATTCCTATTAAATCTTTTCCCCTTCACCTTAAACCTATGTTCTCTGGTCCTCAATTTTGATCAAGGCAAAATACTCTGTTCGTCTTCCCAATCTATTCCTCTCATGATTTTATACACCTCTATAAGATCCTCCTGCACTCCAAGGAATAGAATCCCAGGCTGCTCAAACAATCCCAATAGCTCAGACCCTCTAGTCCTGGCAACATCCTCGTAGATCTTCTCTGTTCAAGGGTCTTGAACCACATGCTGTTGTGGTGCTTCATTTCCACCTGGAGGTCCTTTCTCCATTTCCTCCGGTCCTCAGCAGACACTTCCCAGTTGTCAGTGCCAATGTTAAAACTGTTCATATCTCATTTAATCATATCCTTGTAGCAGAGCTTTACCCTCCTAGCATTATGCAAACCCACTCCAAGACAGAATGTAATTAATCTGGAAACAGAGGAGAAAATTCTTGATTAAAATAAATTATTCTAAGGCTTTCAAGTTGATTGCATTTTCCTTAAAATATGAAAACAATGTCAACCAAAAACTATGTTTGACCTTGGAAAGATTGAAATCAAATGAAATGATCAAAAGTCAATTATGTTCCGCTTTCCCTGACCATTCCCAATTCCGCAATCTGTACACTGTGGACGGCTTGATTGTAATCATGTATAGTCTTTCTGCTGACTGATTAGCACGCAACAAAAAAGCTTTTAACAGTGCCACGGGAGACATGATAATAAACTAAACTAAGCACTCGGAACAACAACCGGCTCCTCTCCCTGCCCTGTAGAACGGAGAGGTTCAGGAGATCCTTCACCCCTGCAGCCATTAGATTTTATAATTCAGACCGCTAGGCTGTAGGGGGATGCATTTTGCAATTTTTAATTTTTAATTGTTAATTATTGGTCTTTTTAAGTATTTATTGCTCTCAGGTAGTGTCCACGTTGTATTCTATGTATTTTCTGTCTGCGTTCGTTTTGAATCTGTGGGTTTGTTGGTTGGGGGCTTCTGGACATCTGAATTTCCCTGAGGGGATCAATAAAGTATTTTTTATTTATTTATTATTTTATTATTTTATTGTGCTCGATGGTAAATTAATTGGCTGCTTTAAATTGTAGAATTTGGGAGGTGTTGATGGGGCAGCGGGGAGATTCAAATGGATTAGGATGCGATTAGTGTGAAAATGGGTGCTTGATGGTCGGCGTGGACTCGGCAGGCCAATGGGCCTGTTTCCATGCAATATTTCTCCTTGACTTTAAGAGACCAATTAAATCTTGAAGAAACAATGAACTGCAGATGCTGGTTTATACTACAGATAAACACAGTGCTGGAGTAACTCAATGCAACAGGCAGCAGGCAGAACTTCCTACAGACAGCACCCGTAGTCTGGATCGAACCCAGTTCTCCGGCGATTGTAAGGCAGCAACTCTACCCCTGCGCCACTGTGCCGCCCTGAGGCACATTTTGTCATACTTCTCGAATATGCAATTCCATGCAAATCCTATGTGCCAGTGCATGTATTGTATTGTATTGTATTGTATTGTATTCAAATTTATTGTCATTGTCTCAGTTAGAGACAACGAAATGAATTTCCCTTACAGGCAGTATCATAAAAATAAAAATAAATAAATAATAATAAATAATAAAACATATTAAAAATAAAATAGAATTTAAAAAAAAGCACAAACAGTGAAAGTCCACGACACAACATAACACAGTGGCACCAAGGTGAGGAAGGCACCATAGTCCAGCCAGCCTCCACTCCGTTCTTCCCAGATGTTCACTCGTGGTCGAGGCCTTCCTAGCACCCGCAGTCGCCGCCCCGGGTGGCCCGATGTTCAGGCCCTCACGCCGGGCTGGTGGAACGCCGACGCCGAACCCTGACGGTGAACATCCTCCTCAGCGGCCCGGACCTCCCGATCAGCCGCCTCCCGCAGCCGGAGTCCGCAGCTCCCGTGTCCGCAGCTCCCGAGCCCGCAGCTCCCGTGTCCGCAGCTCCCGTGTCCGCAGCTCCCGTGTCCGCAGGCCGAGCCGGGCAGAGTCGCAGGACCCCGCGCTGTCCATCAGCGCCGCACGCGTTGGGAGCTCCGCAAACCGCAGCTCCATGATGTCGGTGCCACAGGTCCAGCACTCCGGGCTCCAGACGGCGATCCCCGGTAAGGCATCGCCAGCCCCGCGATGTATCAGCGCTGTCCCGCCGCTGCTCGAGCTCTGGTCGATCCCGGCAGGAAAGGCCGCGCTAATCCAGTAGGTAGGCCGCTGGGGGGGGAAGCGGCTGAAGGACGGTATCCCCCGCACCGTACCCTCTTCCCCCACATAAAAACACAAAAAACCCACAAAAAAACACACTTTTACATAATTAAATAAACAAAAAAACAAAACCGGGCTGTAGGTGGAGGCTGCTGGCACCAGCGCCACCGGAAGTACAACATATGGCTTGATGGAGACACTAGGAGCAGCAGATGTTGGAATCTTAAGCAAAACACAAAATGCTAGAGTGACTGAGTGGATCAGGCAGCATCTGTGGAGGAAAATGTGTGGGTGACATTTCATTTCAGCGCCATCTTTCAGACTCTTTGTAATAGTGGGGAGAAAGCCGGCAAGGAGATGGGGGGGGGGGGGGGGACCTGACAAGTGCAGGTAGATAGTGTATTCATTTATCACTTGCCAGGTTTTATCCCGCCATCACCTCTTTTCCAGCTTTCTCCCTTCCAGTACAATGTCTGAAGAAGGGTCCTGACCTGAAACATCACCCTTCAATTCCCTCCGCTGATACTGCCTCACCCGCTGCGATACTCCAGCACGTTGTGTTTTGGTTTGATGGAGCTGGGTCAAATATTGACAACTGCAGTCTTTGACTTGCACTCAATTGCACAGTTCTTAGTGTGCCTGGGGCTTCAATTAATTCACCGATTGTTTTATAGACTAATATTTAATATACTGTTGCTTACTTTTTAAAGCTTAGTTTGTCATTAATCTCTGGAAGTGAGACTGAAGACATCTTAGTTTAGTTTAGAGATACAACGTGGAAACAGGCCGTTCGGCCCACTGAGTCAGCGCTGACTAGCGAACCCCATACACCAGCTCTATCCTACACACTAGAGACAATTTACAATTTTTACTGACGCCAATTAACCTACAAACTTGTACATCTTTTGAATGTGGGGAGAAACCGGAGCACCCGAGAGAACGTACAAACTCCATACAGACAGTAGCCGTAATCAGGATTGAAATGACTGCAGGCACGTTCTGTCAGGGTAGGCATGGTAGGCAGTGCCTACCCTGACTAAAATTATAAAATGGTAATTATTAAATATAAATCGTAAAGTCATGGGAGAATTATGCCTAGCTAAGAGATCGATCTCTGAGGTAGGCATTATTCTCCCGTGCCTTTCATCTGCAGTACATCTGCTAGATCGCGGAAAATGTTTCAGCATGTTGAAAAATTTTCCGGGAGTAAAATGTGAAGCACTTTGGGGTCAATGCAAGTTGACTAAAAATGTGCTATATAAATAAAGAAATTTAATTTAATTTAATACATGTAATACACAAAAGTATGTGCAGCTCCCGTGCCGTCAACGCTGCTTCAAGCCTTCAATGACATGGGGGGGCTGAAGGCAGCTGAAATTCTGCCTTTGCACCGTGGACTGAATACTGCGCATGCGCAAGCACAGCGCAAGTTTCTTGGCGGGTTTTACAACATGGATTGTCATTACCATCAGAGTATCTTAAAGGGGCTGTCCCACTTGTGCGACCTAATTTGCGAGTTTAGAAGGGTTTGCCCTTGACTCAAACTCGCAGCATGGTCGACACGAGGTCCTAGGAGGTCCAATGAGGTTACTGGGACTCTCCTTCATGCTCGAGGGAAGTTCCCGAATACTCGCGGCCTCAGCTAGATCGCGGAAAATGTTTCAGCATGTTGAAAAATTTTCCGGGAGTAAAATTTGGTTGGCATGGTTATTTTTAACTCGTAGTGCAGTAGAGTGGGGTCACTATCTGGTTACAGGCAGTCGAGGGCAGCCATAGGCAGTCTCCTTCACTGAACGGGCATTTTGATTAGCTCATTGGAGTTTTCTGGACCCAGGAAGACCTACCGGAAGGTAAAATGCCCGTTAAACTTTATTATACTTCTTAAAAGTGTCTCCACTCCTTCTCCCCCTCTTCTCCCCCTCTCTCCCCTTCTCTCCCCTTCTCTCTCCCCACCGGGGAGGGAAGTAGCTCGGGTGGCTTCGAGCGGCAGCCAGGACCGGACAGCAGAACCGGCAGCTACCTCAGTGCCTTCTGCTGGCCCGCTCACCTCTGGCAGTGCTCTCCGTCTGAACACCTCTCTCCTGCCGCTCGCCGGCCTTGCTCATGTCAGCCGCTTCCCACAAATCATTAAATTCTAACTGCTGCTGGGAGCAGGACATGGCCTCACTTGATGCGCTGGGTGACTCCGCATGGCATTCACTGCCCGGTCTGTGTCTTTCAATGTACAGTGAGGGGGCCACCTCAAGAGCGGGTCAGCGGGCGATGGATAACAGGACAGCGGGCGGTGGAACTTACTCCTGTGTCTACGCGACTAACCTCATTTGGTCCCTTGATCGCACTGAGACAGGAGTAAGCTCTGGTGAGTTTTCCCTCGGCTCGTACTTGCAGCATGGTCGACACGAGGTCGTAGGACGCCTTCGTAACTCTCCTTCATGCTCGAGAGTAGTTCCCGTGTACTCAAGGCCTCAGCTAGGTAGCGGCGTATTTTTCAACATGTTGAAAAATGCCCGCGAGTAAAAAAAGGTCGCCATGGAAAAAATCGATACTTTATTCACTTGTAGGTTTAGTAGGTCGCAGTAGGTCGGCATGTTAGTCGTAGGTAATCGAGGGTAGTCGAATGTAGTCGAAGGTAGTCGTAGGTAGCCTTCATCATAGTCGAAGGGAGGTCAAAGGGAGGTCGAAGGAGATCGAAGGAGGTCGTCTTCACTCTCCACTATTCGGTGTCCAATTTTCCCGAAGCTAGTCGAAGCTAGTCTTCAACATAGTCAAAGGAGGTTGAAGGAGGTCTTCAACATGACATTGTTTGGGTCAGGCAGCATCTCTGGAGTGACGTTTCTGGACAGGACCTTTTTTCAGACTATCTCTCCCAGACAATGAGCCTTGGAGTTGCCAAACAGTTTTACATTCAAGCACTGGTCAGGCTGGAGTCTGTTCAGCTAGGAATCAATAACAAGTGTGATCTATTGCTCCACAGGCAAAATAATTAGATTTGGGGATAAAGATGATGCCAGTGTTGTGTGAGTGCAGATCTCTTGAACTGTTATAAGGCTGGAGGAGGTTCCAGATATAAGGCTGGATCATGGACAGATTTGAAAACTAGCATTGCTTACCATGTAGCAAATGTAGATAATTAATTGAGAGCATTTGGCGTGAGTTAATGCGTGACAGCAGAGTTTTTGATGATCTCATAGAACTATGGAGCACAGGAACAATCCTTTCGAACCACAATATCTGTGCTAAAATTAAAATTAAATTACATTTCTTTATTTATATAGCACATTTTTAGTCAACTTGCATTGACCCCAAAGTGCTTCACATAATTACATCCACACACACAGGCAAAGGTGGGTGAAGTGTCTTGCCCAAGGACACACACAGGCAAAGGTGGGTGAAGTGTCTTGCTCAAGGACACAACGACAGTATGCACTCCAAGCGGGATTCGAACCAGCTACCTTCCGGTTGCCAGCCGAACACTTAGCCCATTGTGCCATCTGTCGTCCTAAACATGTGCTGAACATAATGGCAAGTTAATTACATCTGCCTGCATATGATACATAACCCGCCACTCTCTGCAAATTCATAATCTCCTCTGCCTGCATAAAACCATATCCCTGCATTCATATGGCAATCTAAAAGCTACTTAAATGCCTTCACCATATCTGTCTCACCCTTGTCAGCCTATTACAGGCACCCTCAAAACCCTGCCCCGCTCACCTCCATTAAACTCCCTCCCTATAATCTTAAAGTTATGCCCTCAAGTCTTTGACATTTCCATCCTACGATATAGGTTCTGATGTTTACCTTACTGATGCCTCTTAGAATTTTATATCCTTTAAGCGGCTTTTTCACGGGGCGACTTGACGCAAGAGTTAACCAGAGTTTAACATCGTGGAAACCTCGTGCGATAACAGTACGGCATTCGTGGACCACCGTGGACCACCGTGGCGCTAACGGCAGGTAATCGTGTAACTTGGTGACTCGGGAGAAAATTCAAGCAAGTTTGAATTTCTCCAAGAGTGACTTGTACACTTGTGGTTGAGCATTGCAACATTATATGAACGTAGTGGCCAGTGCGATATCCGTGCGATATCCGTAATAACTCTTGCGGTTACCGTGGGAACTCCTGCGAACGGTGAACCCGGAAGCTGGACAGAGGGGACAGAAGGTGAGTAAAAATTGTCTTCTGTGGGATTGAATTTAAAAAATAAAGATTTGCATCCGCATATGGACATCAACTTATTCATGAGTTATGTTAATGAGATTCAAGAAAATAACTATAATCTTTAAAAGGGACTTTAAAAGGGACTTTACTGAAAGGTCCCGCATTTTTATGGTCCGTGAGGAATTTTTCACATGTACTTCTTTGAGAGATACAGCTCAGAGTCCTCGCCGACTAGCGATCGATGCCTTTCCGAAGCAGGGTCCGGAACGCTACCAATCAATGTTCTCCAGAGACCCGTGTAAGGAGTGAACTGCACATGCTGGTTTAAACCGAAGACAGACACAAAAAGCTGGAGTAACTCAGCGAGTCAAGCAGCATCTCTGGAGAAAAATAGCTGATGTTTCGGGACGAGACACATCTTCACTCAATTCCAATTAGGCTGTCTGAAGAAGGGCTCCGATTCGAATCGCCACCTATTCTTTTTCTCCAGAGATGCTGCCTGACCCGCTGACTTACTCCAGCTTTTTATGTTTTTCTTCCCAGATCTGACTTACAATACAATACAATACAATTCAATTTATTGTCATTTGGACCCCTTGAGGTCCAAACGAAATGCCGTTTCTGTAGCCATACATTACAAACAAATAGACCCAAGACACAACATAATTTACATAAACATCCATCACATTGCTGTGATGGAAGGCCAAAAAAACTTCTCTCTCCACTGCACTTTCCCCCCCGATGTCAGAGTCAAAGTCAAAGCCCCCGGCGGGCGATGGCGAATTGTCCCGCAGCCATTAAAGCCACGTCGGGTGATGCAAGGTCGCACACCGGGTCTTGGTGTTAGAGCCCCCGGCGCGCGCTCGCAGAGACCCGCCGCCATTCCAAGCCGCGCGGGGCGGTGCTGTAAGGCCCCGCTCCAGGAGCTCTTCAACCCCGCAACTCGGGCGGGAGAAGTCGCCGCTGCGGAAGCCCCGAAAAGCGGTCTCCCTCCAGGGACCCGCGGGCTCCCGGTGTTACCGTCCGCCAAACCCGCAGTTGCAGCCACCGAATCTCCGGGGGTCGGGTCGCAGCAGCGTCCACCACAGCTCCACCCGCTCTGGACTCGGCCAGCTCCGCGACGGTGAGGTGAGTAGTCGGCACCAGAGCCCCCGGTCTTCCTGTTGGAGGCCGCTCCTCGTTGCAGCCCCAACGACAACGGAGACCCGACAAAGAAAAGGTCGGGTCTCCCGTGCAGGGAGAGATTTAAAAGTTACCCCCTCCCCCCCACACCACCCCCACCCCCCCACACACATACCCCAACAAAAAATAACAAAAACTACATAAAAACATAGACATAAAATAATAAAAACGCAGACGGACTGCAGAGGCCGCTGCTGACGAGAGTCGCGCCGCCTACCGAAATGAGTTACACCAACATTTTGTGTCCTTTTGTGCGTATTAACCAGCATCTGCAGTTCCTTTAGACATTACCTAACTTCAGATTTTAGAGATATAGCGCGGAAACAGGCCCTTCGGCCCACCGAGTCCGCGCCGACCACCTATTCTTATCCGGCTTCAGAACGGTTCTTCCTTCCATTCGTTTGGGCACTGACCCGACCTACCAACCTACCTCAATGCGGACATTGGACTTTTTCCCCCTGGAACTGTCCTGAAAACATATATTCGGAACTCTGGTATTTTCCTCTTCGCTCTACCTGGTGTTCTTGAGCATGTGTCGGAGGGAACAGCAGATACCGGTTTAAAGAGAATGCTGGAGTAACTCGACGGTTCAAAATGCTGGAGTAACTCAACGGGACATGCAGCATCTCTAAAGAACGGATAGCTCATTCCATACACCCACCACCCTTTGCGTAAAATAGTTACCCCTTAGGCTCTCATTAAATCATTCCCCCTGAACCTAAACCTGTATCTGCTGGTTCTCGATATGAGACAATAATAACAAACCAAAACGAGTTAGGACATCAACGGGGAGATCCTGGATAAACCCAAGGTAGCCACAAAATGGAGGAACTCAGCGCAACAGGCAGCATCTCTGGGGAGAAGGAATGGGTGACATTTCGGGTCGAGACCCTTCTGATATGCTGCCTGTCCCGCTGAGCTACATGTTGTGTCTATCTTCGTTTTAATCCAGCATCTGCAGTTCCTTCCTGGCCGAACCCGATTGAAAGATGAGAGGCTGGGCGATAGAGCACTGGGTGTGACAAGGATCAGGCTTCAGTAAGCAAAGTAAAGAGAGGTGGCAACGTTATGGAAATGAAGCGGGTAATCCGAGTGATCCAGGCGAGACGGTATCCTCTAATGTGTCGGAAAGAACTGTAGATGTTGGTTTGCGCCGATGATAGACACAGTAATACTGGAGACAGACATAAAATACTGGACGGGCAGCATCTGGATAAAAGGAATGGGTGACGTTTCGGGACGAGACTCTGAAGAAGGGTCTCGAACCGAAACGTCACACATTCCTTGTCTCCAGAGATGCTGCCCGTCCCGCTGTGTTACTCCAGCATTTCGTGTCTATCTTCCGTATGCTCTGTGATAGTCATCTCGGAGTCAAGTGGCAACTCTGGTCTGTAGACACGAGGAACTGCAGACGCATGAATCACGAGCAAAACACAGAGCGTTGGACGAGCCTGACCCTTTGAGTTCCTCCATCACTTTGTGTTGAAGTCAGGTCTGGACATTGCTTGGCTCAGTCTCAGGCGCCGGCTAACTAGGAAGGTCGAGTCAAAGTCCAGCACTAACACTCAAGAAATAACGTTTGCGGCCTGATGTTCCCAATATTTAATTGAAATCATTAATAAAGTAAATAAATAGATACCGGTCTAATCAGTATCTACGGGATTGGACAGGCTAGATGCAGGAAGAATGTTCCCGATGTTGGGGGAGTCCAGAACCAGGGTCCCAGTTTTACAGTCTACCGTGGGAACTCTTTAACTCAGTAAAGTAAAGTAAAGTAAAGTAAAGTAGCCTTTATTGTCTTATCAGCGCACAGGCAGCAGTTGATTGTTGCTCTATTCAGTTTCCCAGGGGGTCGGGACGGGACTGGAGTTGGGAGGGAAAGGTGGGGGAGTCGAGGGGGAGGAGGGGGAGACAGATGGGGGTGTCTTCATTTACTGGCGGCGGGTGTCTGTCACTGAAACAGGCAGGTGAGATTTCACATCCACCTTGTGTGTGCCTCTCTCTCTCTCTCCCTCCCTCTTACACAGGCTGAGAGACTCTGCCTCTGTGAGTGTACGTCTCTTTCTCCCCCTCTCCCACACACAGTAAGACCGAGGTACTGTGCTCAGTCCCTCTGTGTCTCCCACATACACAGTAAAGCATGTCTCCAAATGAGCCAATTCAACCAAGGGAGGATATTTATAGTGTGTGAAAAAAAAGTGACATCATTTGTGCCACGTGATGATTTAACAACACTTCACAATGTTCATTCAAGATTTAACGGGAAAGCTCGGGAAACGGACAAGTCACTCGCACAAATAACAGAAATGCCGAGTACCGTGGGAACTCTTTATCTACCCCCCCGTTATATCGTGTGATATCGTGCTAGACCACGACCACTTCACTCTGGTTACATCTTGCGTCAAGTCGCCCCGTGAAAAAGCCGCATTATCAGGTCTCCCCTTAACCTATGATGGGAGAAGTTAACAAACTTTTTATCCATCCTCTCCTTTCAGCTTAATGCCCTCTAATTCAGACAGCATTTTGATTAACCTCTTATGCCCCCTCACCACAGCCTCGACATCCTTCCTGTGATGGGTTGACCAGAACTGCACATAATACACCAAATGCAGCCTAACCAAAGTGTCATGAAGCTGCAACATGACTCCCTGACTCTTATGCTCAATGCCTTGACCAATGAAGGCAAGCATTCCACACACTTTCTTTACCACTCTATCTTCTTCAGTAGATTAAAAATGAAAGACGTTTTCTTCTAGTTGGCAAATTTGTGAAATTAGTTATCCATTTTAAATGGTCACACAAAGCAAGGAGGATTTGTGGTATCTCTATTGTATTTTTTAATTCAGCTGAGAATTAGGAGGTTTCCAATAATTTTGATTATTTAAAACAAGCGGAAGGGCTTGTTTCCATGCTGTGTGGTTGTATGACTCTATGAGTCTATTTTTTTCAAATTCATTCCAGAAGTATGTTTAAACCATATCTAATCAATCATTGGAAGGATTTATTTTTGATTAATCTTTTAAGTTTGCTTTAACAAGCTGTGATACATTTCATTTAAGTTCATCAATACTTCCAATTCTCTGCAAGGTGTAATTAGCAGTGACAATCCATCTTGCCCAAAGAGGCTGAAGCCTGCAGGGCATGTGTGAAGAATGTCATATTCAATGAGCCACACACAATGAGGAACAGTTCACCACAGACAGAAACCTTCGAGGCACTGCTCCGTCAAATGATATTTGCAAATCATTCCAACTTAAGACATTGCACAAACAGAACATGCAAATGGAAAATCAAAAACATTAATATCCATTGCTGCCAGAGATTGGAAAGTCCAATGTATCCATCGGAGGTGATTAAATGAAGAGTTATGTCCATGACAGAAGCTCTTAATCTCAAAGCTGCCTCTTACTCAGAGATGCTGTGTGGAAGAAAAATTGGAGCCCCATTGAATTTGCAGACAGAACCTCAGTTGTAGAGAAGTTGGATGGGGAATGGGATCACTCTATGAGCTGGCATTATCTCACTGCATTGAAAAATCTCCTTTTAGGAAATTTTATGGAAGAAACTTTGGGGGGGGAACCCTAGCATTTATATAGCACCTTTTACAATCTGTTGTGTTTGGCCACATGGGAAGTGTGGCAGTTACTTTGCAATAAAGGTCTTTGCATAAAAGAGCAGTGTAATACTGATCAGATCATTTCCTTTAGTGTCAGTCTGCTTCTACCCGTGATGGGTATTGATAGCTGCAAGAAGGTTAGCTTCATCATATTGAAATTCAGCCCACCTTACTTCAAGTAGCCTCTACAACACAACTATTAATAATTAATTTACTTAACATTAGTCTGTGTCTGTAGAATATTTAAACAAGGTTGCAGGATCTGACTTCCTGAGTCGCTGTTGTTAGTTGGAAGAGTGCTGATAAACCATTTTACTTTCTTTTGTGATTTTTGTTAGCTTGTTATCACGCCAGTGGAGATCCCTTGAGGAAAATACTTGGATTAGCGAGCTGGGCTTTTTTTTCTCAAAAGAAAGAGCACACACTTCCCTAAGGCTAATAATGACATTGTTATTCATCTTGAAGAACATGTGCTGAAAGCCAATCAGTCAACCAATAAATACGTGACAAACTATAAAGGGAGAATTAGTTGGTCATTTTTTCTCGACCATCCCTGTTATCACTAATCAGTGATTTGGGTTTTGCAAATGCACAGGAAAAGTATCCTCCATCAAAAGCATCTGTAGGAGGCATAGTGGCGCTGCAGTGGAGTTGCTACCTTACAGTGCTAGAGACCCAGGTTCAATCCTAACTACGGTTGCTGTCTGTATGGAGTATGTACATTCTTCATGTGACCACGTGGGCTTTCTCTGTGTGCTCCGGTTTCCTCCCACATTCCAAAGACATGTTTGTAGGTTGATTTGTTTCTGTAATTTGCCCCTAGTGTGTTGGATAGAACTTTTGTGTACAGGTGATCATTGGTCAGTGCAGACTGAGTGGGCTGAAGGGCCTGTTTTCACGCTGTATCTCTAAACTAAATTAATCTGAAGAGATGCTGCTTTAAGAAAGTAGCAACTATCATCAAGGAACCCCACCATCCAGGCTGTTCATTGATACTACAGCCAAGAAAACACATCAGCACCTCTCCTTTCTCAGAAGAGAAAATAAATTTGGCAATGACTTGCCTATTTTTTTAAATCAACCATTAAACCATTCTGCAGGATGCATCACAACTTGGTTTGGCAAATATTCTGCCCAAGACTGCAATAAATTGCAGAGAGTTGTGGATACAGTCCAGCCCATCACACAAAACAGCTTCCCACCCCCATCGATGTCATCTAAGCTTCACACTGCTTTGGAAAAGAAGCCAACCCCATCAAGGACCTCGTACAAACCCAGTCACTCCCTCTTCTCCACTCACCCATCGGGCAGAAAATACAAAAGCTTGAAAGCACTTACCAACATATTTAGAAACAAGTTCCCCACTGTTATCAGACTGCTGAACGGACTTATCATAAGCTAAGGGTGTACATCCAATCTTTTTTCCAGGTTAATTGGCCTCTGTAGATTGTCCCTAGTGCATAGGGAGTAGATGAGAAAGTGGGTTAACATAGAATTGGCATTAATGGGTGATCGTTGGTCAGCATTGACACAGTGGGCCTGTTTCCATGCTGTGTCTATAACTCTAACGTATACACTAAAGTGTGAGGTGTCACAATATTGGATGTTATATCAAGGCAGGACCTTCACAGTGAATGGCAAGGCCCAGGAGAGAATTGTATTGCAGAGGGATCCGGGAGTGCAAGTACATGGTTACCTGGAATGTGGTGCCACAGGTAGATAGGGTAGCAATTTGGTATACTGGCCTTCACCTGTCAGAGAATTGAGTATAGAAGTCAGGATGTTATGTTACAGTTCACGAGACAAATCAAGTCAAGAGAGTTTATTGTCATGTGTCCCAGATAGGACAATGAAATTCTTGCTTTGCTTCAACACAACACAATATAGTAGGCATGAATAATACAGAACATATACCATTATATAAATATATGCACACATGAATAAATAAACAGATAAGGTGCAAATAAACAGATGATGGTCTATTAATGTTCAGAATTTTGTTTCAGTTGAGTTTAATAGCCTGATGGCTGTGGGGAAGTAGCTATTCCTGAACCTGGATGTTGCAGTCCTCAGGCTCATGTACCTTTTACCTGAAGGTAGCAGGGAGATGAGTGTGTGGCCAGGATGGTGTGGGTCTTTGATGATGATGCCAGCCTTTTTGAGGCAGCAACTTCGATAGATCCTCTGGATGGTAGGGAGGTCAGAGCCGATGATGGACTGGGCAGTGTTTACTACTTTTTGTAGTCTTTTCCGCTCCTGGGTGCTCAAGTTGCCGAACCAAGCCACGATGCAACCGGTCAGCATGCTCTCTACTGTGCACCTGTAGACGTTAGAGAGAGTTCTCCTTGACATACTGACTCTCCATAATCTTCTCAGGAAGTAGAGGGGCTGATGTGCTTTCTTTATAATTGCATCAGTGTTCTTGGAGCAAGAGATCTTCAGAAATATGCACGCCCAGGAATTTGAAGCTCTTGACCCTCTCCACCATCGACCTGTTGATATAAACGGGACTGTGGGTCCCCATCCTACTCCTTCCAAAGTCCACAATCCGTTCCTTGGTTTTGTTGGTGTTGAGGGCCAGGTTATTGTGCTGGCACCATTTGGTCAGTCGGTTGATCTCTCTTCTATACTCTGACTCGTCCCCATCAGTGATATGTCCCACAACAGTGATGTCGTCAGCGAACTTGATGATGGAGTTTGCACTATGACCGGCTACGCAGTCATGAGTATAGAGTGAGTACAGCAGGGGGCTGAGCACACAGCCTTGACGTGCTCTCGTGCTGATTGTTATCGAGGCTGACACATTTCCACCACTTCGAACAGTCTGTGGTCTGTGGATGAGGAAGTCGAGGATCCAATTGCCGAGGGATGTGCAGTTATACAAGACACTAGTGAGGCAACCTTTGAAGTGTTGTGTTCAGCTATAGGAAGATGCCTTTAAGCTGAAAAGAGGCAGAGAGGATTTACAAGGATGTTGCCAGGACTTGAGGGTCTGAGTTATAGGGAGAGGTTGGGCAGGCTTTGTTCCATGGAGCATAGGCTGATCTTATAGAGATGTATACAATCATGAGAGGAATAGATAATGTGAATGCACAGCCCTTTTTCCAAGATAGGGGAATCAAGGACTAGCGGGCAGAGGTTTAAGGTTAGAGGGAAAAGAAGAGCAACTTTTTCATGGGTTTATGGAACGAGCTGCCAGAGGAGGTAGTTGAGGCAGGTACAATAGCAACATTTAAAATACATTTGGACAGGTACATGTGTGGGGGAGGTTAAGATGGATATGGGACTAACACAAGCAAATTGCACCAGCTTAGATGGGGCACCTTGGTAGGCGTGGTTGACTTGGTCCTAAAGGCGTGTTTCTGTGCTGTATAGCTCTGTGATTCTATAATTTCATGGTTGATGTCGTTGTTAGTGCAACATCAACATTGGTGAGGGGATGATTCTCTCTGTTTTACATATTGTAACTGGCATACTGGCTTCATTGACACTGGATGGATATCCATTCTGTGTTCATTTCCTGACAAAAACTAATGTCAGGTTATTAACACTAAAGACATCCAATCTTTGTGGCTCAGGAAATTTGCTGTCGTAATTTTGGGATCTCATTCTTTCAGGCTGGAAATTAATCTTTTGTAGATTTTTGAAAGACAAATTTTAACTAAAAAAGATAACTTTTGACTTATTTCCTCTCTTTTTAGACTTTAGTGATACAGTGCGGAAACAGGCCCTTCAGCCCACCGAGTTACACTGGCAAGCGATCACCCTGTACACTAGCACTATCCTACACACTCGGGACAATTTACGATTTACAGAATGAACCTGCAAACCTGTATGGGGTTGGAGTTTGGGAGGAAACCAGAGCACCTGGAGAAATCCCCATACGGTCTCAGGGAGAACGTACTTACTCCATGCAGACACAGGGCTGCCAACTCTCATGCTTTGAGCGTGAGACTCACGCACTCAAGCAAACTCTCACGCCCACACGCTCATCAGAAATTTCTCACGCTCAGTGGTGAGAAATTGTGTGATCAACGAAAATTTCAAAACTCGGATAAACTGCATGGTCCACGGGTGTTGGAGAGCAGGGGCTGCGGGAGGGATGGGAGCAGAACCAGCGGCAGAACAGATGCGGGGAGCCGGGACTTGCGAGTGTTTGCAGCGCTGTGAGTCGCTCGCTGCAGCTCTGGCCATGGAGCACTCCGGACAGTGCGAGTGTCCCGGGCCGCGGAGCCGTCGGAAGCGCCGCTGCTGCTGCCGCTGTCGCGAGAGTCTCTGTGCCGGAGGGACAGAATCTCAAAGGGAGGTGGAGAGAGAGAGAGGGGAAGGAGACAGGGAGACAGTGGGGGGAGAGAGAGGGGGTGAGAGGAGAGAGAGGGGAGAGACAGAGGGGGCGTGAATGGAGAGAGAGAAGAGGGGGAGGGGGGGAGGGAGGGCTTGTGAGAGTGCGTTTTTCTGGATCCCTGGTGGCGCGCAGAGGACGCTCTCTCTAATGTGCTTTCCCTTTTTTGCTTCGCGTCTCTCCTCAGCTCTTTGGTGTTGTTTGTGCTGAGCGCTGCGAGACCTCAGCGCGCGGTTCTTTTTTCTGCGCTGTTCTCTCCATCTACTACTAAGGCTTTCGCCCGCTAGGGTCTATTTTCTCTCGCTGAAATCTTTTTCCTACCCAGACCAGAAAGAGACAAGGGGGAGAGAGGATCTTCGCCCTCCCCCTCGTCTGAGAGAACGAACTAGTGGGGAAGGAGAGAAATTCTCAGAGAAAGGAGAATGTTCCGCTCTAGGAGCCTCAGGAGGAGGGGGCAGGGGGAAAGAGGGCTACACTCGGAACTTATGTACCTCCGCGCCGAGAGCGAGTAGGGAACTTTGTGCGCTACCGCTGTAAAGGTAGAGCTACGGGCGAGTCGCCAGACACAGGCTCTCCGGGTGGAGCTAATGCTGGATGAGAGAGAGGGCTGCCTTAGGCCGCTCTTCTCGCTTTCTTCGGAAGAGATGCGTTTTAGAGGGCTTAAGAGTGACGGGTGACGGGTGGAAGAGAATGGGGAGCTAGGTTCGGGAAAGGAATGGTAAAGGGAACGAGGATTGTGGAAGACGCAGTGGGCTACGTTCGTGTTGATTCGTGAGCCATAGTCGAGGAGAGAGTGCTCTATGGGCGAAAGAGCGCGGCCGGGCGAGAAGGTTGCCGATGGAGAGGGGATTCGAGTCGAGTGGGCTTGAGAGGGGGAACGGAGAGAGACGCGCAGAGATACATGTCTCGAGTCGAGGGTTAATAGAGAGCTGCGCTAGAATAAGAGAGGTGCGGCGGTCCTCGAGGGTCCGTGGCGCTCTTTTACAGGGGAGAGTAGAGAGAGAAAAGGGGAGGGAGAGAGAGAGGGGGAGGGGGAGAGAGAGAGAGGGAGAGAGAGAGGGGGTGAGAGGAGGAGAGCGGAAGAGAGGGGAGAGAGAGAGGGGAGAGTGAGAGGGATTAGAGTGAGGTGGGAGGGAGAGAGAGAGAGGGGAGAGAAAGAGAGGTGGAGAGAGAGGGGAGAGAGAGAGGAGAGAGAGATGGGGAGAGAGAGAGGGGGAGAGGGAGAGGGGGATAGAGAGGCAGGGCTGCCAACTCCCATGCATTGAGCATGAGAATCACGCATTTCACCAAATTCTCACGCTGATCACAAATTTCTCTCGCTCTGTGAGAAATTCTGTGATCAACGAAAATTTCAAAACTCATATCAACTGCATGGGCCGCGGGTGTAGGAAGCAGAAGCAGCGGCGGAGACAGAAGCTGACGGGGAGCGGGGCTGGAGAGTGTTTTCCGGACTGGCGAGTCGCTCACTGCAGCTCCGGCCATGGAGCAGCCTCAGTGCAAGAGTCCCGGGCCGTCGGAGGCGTCGAAGCGTTGCGCCGCTGCCGTGAGAGTCTCTGTGCCGAATTCGCCCTGGTGACCGGCATGGATCAGGCTGCGGCTCGGTGCATCCTGGAGGACAACCATTAGCTGCTGGAAGTAAGTACCAAGCACTGGGTAGATACGGTGGAAGATAGTGGACTTCAAATGGGGGTAGTTGGTGAAAGCATCCTGCTTGCCTGCTAGATTTTCACTTACTGTAACTGCAGGAAAAATGTTCCCGATGTTGGGGGCGCTCAGAACCATGGGTCACAGTTGAAGAATAAAGGGGGGGCCAGTTAGGACTGAGATGAGAAAAAAACTTTCTTCACGCAGAGAGTTGTGAATCTGTGGAATTCTCTGCCACAGAAGGCAGTGCAGGCCAATTCACTGGATGTTTTCAAGAGAGAGTTACATTTAGTTCTTGGGGCTAACGACATCAAGGGATATGGGGAAAAAACAGGAAAGAGGTACTGATTTTAGATGAATAGCCATGATCATATTGAATGGCAGTGCTGGCTCGAAGGGCCGATGGCCTATTCCTGCACCTTATTTCTGTTTCTATGCTTGAGTATATGGCAATAAAACTCGATCACTTGATTTTGAAGCATTCATGCATGATGGAGGTATAATGTAGTCATAGAGTGATACAGTGTGAAAACAGGCCCTTCGGTGCAACTTGCCCACACCCGCCAACATGTCCCAGCTACGCCACCTGCTTTTGGTCCATACCTCCAAACCTGTCCTATCCATGTAGCAGTCTAACTTTTTCTTAAATGTTGGGATGGTCCCTGCCTCAACTACCTCCCCTGGCAGCTTGTTCCATACACCCATCATCCTTTGTGTGGATAAAGTTACCCCTTAAAAAGTTACCTCTTAAAAATACTTCATACAAAAAACATTGAAATCATACATCTACAGTGCACTAAAACATGATTTTAATGCATCAAATTTCAAAAAGTTCCTACCCTGGGAGGGGGGACACCCTTCTTCCACACCCTCTCCCCACTCGGTTGCTCCACTCCCTCACCGGGTACCACCAAGGCCAGTGATCAGTGATCGCACAGCCACCCCCCTTTCAAAAACGCTCCAATCCAATTTAAAGCATATATATTGCATTCAAGTGTAAGTTAAAAGACTCGCTACAGTATGCACCATATTGCACAATTTCAAGCTGAAAAATGCAAATGTTCCGTACCAATGGGAGGGGGACACTCTCCTCCCCCCCCCCCCCCCCCCCCCCCCCCCCCCCCCCCCCCCCCCCCCGGTCGCTATACTCCCTCGGGCTTGGTCTCTCGCAATTCCTCACTCCCAACTCTCACCCAATGTTGGCAGCCCTGCAGACAGCACCCATAGTCAGGATTGAACCAGGGTCTCTGGACAACTCGACCACTCTGCCACTGTGCCTGCCTGCCCCTCTTCGTTTCTCTCTCTTTATTCCTCTTTCTGTGCCTGATTTGACATTGAATTTACCCACTTTAATTTATCTACCTTCTTAGTTCTATTTCTCAGTTTCTCTACATCATTGGTTATGGAGATATTCTATCTGTCCCATCTTTCAAGGTCTCAGGTAACCTATTGTCTTGCACTACGGTTAACAACTCACCTTTCCAGCAACCTTTTACTGTATGTGTGAGGCATATTTAGTCTTAAACCTGCAAGAGACAGGGGTTATTGCTGGATGTTGTACTTTGGCAAGTAATTCAACAGTCAACTCCTGGCCGCTTGTATTGGATCTAGATGTTGCTCCTATGTGGCATAATGTACAGTGACTATCATATTGATGACATTTCTAAATGTGCAATCAAATAAGGGCAACAAATAACCAAACGGGTGGCACTGTGGCGCAGCTGGTAGAATTGGTGCCTCACAGCACTATACGCTCAGTTGGAACCTGACCTCGGGTGCTGTCTGTGCGGAGTTTGCACTTTCTCCCTGTGACCACGTGTGTTTCCTCCGGGTGTTACGCTTTCCTCCTACATACCAAAGACGTACAGGTTTGTAGTATAATTAGCCTTTTTAAATTGCCCCTATGTGTAGGAAGTGGATGAGAAAGTGGGATAACATAGAACTTGTGCGAACGGATGATCGATGGTTGACGTGGACCCGTGGGCCAAAGGGCCTGTTTCCGTGCTGTATCTCTAAACCACACTAAACTAAATAATGATAGCGAGCAAATGCTCATTCTTAATTCACAAATATTTGAGCATATTTTTTTCCCACGTCACGGATATGCTGGCTTCATTGACAACTGATGGATATTCACCCGATGAGTTAATTTCCTGTTAAACTCCAGACAAGGTTTGAAGAAAGAAATCTGAAGAAGGGGGGAACAGTGGTGGGGCGGCACAGTGTTACATGGGTAGAGTTTCTGCCTTATAGCGCCAGAGACCCAGGTTTGATCCTGACTATGGGTGCTGTCTGTACGGAGTTTGTACGTTCTCCCTGTAACTGCGTGGGTGTTCTCCGGGTGCTCCTGTTTCCACCCACACTCCAAAGACGTACGGGTTTGTAGGTTAACTGGCTTCGGTAAATTGTAAAATTGTCCCTCATGGGTGTAGGTTAGTGTACAGGGTGATCGCTGGCTGCACAGACTCGGTGGGGGAAGGGCCTTTTTCCATGTTGTATCTCTAAAGTCTAAAGTCTAATCCAGTATTGGGACTAAGGGCAAGTGATGCACTTTATTTATATAACCATAAAACCATATAACAATTACAGCACGGAAAACAGGCCATACCGGCCCTTCAGTCCGTGCCGAACACTTATCTTCCCCTAGTCCCATCTACCTGCACTCAGACCATAACCCTCCATTCTTTTCCCGTCCATATACCTATCCAATTTATTTTTAAATGATAAAATCGAACCTGCCTCCACCACTTCCACTGAAAGCTCATTCCACACACCTACCACTCTCTGAGTAAAGAAGTTCCCCCTCATGTTACCCCTAAACTTCTGTCCCTTAATTCTCAAGTCATGTCCTCTTGTTTGAATCTTCCCTACTCTCAATGGGAAAAGCTTATCCACGTCAACTCTGTCTATCCCTCTCATCATTTTAAAGACCTCTATCAAGTCCTCCCTTAACCTTCTGCGCTCCAAAGAATAAAGACCTAACTTGTTCAATCTTTCTCTGTAACTTAGTTGCTGAAACCCAGGTAACATTCTAGTAAATCTCCTCTGTACTCTCTCTATTTTGTTGACATCCTTCCTATAATTAGGCGACCAAAATTGTACACCATATTCCAGAATTGGCCTCACCAATGCCTTGTACAATTTTAACATTACATCCCAACTTCGATACTCAATGCTCTGATTTATAAAGGCCAGCACACCAAAAGCTTTCTTTACCACCCTATCTACATGAGATACATATTTGATATACCATCTTTGACATTTTACTGCATTTCAGGACAAAATATTTTGCTTATATGTTAAACGAAAGAATAGGAATCTCAGAATCAAATAATTAATTTAACCATGTGTTATGTCATGTCGTTGGATTTGATTTATTTACCTTGAACTCCAAAACTGACCTTGAAACCAAGTAAATGGGTTTTCGAAATTAATTGACCATCAAAATCCTAAGTCACACCGCACAGATAATAATTCCAGACTCTTATATAATTAAATAGCTATTCAAGCCATGAATAAAATATCCTTTAATTTATTACAGTAACATTTTCAACACCTTTCCTGCACATTGAAGATTATTTATTAATTGATCTTCAGTATATAAAGCATTGTTAAAGCATGTGCCATCTCCACTTGATTAAATATGTGTGGCACAGAATATTCAGAAGTTTTATTTTGCCAGCTCTGCCAGGAAATAATTTACATTTCAAAATGTCACGGTGTATAATTATATTAAAATCAAATGAAGCACACACACACATCAACTAAGTTTAGTGATGACTCGGTAGTTGGGCATGGTCAATGCAACGCAATGGACATCACTGATAGACCATCATCACTTAGAATTTCATCCAAAGCCGCATGCTGCATGGAAGCAAATTTCAGAAGTCTTGCCATTAATACAATCTCCAGTCTGCAATGTTCGTAGCTGGAATAAATTTATAGACACATTTATTTTGCATTGTGACAGGTCTAGTTTGGTGGAAACTTTGCAGCTTGCCAACTCTGCAGATGAATTGCTGTGAAATGAGCAATGAAAGATGTTCACTGTCTTAAATGGCCTAGACATGGACCAGGTCCTGCAGGCTGGAAGGTGATGAATTTATGGCCACTGTTTGAAAAACGAGGGAGAGATAAAACAGGAACTATAGAGCGGCTTGCCTGATATCAGTAATAAGGAAATGCGAGAGTTTATTATAATGGAGAGAATAAAAGAACATTTGGAAAGTACCAACAATATTAGGGGATTTATGCTTGGAATTATGGAAGCGCTATCTTCTTCGACAGATCCACTGGATTTTTTCGAAGATGGAACTGCTGGAACAGTTAAGATGGAACCAGCAATATGGTGTGTGTGAAATATTCATTAAAAATCTCACTGCCTCATGTGGCTCCATGTATACTGCCATGCTGATTTTTAAGGGGACATTCCACACCCTAGAAAATGTGCCCCTGCACTTCTTATACACCCATACCCTTCTTAGGGGCAGCACAGTGGCACAGGGGTAGAGTTGTTTGGCCTTACAGCACCAGAGACCCGAGTCATAGGGTTATGGGGAGAAGGCAGAAGAATGGGGTTAGGAGGGAGAGATAGGTCAGTCATGATTGAATGGCGGAGTAGACTTGATGGGCCGAATGCCCTAATTCTGCTCCTATCACCTATGACCTTACAGTATGAGCCTCTTCACCTGTGATAGTGCGACAGTCCAGGCTGCTTCTGCTGTCCTCTGAAAGGTCATCACCTCACCAATAGTAACCAAAGGTGTACCTGTTACTGAGAGGAGTGGCCACAGGGTAACCCTGCACTAGATCGGCCTCTCTCCTCTACCTTTCCAGGTGGTTACCCAACCGCCTGCAGTCCGAACCTTAGGTGTGACCACAACACTAATACTCCTATCCCTGGTGTTCTCAGCATTGCCGATGATCTGGGGTGCATACAACTCCAGCTCGTTCCTTCATGTGGTTTGCCAGGAACATTATCTGCGCACACTTCCCACAGGTGAAGTCACCAGAGACAATGGAAGTCTCCATGATCTCTCCCATCCAGCAGAAGGAGCATACCACTTCCATAATTGCCATCCTGTCTACTGTCGAAAAATAATTTAAATGCCCCTACCTGTTCTCATCTATATTGCATTGACAACTTTCTCACTCCCAAATAAGGGACTAAAGGGCAAAATAAGGGACCAATTCCCAACGGCAATTAATTGACCTACTCGGCCGTGGCTGGGTGAATGATGAGTTGGCCCGGGTGCTGGACTGCACACAAAGCCCAGCCGGCAGGCCAGCTGAGGAAGTCCGGCACCCCATCCAACTCATGAACTGATGATCTGCCATAAGAAGGAGCGGTGGTGGTGTCGGCAGTAAGCGAGGGTTCGAAGGTGGGACAACTGCCGACTGACGGGGCCATGGGCGAACTGCTGCTGCTGCACTGCATGGGCTGGACTACATCGGGACGGGTGAGGCGGGGCCGGACGCGGCGCTCCGACCCGACAGTTTCCCCCACCTGAGTAGTAGCAGTCAAATACGGGCAAGGGCGTTCCTGTATGGGACAAACCAGTATACGGGATGTCCCGGCTAATACGGGACAGTTGGCAGCTTTACACCTATACCTCTGCTCAGCCTTCCTGCTGAAGAAGAGAGACCCGGGTTCGATCCTGACTACGGGTGCTGTATGTACAGAGTTAATTTAGTAATTTGTTTAGTTTATTGTCATGTGCACCATGTTCGAATGTGTTCCCTGTGACCGCGTGGGTTGTCACCGGGTGATCTGGTTTCCTCCCACATTCCAAAGACGTGCAGGCTTGTACGTTAATTGGCTTCAGTAAAAATGCCCCTCTGGTGTGTGTGGGATGCAAAAGTGGGCAAGAAGGGACATTGCTAGCAGATTAGTGAGTGGGGAAAGAAGATGGAAGACCGCAGGGGAATGAATGTTGCTCGGGAGTAGTCTGCCCTGCCATTGTCATGGAGCCATACAGCATGGAAACAGGCCCTTCGGCCCAACTTGTCCATGCTGAACAAGATGCGTCATTTAAGATGACCCCATTTACCCTCATTTGGTCTTTAGCCCTCTATGATTGAATGGCAGACTCGATGGGCCAAATGGCTTAATTCGACTCCTAGAATTTATGAATTTGTGAAACCTTTCCTATCTATGTACCCGTACAAGTGACTTTTAATTGTTGTTATTGTACCTGGCTCAACTATCTCTTCTGGCAGTTCATTCCATATATCCGCCAACTTCTGAGTAAAAAGAGTTGCCAGACTCCTATTAAACCTTTCCCCTCTCACCTTAAACCTGTCATTCAATATTGTCATGGTCGATCTTCCCCAAGCCTCAACGCCTCTTCTGTGCTTGCTCCCTATCACCCTCGATGCCTCGATATTAAAAAAATGTATCCACTTCCACAAACTATTTCTCATAGGCCAGTCTCTGCAACTCTCAGCAGCTGAGCAGGCCAATAGACAATGCTGGTATTTCAGGCTCGTTTGCCAGACTCCGAACCAGGCAGGTCTTGCCGTAATGGCCGAGAGTGAAAAAGTTTTACTGATGGAAAATAAATTAGGCAGAGAGATCAAACTCATCGCACCAATCCTGGGCTTTGATAAGTTCTTAAGTTATCGGAGCAGAATTAGGCCATTCAGTCCAACAAATATTATTCCTCCATTCAATCATGGAAGATCTATCTTTCCCTCTCAACCCATTCTCCTGCCTTCTACCCATAACCCTTAACACCTGTACTATTCAGGAATCTGTCAATCTCCGCCTTAAAATTATCCATTGACTTGGACATTTGTGGTAATGAATTCCACAGATTCACCACCTTCTGACTAAAGAAATTCCTCCTCATCTCCTTTCTAAAGCTACGTCCTTTTATTCTGAGATGATGCCCTCTGGCCCTAGACTCTCCCACTAGTGGAAACATCCTCTCCGCATCCTCTCTTTCCAGGCCTTTCATTATTTGGTAAGTTTCAATGAGGTGACCCCTCATCCTTGTAAACTCCAGCAGGTTCAGGCCCAGTGCCGTCAACCCTTTGGTGAAAGAGGGTTTCATGGACATGAGGTGGTTCTGATCTTCGTTCAGCCAGTGTGTGTTTTCACCCCTGGTTCACCTACTCACCTCCTCTCCCTTCCACCCTCAGGTCAAAGAAAATTATACGTATCTCAGTTTTAAATGGCTATCTCTTTATCTGAAAATGATTCCCCCTTTATTCAAGTTTGTCGCAGGGATCAATCACCAAAAGGAAGCTGAGGACAATGGTTTGGTCAGATTCCACCATTATAAAGCACCATCTATAACAACCAGACTGTCCTGTTCCATTCTTCAGGTTCCATGTATTTATCACTGAATTGGGTTGTGTGTTCGCACTGAATAGTAACTGGAACAAGTCAATCTTCATTTACAATTCATCGCTATCAGCACTATTCATTCAATCCAACAGACTGGAGTCTAGCCCGGCCCCAAAGTGGGTATCATTCCACGTTATAATCTTTACACCAACTCCACTAAGTGAATTAGCACTCTCATATCTTATCGTGACTGATGCTGTGGTGAATGCTGAATTTACTGGTTTGCAAAGAACGCGTGGGTGTTTAAGGACTGTGTGTTCCTCATTAATGGGGAACAGTGAGGGAAAAAATAATCTCAACTCCTACACTCATTGGCATGTAGTAAATCTTCTCCCTTCACATCATTACGATGTATAGTCCACTCAGTAAATGTTCAGATATCGGCCAAAATACAATTCCTTAAATAAATGCCCGTCAAGATGAGAGATTATTGGCTATTTCACCTGAGAGGGCTTTTTTCTATTAGAACTTACAAAGTTTAATATTAACTCCAGCTCAAGATTTCAACAGCTTGGTTGCAAATTTATGGGTTTGGAAACTGGTCCATTCCGAGACGCTGATGTAAACTGAATCCTGCCAATGTCAGAGTGAGGCCACACACAAACTGGAGGAGCAGCACCACATATTCCGCTTGGATAGCTTACAAATTATTGCCATGAACATTGAATTCTTTAATTTATAAGTAATACCCCCTATTCCCGCTCCCTATCCTGTCCCCTACCCATTTCTCCCATTATCCCTCCCCTCTTCCCACACCCCTATCCAACATCTCCATGTCCATCCTATATCCCTCCCTCTGGCTTCCTTCCTCCTATATCCCTCCCTCTGGCTTTACATTCCACTCCCCCTCTTTACCTGACACCAATTTGTCTCGTTTTCATCTCTGGCCTTTTGTCACTTACTCCTCCCTATTGAAATTAGGGAGTTTTCTCCTCCCTATTGAAATCATTTGGAAGAATGGTCCCAGCCTGGAACGTTGCCTATCGTTCCTTCCACAGATGCTGAGTTCCTCCAACACTTTGAATTTTGCTCAAGATTCCAGCATCTGCATAAGACCATAAGACCTTAAAACATAGGAGCAGTTTAAGCCATCTGGCCCATCAAGTCTACTCCATCATCTATCATGGCTGTTCTATTTTTCCCTCTCAAACCCATCTCCTGCCTTCTCGCATAACTTTTGGCACCCTTACTAAACTGAATCCTGCCCTGGAATAGAACTATTATTGACAACATGCGTTCATTTTAATGGCAACCATTTTAAACCTTAATGTTTGAACCTATTCTTAATCTCTGACACAAATCCCAAAGAGTCAGTAGGACCATATTGGCCAAAGATCATTGCTCTTTCTGAGTAGGAAGGAAGTGCAGATGCTGGTTTACACTGAAGATAGACGCAAAATGGCCCCCAAATGTCTTTGCAGATGTGTCAGCAACTAGAACCAATGTTTCTGACCTTGGCTTACTCCATCGTCCTGATCAGTCCACCAATTTCATGAAAGGATATAGAGACAGTCCTTTCGCCCCTTGTATCCTGACAGAAAGGCCCCAAATTCCTGCACAGGTGCTGGATCACAAAACAGTCTCACATTTTTGCTGTGATAGTGTAGGACATCTGTATACTGATTAAATGCCATGTCAAAGAATAGGGCCCGTTTTGTGGCACTAAAATGGGCACAGTGTCAGCCAATTTCTAGGTTACTCTCTCTTCTTCAATGTAATGTAGGAAATTCTGCAGTGAATTTGCCCACTGCGAAAGACCCAGAATCAGACCATTGACCTTTTTAATTAGTTGTTTGTTAACATACAGATACTCACTTGAATATCAGGAGTAGCTTACTTGCTCTTCTTCAAATGTCGCCTGATGTTCGGGGACTCACTTTATTAACTGCTTTGAAAATTTGCCGCTGCTGAGAGTCTGGCAATCTCCCGGTCGACAGCTTAGCTTTCCCTGGTGTGAGATCTGAACGCAAAACACCAAGAGGGGAGAGCATCTTTAGGTCAGTTAATATTGGTCTAGATAAAGTAGACATTGAGAGGATGTTTCCAGTAGTTGGAGAATCTAGGACCAGAGGGCGTAGCCTCAGAATAAAAGGACATATCTTTGGAAAGGAGATGAGGAGAAATGTATTTTGCCAGACGTGTCTGCATCCACCACCATCCCTGGCAGAGTGCTCCAGGCACTCATCACTCTTTGTGTAATTGCACCACACATCTTCGTTAAACTTTTCCCCTCACACCTTACAGCTATGCCCTATAGTATTTAATATTTCCATCCTGGGAAATAGGTTCTGACTGTCAACCCTACCTATGTCACTCATAATTTTATATACTTCTATCACATTTCCCCACAACCTCTGATGTTCCAGAGAAAACAATCCAAGTCTGCCCAACCTCTCCCTGTAACCAATATCCTCTAATCCAGGCATCGACTACATTGTCCACCATTTATCAAGTCTTCTGCATCTGGATTAGATTCTGCTTCTGCATCTTTACGCGATTGGTAATGGTGTCAAAGGTTACTGGGAGAAGGCAGGAGAATGGGGTTGAGAGGGAAAGATAGATCAGCCATGATTGAATGACGGAGCTGAATGGTCTAATTTTTCTCCTATAACTTATGAACTTACCTGCATGGGCTGAATGTGAAGACTTGGTCAGTGATGACCTCGAGATATCAACAGAAAGTGACAACATGATATAGTGGTCAGGTTGCCTGTGTCGACATTGACATCAGCACCTGATTAGACCATTTACCGTCACAGAATGGTCAATAAGGTCATACGTGATAGGAGAAGAATTAGGCCATTTGGCCCATCAAGTCTACTCCACCATTCAATTATGGCTCATCTATCTCTCCCTCCTAACCGCATTCTCCTGCTTTCTCCCTGTAACCTTTGACACGTTCTGTGAGGTGAAGGGTTGGCCTTGATTCAGGCTCCTGTCTGAGATCAGCTGTTGCCCAGCTAGTCCCAGCACTTAATACCCATGTGCATTTGTTGCAGTCTGTCTTCAATGGGTCTTTGGAACATTTCCACTCAGCACATCACCTGGAGTTTCCACCTGTTTGGGGAATCAAGATCTGGCTATTCATTTGGCGTTTGGTACAATGGAGATGATACCTGGTAATCATTACTTCAATAATGGTAAACTTGACTTTGGTTGGAGTCTCACCTCAATGCATTTCCATTTCCAGAAACATCACTGGTGACATTTATCAGACACTCATGCCCCCATATCCTAGAAGGGCAGCTCCCGGCGAGCACTGTGGAGTCGTACTGGAGTGGACGCAGCGGTCGGCATGGAATCGGTAAAGACTGGACTCGGCCTGTGGCCACAGTGATCAAGGATGAGCACGGCAGCTGAAGTGACCGCCGTGTCCGAGGATGACCCTGGCATCCGAGAACAAAGACGGGCCGGACAAGGACCGCCGAGAGCAATGAGCAAGGATGGGCAGGGTGGCCGACGAGAACAAAGATCCGGCAGACACCGATTCCCAACTGAAGACCCACCGGCCACGGGCAGGGTAAGCTCAGAAGCCCTGAAGACGGGAGAGTTTTGGAGGGAGCCGCTGGCAGTGACGGACGCGAGGAGTGGACTGGTAGGAGGGGGACCAGGGTATTACCTCCAATGCCTTCAAGGTCGGCTGCAGGAGGCACCCCCGGGACACAGAGGTGGTCAACAGAGGAGAGGGACGTTGGGTCGGGCATACCTTGGTTTACCAGGATCGAGGGCACTGCAGGCTTCCAACTCGTGGACTGGGCTTTGCACTCTGGGCTGTTTATCTGCTCACTGACAGATGGGTGAAAGCTACATCTGTGAAAATTAACTGCTGCAATTATGCATTTCAACAGTGACTATACTTCAAACACACTTGATTAACTGCAAAGAGCCTCGGGACAAGCTCAGATATGTGCTATATTTATGCATTCTTTATTTTTCTTTATAAAGAGTGTGGTCTTGGTGCACATAGGCAATGTCTATCTTAAAAAAAGAGGGTTAGCAAAGCAAGTGTTGTATTTTGTTTTAGTTTAGAGATACAGCGTGGAAACAGGCCCTTCGACTCACAGAGTCCATGCCAACCAGTGATTCCCATACAACACAAGCCTACACATACTGGGGAGAATTTACACTTATTCCAAGTATACAAACCCAAACCAATTAACCTGCAAACATCATTGTAGTGTGGGAAGAAACCGAAGATCTTGGAGAAAACCTACATGGTCACAGGGAGAACGTACAAACTCTGTACAGACAGCACCCATAGTGGGGATCGAACCTGCTTCTCTGGCGTTGCAAGAGCTGTAAGGCAGCAACTCTACCGCTGTGCCACCTTCTTCAGAAAAGTCTTCACCCAAAACATCACCCATTCCTACTCTCCAGAGATGTTGCCAGTCCCGCTGAGTTACTCCAGCATTTTGTGTCTATCTTTGGTGTAAACCAGCATCTACAATTCCTTTCTACACATTGCATTTAACACTCTTAGTTTAACAATCATAAAAAAATACCAGCAGGATACCAGTAATGGAGCATCCATAACTCAAACTAATCTCTTGGGGCCAAATGAAGTGCATTTTTGATACTTTTACGAGTTGTACCAGATAGGGGATCCCAGTGCATTCTATGCCTTTGGATTGGTAACAGACGTACAAAATGAAAAAGGGGAAATGGTGCACTGTGAGCATTCCCACACCAATCTAAGGATCAGTGATGACATTGGTTGCAGCAAGCACAGATGCCAAATAGCTCACTCAGCAACATAGTAAAACCAAGCATCTCAAAGATTTAATGCAAGTTTCCAGGTACATGGTTTTCCAAGATGTGCATGTGACAGAATAGAGAGATACAGCATGGAAACACGCCCGGGCGGCACAGTGGCGCAGCGATAGAGTTGCTGCCTTGCATCGCCAGGGACCAGGGTTCGATCCTGACTACGGGTGCTGTTTCTATGGGGTTTGTTCGTGGGTTTTCTCTGGGTTCTCTGGTTACCTCCCACACTCCAAATAGGTACAGGTTTGTAGGTGAATTAGCTTGGTTTTATAGAAAATTGTCCCTAGTGTATGTAGGATAATGTTAGTGTGCGGGGATCACTGGTTGGAGTGGAGCCTGTGGGTGGAAGGGCCTGTTTCTGCCCTGTATCTCTGATACTTTAAAAAAACTAAAACTGAAACACGCCCTTTGATCCAACTCATCCATGTCGATCAAGATGCCCCATTTAAACTAATCCCATTTGCTCATGTTTTGCCCATACCCCTCAAACCTTCTGATCCATCTACTTGCCCGAGTGTCTTTTAACTGTCCTTATAGTACCTGTCTCAACTGCCTCCTTTCGCAACTTGTTACATATATCCACTACCGTGCAAGTGAAAATGTTGCCCCTCGGGTTCCCATTAAACTTCCCCCTCTCACTTTAAATCTATGTCTTCTGGTTTTTGATTCCCCTGCCCTGGGTAAAAATAATTCTGTGCATTCAATCTATCCATGTCCCTCATGGTTTTATACACGGTTATAAATCACCCCTCAACCTCCTGCGTTCTAACAAGTAAAGTCCTAGCCTGCCCAACCTCTCCATGTAGCCCTGGCTCTCTAGTCATGGCAACATCCTCAGTGACTCTGAGTTGGTTATTAAATGAACCATTACATAAAGAAAGGTCATAAGTGCCATCGTAGAAAGCAAAGCAATACATTTCCATTCATCAGAAATATATCTTGATTAAACAACAATTCCCAATGTGCTGGTAATTTATAAGAGCAATGAAAAATGAAGTACAATTAATCAAATCCAGAAAAAAATAAAAAGTTAAATGATGTTATCACAAAATGCCTTACATTGAAACTGTCTTGCAGAAGAAGCAAATGGGAATATCATGTTGAATTCACACTATATTAAAAGTGTAAATCATTGAATGTTTTAGGTATTTTGCATATAAATGTGTACTCTTATGATAAATTAATTTCTCCATCAATCCTACATGCATTTTCTACACGATGTACCCAGTGCAGAATGTAGTTCTCAGCATTGTAATGCATCAGTTCCACAGACCAAGTCCAATGTCCACAATGGGGTAGAGGTGAATCAGACAGTACACAGCCTAATGGAAGAATCATTCATAAGCCTGATAACAAAGGGGAAGAAGCTGTTCCTGAGAGTCTGCTGATGTGTGCTTTCAAGCTATCAGTACTTTCAGCCAGACTTGAGCAGGACTAAGAAGAAATGACCCAAGTGGGACGTCATTGATTATGTTGGCTGTTTTTCCGAGGCAGCATGAAGTGTAGATGGGGTCAATGTTGGGAAGTCTAGTCTGTGTGATGAACTGGGCTACATCTACAACTCTCTGCAATTTCTTGTGGTCTTGGGCAGAGCTGTTCCCAAACCAAGCTGTGTTGCATCCCGACAGTATACTTTCTTTGGTACATCTGCAAAAGTTTCTAAGAGTCATTGGAGACTTTCCAAATTTCCCTAGTCTCCTCAGGAAGTAGGGGCATTGGATTGTCTTCTTGGTTGTCACATCAATGTGTTTGGTCCACGACAGATCATTGGAACTTTAAGCTCTCAATCATTTCCACTTTTGGTCATTTCAGATTTTAGTAAAACTGACCTGTGGTGTTAGTTTGCTTAACAACCACTGTCCTTGGAATTAAATACAGAACATTGGAAAGAACATTGTAAAACTCAGCCTAATGCAATTTAGGCAGTTAAACTTTTAATCAGAAATTGATAACCTGATAGATCTTTTCTACAAAGATATTGGAACCACCAAGAACTCAAACAAAGATAATTGAATGCATTTAAGAATTACGGCAGAGAGAATAACTATCTATTTATTTGTAGTATTGCATGCAGTCTGGTTGCCCCATTACATCATGTTAATTCAGAAACAAGGGTCCTGAACTTAAAGAAAGGTGACTTTGAGGGTATGAGATGTGAATTGACCAAGATAGACTGGCAATTGATTCTTAAAGGGTTGACAGTGGATATGCAATGGAAGGCATTTAAAGACTGCATGGATGAACTACAACAATTGGTCATCCCAGTTTGGCAAAATAATAAATCAGGGAAGGTAGTGCATCCATGGATAACAAGGGAAATCAGGGATAGTATCAAAACAAAAGATGAAGCATACAAATTAGCCAGAAAAAGCAGCCTACCAGGGGACTGGGAGAAATTCAGAGTCCAGCAGAGGAGGACAAAGGGCTTAATTAGGAAAGGGAAAATAGATTATGAAAGAAAACTGGCAGGGAACATAAAAGCTGACTGCAAACGTTTTTATAGATATGTGAAGAAGATAAGATTAATTAAAACAAATGTAGGTCCCTTGCAGTCAGAAACAGACGAATTGATCATGGGGAACAAGGACATGGCAGGCCAATTGAATAACTACTTTGGTTCTGTCTTCACTAAGGAAGACATAAATAATCTGTCGGAAATAGCAAGGGACCGGGGGTCAAAAGAGATGGAGGAACTGAGTGAAATCCAGGTTAGCCGGGAAGTGGTGTTAGGTAAATTGAATGGATTAAAGGCCGATAAATCCCCAGGGCCAGATAAGTTGCATCCCAGAGTACTTAAGGAAGTAGCCCCAGAAATAGTGGATGCATTAGTGATAATATTTCAAAACTCTTTAGATTCTGGAGTAGTTCCTGAGGATTGGAGGGTAGCTAATGTAACCCCACTTCTTAAAAAGGGAGAGAGAGAGAGAAAACGGTGAATTACAGATCAGTTAGTCTCACATCGGTAGTGGGGAAAATGCTGGAGTCAGTTATTAAAAATGGGATAGCAGTACATTTGGAAAGTGGTGAATTCATTGGACAATGTCAGCATGGATTTATGAAAGGTAAATCATGTCTGACGAATCTTATAGAAGTTTTCGAGGATGTAACTAGTAGAGTGGATAAGGGAGAACCAGTGGATGTGTTACATCTGGACTTTCAGAAGGCTTTCAACAAGGTCCCACATAAGAGATTAGTATGCAAACTTAAAGCACACGGTATTGGGGATTCAGTATTGATGTGGATAGAGAACTGGCTGGCAGACAGGAAGCAAAGAGTAGGAGTAAACGGGTCATTTTCAGAATGGCAGGCAGTGACTAGTGGGGTACCGCAAGGCTCAGTGCTGGGACCCCAGCTATTTACAATATATATGAATGATCTGGATGATGGAATTGAATGCAACATCTCCAAGTTTGCGGATGACACGAAGCTGGGGGGCAGTGTTAGCTGTGAGGAGGATGCTAGGAGGCTGCAAGGAGACTTGGATAGGTTGGGTGAGTGGGCAAATGCATGGCAGATGCAGTATAATGTGGATAAATGTGAGGTTATCCACTTTGGTGGCAGAAACAGGAAAGTAGACTATTATCTGAATGGTGGCCGATTAGGAAAAGGGGAGATGCAATGAGACCTGGGTGTCATGGTACACCAGTCATTGAAAGTAGGCATGCAGGTGCAGCAGGCAGTGAAGAAAACGAATGGTATGTTAACATTCATAGCAAAAGGATTAGAGTATAAGAGCAGGGAGGTTCTACTGCAGTTGTACAGGGTCTTGGTGAGACCACACCTGGAGTATTGCGTACAGTTTTGGTCTCCTAATCTGAGGAAAGACATTCTTGCCATAGAGGGAGTACAGAGAAGGTTCACCAGACTGATTCCTGGGATGGCAGGACTTTCATATGAAGAAAGACTGGATAGACTTGGCTTGTACTCGCTAGAATTTAGAAGATTGAGGGGGTTCTTATAGAAACTTACAAAATTCTTAAGGGGTTGGACAGGCTAGATGCAGGAAGATTATTCCCGATGATCATATTGAATGGCGGTGCAGGCTCGAAGGGCCGAATGCCCTACTCCTGCACCTATTTTCTATGTTTCTATGTTTCTATGTTACAGGATAGATGTGAAGGCTTTGCAAAGGGTGCAGAGGAGGCTTACCATCTACAGGGGTCAACTTGATAGAGGGATAGATCGGTTGGATGGACTTGGATTGTTTTCTCTGGAGTAACTCAGCAGGTCAGGCAGCATTTCAGGAAAAAAATAATGGATGACGTTTTGGGTCAGGACCCTTCTTCCGACTGAAGGTAGGGGGTGGGGGTGGGAGAGGGAGGGGGAGGTGAAAAGCTAAAGGTGAGAAAAGTCTGGGACCAATCAGGACTGGCCATAAATTATCAGATGACTTCTCTGATTTTCATCCTTTGCCCCTCCAGCTCTCAATGGACCATCCATTGAAATTTCTGCCACTTCCAACAAAATTCCACCCCCTGATTCATCTTCTTCTTCCATTCCAGCACTTTGAAAGGACCAATGCCTTCCCTACACTCTTCCAACCCAGCTATCCACTCCCCAAAAGATAATACTCCAACCCTGTCCTTTCATCTCCTTCCTTCCCGCTTTCAGGAACCCAAACAATCTTTGCAGGTGAAACACTTGCACTTGTGGCCATTTCGTAAGTTAAGTCAAGTCAGGTATCAATACGCAAGTACAGTGCAGTACAATTACAATAAAAATCTTGCTTGTAGCAGTATCACAGGCACCTAGAGACACACGCACGCGCACACGCACACACACACACACACACACACACACACACACACACACACACACACACACACACACACACACACACACACACACACACACACACACACACACACACACACACACACACACACTAATAAATAATATATAGGCCCTTGTGCCTCTGTCTTTCCACAGATGCTGCATGATCTGCTGAGGGTTTTCCAGTATTTTCAGTTTTTGTCTCAGATTCCCAACATCTGCAGGATTTTTTTTAGAGTTTCATTCACCTTGTTAATTTGCCCAAAGATTCAGCACAAAAGCAGAATGGCTATGTTCATAGTGCAGAGGTGGATTTTAATGGAACCGAATGCCTACAAGAAAAACAGTTAGCATATTTTAAATTGTGAATTTAAAAGGACCTTTTCACGGTTAAGAATTTAACAGACTCAGAAAATGTTACAAAGACATGGTTTAAAAATCCCCGAATAGCCTGGTAATTTAAATTCCTTTTTCCCCAAAAGAAGTATTTTAATGAACTTAATTAAAAAAAAGTTATAAACATTTTATGAACGTTTTTTTGAAAACTGCAATTTAAAAAAAAAATATCAAGCCCAAAAAATGGAATCTGCAGAGATGCTGCCTGACCCGCTGAGTTACTCCGACATTTTGTGTCTGTCTCTGGTGTAAACCAGCATCTGCAGTTCCTTTTTATTATATAACTGTATATTTTTTCCTTATTTGGGAATGGAGTGAGAAATGCGAGAGGTAAAAAAGGAAACAAAAGGGCATTAGCTAAGCAGAAGAGGAGTGGAATGCAAGGAATGTGGGGGATGGAGAGACGAGGGGGGGGGTGAGAGAGGGTAATAAAAGGGAGAGGAGGGATGCTAGTATTGGAAATGCAAAGGAGGGGGGAGCAGGTTGGCGGGGTAGGGAGATGATGGGAGAGATGTCTGTCCATAGGGATGGAGGGTGCAGGAAATAGGGCTGTTATTACTTGAAATTGGAGAATTTACTGTTCCATTAGTATATTGGCGATTTTCTCAAGGCAGCATGAAGTATTGATGGAGACGATGCCAGGGACATCTCACAATGCAACACCTCAGACTTTTACATACACCAAGGATTGGTGATTAGACTCCTCTCCACCAGCCCAGCATTTTCCCTCACCCTCTTTGCAGCTGCCAGGGGGAATGAATGCTCTTTGAACACTTCCCAGTGATCAACACAGCACTCACACATCAGTTGTGCCCTTTTGTCTACTTCAGTGCTAGCTCAATGCAAAAAGGGTATACAGTACTTACGTTAGCTCAAGTTCCTGCTGAAAAGACAGATTTGTGAATTACAAAGTCTGAGTCACAGTATTTCCATCAGTTGTATCGTTGCATCACGGCCTGGTTCGGCAACTTGAATGCCCAGGAGCGAAGAATACTGCAAAAAGTGGTGAACACTGCCCAGTCTATCATGGGTACTGACCTCCCCACCATCAAAGAGATTTACAGGAGTCGCTGCTTCAAATAAAGGCAGCCAGCATAATCAGAGACCCACACCACCCTGGCCACACTCTCGTTTCACTCCTGCCATTGGGAAGAAGGTATAGTTGCCAGAGAACTAACGTCCAGGTTCAGGAACAGATTCCTCCCTACAGCCATCAGGCTATTAACATTACAACCTCCAAATAAGCTCCGAACTACAGGCTTGTGGCCATTTGTTTTGTCTTTTTGCACTATTATTGTTTGTTTTTATGTGAGTGTGTATATATGTGTGTGTGTGTGTGTGTGTATATATATATATATATATATAATATGTACATACAAGATACAAGATACAAGATACATTTATTTGTCACATGTACCAGTTGGCAAGTGAAATGTAATCACCATACAGCCATACAGTAAAAATAAAGAACACAACATAGAGTTGATAGAATTCAACATAAAACATCCCCACACAGCAGAATCAAAGTTTCCCACTGTGAGGGAAGGCACCAAAGTCAGTCTCTTCCTCTAATGTTCCCCAATGTTCACCCGTGGTCGGGGCCTCCCCGAGCCCTCCGCAGTCGCCACTACGGGCGACCCGATGTTCAGGCCCACTCGCCGGGGTGATGTAAGTCCGGTGTCGGGGCTGGGGCACCTCCTCAGCGGCCTGGACATCCGAGACGGCCACCTCCTACCGGAGTCCGCGGCTCCCAAAGTCCACTGGCCGCGCTGGGTGGAGATGCAACGCTGGCGGCCCTCGGCAAAGGGCCCCAGGACGCCACGATGTTGTTCAGCGCCGCCCGCGTTGGAAGCTCTCCCAAACCGCAGCTCCACGATGTTGGAGCAGCGGCCCAACGCTCCCGAGCTCCAAACGGTGACCCACGTAGGCATCGCCCGCTCCGCGGTGAATCCAACGCTGCGCCGCCGCTGATGCAGCTCTGGTCCGGTTCCCAGTCCCCGGCAGGAGAGGCCACTCCGATCCAGGTGGTGGGCCGCGAGGAGGGGGGCGAGGACGCGACTCAGAGAAATAGTCGCGTCCCCGCCAGGAAGCGACTGGGAAACAGTTTCCCCCTTACACTACCCCCTTCCCCACATATAAAAGTCAAAGATTCCTCCCAAAACAAACTTTAAACTGACTAAAAATTTTTAAAAAGATTGAAAAACAAACGGGCTGTAGGCAGAGACTGCCGTCAATGCAGCGCCCCTAGTGAATCCATATATATGTATTATGTAACATATATATTATGCGCATGCAACTTAATGTGCATCTGGGACCCATATGACAATAAAACACACTTGACTCTCTTGACTCTTACAAACTGGAGACCAGAGTTGAAACAATATTCAGTGATAACTCTGCCACTATCCTCCATGTAGATGCTGGGAAATCCTCACGGAAGTTTGATGGAAACACAGACAAGAGACAAATTGCCATCGGCGTTCAGTGTTTTCCCTCCTATAGCGATAATGATTCAATGCATCCATTACATCTAGCCAGAAGACAAAACAGAGTAAACACACTTTGCAAGTGCTCTTACAAGACACAAAAGAGGATGACAACAGAAATAATTACTAAATCCAGCCTCAGATTCATCTCCTCCAGTTCTTCAGGCAACAATGTGAAAAACAAATTGAGCTTTTTCATATTGGACAATAGCGATATGCAATGATAACTGCTTTGAGAGGTATAATTGAAACAAGTATGCAGTGGAGGAGCAAGAAAACTGAAAGCAGTCAAGGTTGAATTAAATACAAGCTACGCAGGTTGAATGGGAACAAACATCAAGGCATCAATCAGAAGTGTTCTATATTTTTATGTTTTGGACATGGAGCTCCAGCCTTTATTTTATTTTACTTGCATTGTCAAATGTCTTGATCTTAGGCAGCTGCAAAAAAATGTGGAATTGTGATAGAAACATAGAAAAATAGGTGCAGGAGTAGGTCATTCGGTCCTTCGAGCCAACACCACCATTCAATATGATCATGGCTGATCATCTAAGATCAGTACCCCGTTTCTGCGTTTTCCCCATATCGCTTGATTCCTTTAGCCCTAAGAGCAAAATCTAACTCTCTCTTGATAACATCCAGTGAATTGGCCTCCACTGCCTTCTAATTCCACATATAGGATGAATCATCGAGGGTACTGTTCCATGTCTGCAATGCTCGCAGTTCACAATCCCATCACCATTCCCCACAATAGATACCCAGCAAAATTATCATAGCAATTGAAGAAAATTAACACCAATTCTCTTGTTTCCACTGAGTTCCGTGTCCAGAAAAAACAATGGACAACATCAATCCTCTTATTTAAACACAAAAAAGAAACTGAGGTTTTTTTAGTGATCCAGCCCTATAGTTGGCCCTTCGACCCAACTTGCCCACGCCCACCAACATGCCCGATCTATACTAGTCCCACCAGCATAAACCTGTCCTATCCATGTATCTGTCATAATATATTTTTAAACATTGTGATAGCACTGGCCTCAACTACCACCTCTGGCAGCTCGTTCCATATACCCACCACCTTTTGTGTAAAATAGATGCCCCTCAGGTTACTATTAAATCATACTGCCTTCACCTTAAACCTATGTTCTCAAGTCTATCCTTCTCATGATTTTATACACCTCTATAAGATCACCCCTCATCCTCCTGCTTTTCAAGGAATTAAGTCGTAGCCTGCTCAACCTCCCCCTATAGCTCAGGCACTTGAGTCCTGGCAACATCCTCGTAAATCTTCTCTGCTCTGTTCCCAGCTTAACAACGTCTTTCCTATAACATGGTGACCAAATACTGAACACAATTCTCTTAATGTGCCCTCACCAACATCGTGTGTGCATCAAGATTTTACATTCAATGTTGTCAATCTTTATTTCCATTCTATAATATGAATGCAAGTTACCTAGGTGGAATTTGAAGCCTTTCTGCCCCGCTCCATCATCATCTCTACCACTATATCACTCCCAATCCCAGCCCCACCAACCTCCATCTCACCTCTACTCACCTACTCACCACCGCAATATCACTCTAGAATGATGGGATCAGAGAAAGTTTACATTTTCGGCCATCTCAAAGAAAAGCATCATGTTATGCTCATTTATCTCTCTTGATCATTAATCTAAGGCTACTTGCTAGACTAACCTGTGAAGTAATGAAAGAGGATCCATCACCTTTAAAATTGGATCTATACAAATTCAGTCCAATATTGGTTTATTCAGGAGATAGCCACAGAATGCTGGAGTAACTCAGCGGGTCAGGTGGCATCTCTAGAGAAAAGGAAAAGGTGACGTTTCATGTAAAGCCCCTTCTTCAGACTGAGTGTTAGGGGAGAGGGAATCGAGAAGTATGGATTCAGATTCTGGATCAAGTTGTTCACTGACAAATCCAGGCACTGTGAAGGAAGACTTTTAATTGTAGAGATTCTTTCTTGGCAGCCACTCTCAGGGATGATAAGGCAAGACTCCATCTAAAGGTGTCATTGAATACCAGTAAAGTCAACAGCAGTGAACTGATGGGAGGAAGATGGACAAATTGATCGTGAAATTAAGGGCTCCTTAGTGCTTTCTTTGTAACTGCACAAAATTTGATTTTTAATAACATTTCTAGGTCAATACTAGGAACAGGATTCGGGCCACCTTTCCACAATCCTGTCCGAGCCTTCTGATAGTTTAGGCCAAATCTGCATCTTAATTCTATCAACCTGCCTTGATTCCATTATGCTCAATACCAAGACTTAAACAGTCCTGATGTAGGGTCTCGACAGAAAACATTGGCTAATCCTTTGCCTCTACAGGTGCTGCCTGACCCATTGAGTTCCTCCAACAATTTGTTTCTTTAACAACGCAGAACTGAAGTTTTTTTTTATTCTAGCATCTGCGGATTTATTTCTTTTCCATTGAAGATTTAAAAACTTGGCTGTGAGATGTGAAAGGGAGGGGACTCAGCTTACCAAGTACTTACACCAGTACTGTGAAAAGGAAAGGTATTTCTATATGGACAGAGCACAGAACATAGAAAAGTACAGCACAGGAACAGGCCCTTCAGCCCACAATGTCTGTGCTGACTCGAGAAAAGCCTTACTAATCAAGTGCCTGCCAATCTCCACTTTAAAAATACCCAAAGACTTGACCACAACCAAGTAATCATATTCGAGCACTGTCATTAATAGCTACAGCATTGAAACAGGCCATTTGGCCCACTGAGCTTGCATCGACCATCAACGATCCATCGACACTCATCCTACAATCATCTGTGCAAGTGAGTGGTAGAATCCGCGCGGAGTTGATGGGAATGTGGAATGGATTCATGTAGGATTGGATGGTTGATTGTCAGTATGGGCATGGTGGGCCGTAGAGTCTGTTTCCATGTTACATGACTCTGTGATTTTCATCAGCCATGATTAAGTAGTCAGCAGCAATGGGACTCTGTTCAACATTGAACACAGTTATCCTGTGAGTTTTATTGGGCATTAGACTGGATATGTCCTCTTGAGAGATATGTCCTCCATGAGACCTTTGCCACGCTAGAGCTGAACAAGTTGCTATCTGGCTAGTTATCCTATTAGATTAATGAATTCTCACAGCAACATTATTCAAATATTTAAATAATTGCCCCCAAAACAAAATAACAATTGGTGCACACACTCATGCGGAATTAAGTAGAGAAATTTCAATAACAAAATACAAAGATTAAAAATAAGTTTGTAACTATTGGTAATATTTTTTCCCTAAGAGATATGGGTGCTAAAGTAACAAAGCGGTAGAGTCGCTGTCTTACAGTGTCAGGGAACCAGGTTCAACTCTGACTACGGATGCTGTCTGTACGGAGTTTGTACGTTCTCCCCATGATTTGCGTGGTTTTCTCCGGGTGCTCCGGTTTCCTCCCACACTCCAAAAATGTGCAGGTTTGTAGTTGGCTGGGTAAAATTGTAAATTGTCCCTACTGTGTGTAGGATAGTGTTAAAGTGCGGAGATCTCTGGTCAGCGCGGACTCGGTAGGCCAAAGGGCCTGTTTCCGCGAATATCTTTCAACCAGAAACTAAGAATGATGCATGACACTTGGCAAATTGACTTTTCAGGGTTGGAGATGATCTTTCGTTGTGAATGTCATGTATTACTCCATTAAAAATTTATTTAGTCTTGATTGAACAAGACTCAGCCTATAAGTAAATACTGTTGGCATTTTCTGTGAATTTAGTGGCGATTTAGTTTAATACTATGCCAAATCTGTGATTTCTATATTGATTTTACCAGCAAAGAATGTAGTTGCATAGCTACACAGCGTGCCAGTAGTAAATCAATTGCACATCTGAACTTCCATTTTTCAATGGACATGTCTGTATATCAGATCATGTCAGCTTTATAAGTATTGACAGCACTTTACCATTATTACTGCTTCAATTTCCACGCCATTAAACGTTCAAGGGAACTGAACAACTGATCATCAAAATCCAACAGATGGTGTTAAAGCAAAGGTAAAACAGATGGGAGTCTGTTATGTAGAACTGGGAGTATAGAGGTTTTATTGAACAATTCCCCCTTCCAGATCTCATTCCACTGGTGAATTGGTCAGAGGACAACCCTACCACCCAATTGATGAACTGATCATTGGGGTATAGAACATAGAACTGTACAGCACAGGAACAGGCCCTGTGACCTGTAATGTCTGTGCTGAACGTGATGCCAACATCAACCCTTGTCTGCCTGCAACTCATCCATATCCCTTCATCCCTGTGGATCCAAAAGTCTTGCTATTTATCTGCCACCACCACCACTGACTGGTTATCATGCAACAAACGCTCAGTTTCACTGTACCTCAGTACACATGACAATAAACTAAACTCTCTCTCTTTCCCTCTCTAAAAAAATCTTGACCCACACATCTCCTTTAAACTTTGCTCCTCCAGGTTTAGGTTCAGATTTGCTGTATTATCATCACATGTGCCAATGTAAAGTGAAAAGCATTTGTTTACATGCTATCCAGTCAAATCGGGTATTAGTAAAAATGAATACAACTGATTCAAACACAAGTACAATAGGTAGAGTGAAGAGAAAGACACTAGATTGCAGGATATAGTTCTCAGTATTGTAGCAGTATTAACAGTTCCAGAGAAAAAGTTCAATGACCGCAAAGATGTAAGTTGGAGAATCGGGACTGTGCCTGAGGTACGGAAGGACCGTCCAGAGGCTATTAACAGAGGAAATAAGCTGTTCCTGAATCTGTTGGTGCATGGCTTGAAGCTTCTGTATCTCCTGCCTGATGGGAGCGGGGAGATGAAGGAATCCCAGGGTGGGAATGGCCCTTGATTATTATGGCTGCTTTCCGGGCCAACATGGTGTAGATGGAGTCAATGGTGGGGTGTTTGGTCTGTGGGATGGACTGGGCTATATACACAACTCTCTGCAATTTCTTGTGGCCATGGGCAGAAATGTTCCCAAACCAAACTGTGATGTAACCCAATGGTATGCGCTTTTCAGTGCATATTGTTACCCAGTTAGTGGTTGGAGAGTGAACTTGAAGGAAACTCTTCAGATAGATTTTAGGAGAGGCTGCACAAGCCCATAAGGTGAATGAAATAGTGGGTTATGTTGATAGATTTTGATAGGAAAAGATGGGAAGAGGCTCATATGCAACACAAATACCAGACTGCTTCTGTACCATTCTCTTATGAATATTAGTTGAAGTTATGTGTATAAAATCATGAGAGGAATAGATCAAAATTGAGGACCAGAGAACATAGGTTTAAGGTGAAGGGAAAAAGATTTAAAAGGAATCTGAGGTGTAGCTTTTTTACGCAAAGGGTGGTGGGTGTATGGAACGAGCTGCTGGAGTAGGTAGTGGAGGCAGGGACTATCGCAATGTTTAAGAAACAATTAGACAGGTATATGGATAGGACAGGGTCAGAAGGTTATGGGCCAAATGCAGGCAAGTGGGACTAGTGTAGCTGGGACATGTTGGCCAGTGTGGGCAAGTTGGGCCGAAGGGCCTGTTTCTACACTGTATGACACTATATGGAAAAAATATTGTCTGCTTTAAGAGGAAAAACACACAGTAGGAAGCAACTCAGTCTGGTGAAAATCAGTACAAGGTCAGACAGGCTTCCCGGTGGAGGGAGGGGGTAGGGGGGTTGTGTTGTGGGAGATAATTTTCTCCAGAGATGCTGCCTGACTCGATGAGTTCCCCCAGCATTTTGACTCTATCTTTGGTGTAAACCAGCATCTACAGTTCCTTGTTATTACATCGCTGATATGCTGTATTTAAGCTAATGATTTATTTTATAAAAAACCTTGAATTCTCATGTGGCTGCATAATTTATCAACAGAAGTTATTTGATCTCTCTCTCATTACTTTTTAAAAAATTTACTCTGTGACTGCAAATTAGTACGCCTCACCATATAACTGCAAAAACGACAGCAGCACAATTTAATCATGTCCTCAAGGAAGCAATTTTGTTTTATTTAAATATTTGCTAATTAAACAATTAATCCTCATTATTAAGGCTATACGTTTTGCGCAGGCTTTTATTTCTGTCTCTACGTCAGTTTCTGAAGTGAAATAAGGATTTCATAAACTTTTTCCAATATTTTTCATCCCAATAATTGCATCTCACGTCAGCCCTTTTCCAATACTATTTAACTCCTGGAAACTAAATTAAAGTGTTCAAAAATTTTTACAAAGAAGATAAAGGTCCCAATATTACCATTGATAACCATGAAATAGCAAGATTATTTTAAGGAAGTGTCGAGATCTTAATCTCCCTCAGAAAAAGAAATGTATTATCAAAGGGTCTCCATCCTTTAATGTTGACTGGTCCTTTTTCCGCAGATGCTGCCCAACCTGCCGAGCGTTCCCTGCTTTTTTGTTTTTATTTCAGATTTCCAACCTCTGCATTTTTTTGGATTTTCAAATTAGTATCCTTATCTAGTGGACTCTTGCTCTCTGAAATTCAGGGGGTAATTGTGGAAGGGCTACAAATACAAACTTTGATAGCTCCTTCATGAAGACAATTAATAAAGGCTTGCCAGCTATAACTACCTCTGGTGGTTTAGTTTAGTTTAGAAATAAAGTTCAGAGAAAAAGGCCTACCACGTCGACCAACAATCACCCGTACACTGGTACTATGTTCTCCCAGTTTCACATCTTGCACACAGGGGGTGATTTACAGGCTAATTAGCCTACAAACCTGCACGATTTTGGAATGTGGGAGGAAACTGGAGGACCCGGAGAAAACCCACGTGGTCACACGAAAAACATACAAACTCCGCACAGTGATCAGGATCGCACTCAGGTGTCTGGCGCAGTAATGCGGCTTTTACACGGGGCGACTTGACGCAAGAGTTAACCAGAGTTCAACATCGTGGGAACCTCGTGCGATAACAGTGCGGCATTCGTGGACCACCGTGGACCACCGTAGCGCTAACGGCAGGTCATCGTGTAACTTGGTCACTCGGGAGAAAATTCAAGAAAATTTGAATTTCTCCAAGAGTGACTTGTACACTTGTGGTTGAGTATTGCAACATTATATGAACGTAGTGGCCAGTGCGATATCCGTGCGATATCCGTAATAACTCTTGCGGGTACCGTGGGAACTCCTGCGAACGGTGAACCCGGAAGCTGGACAGAGGGGACAGAAGGTGATTACAAATTATCTTCAGTGGGATTGAATTTAAAAAATAAATAAAAATAAAGATTTACATCCGCATATGGACATCAACTTATTCATGAGTTATGTTAATGAGATTCAAGAAAATAACTATAATCTTTAAAAGGGACTTTAAAAGGGACTTTACTGAAAGGTTACGCATTTTTATGGTCCGTGAGATATTTTTCACATGTACTTCTTTGAGAGATACAGGTCGGAGTCCTCGGGTCCAGGGGTCCGGAACGCTACCAATCAATGTTGTGCAGAGACCCGTGTAAGGAGTGAACTGCACATGCTGGTTTAAACCGAAGACAGACACAAAAAGCTGGAGTAACTCAGCGAGTCAAGCAGCATCTCTGGAGAAAAAAAGCTGATGTTTCGGGACGAGACACATCTTCAGACTCAATTCCGATTAGGATGTCTGAAGAAGGGCTCCGATTCGAATCGTCACCTATTCTTTTTCTCCAGAGATGATGCCTGACCCGCTGACTTACTCCAGGTTTTTATGCTTTTCTTCCCAGATCTGACTTACCTGCTGAGTTACACCAACATTTTGTGTCCTTCTGTGCATATTAACCCGCATTAACCAGCGTCTGCAGTTCCTTTAGACATTACATAACTTCAGATTTTAGAGATATAGCGCGTGGGAACTCCTGCGAACGGTAAACCCGGAAGCTGGACAGAGGGGACAGAGGGTGACTAAAAAAGGTGGTCTCAAAAGGACACATGGGAACATGTGTCCTTCGAGGACGTCCCACCTAATTGTCATTGTTGGATAATCTTTTTAACAGGAACACTTGCAGAGATGGCTCCCAGAAAATCTCAAAGGAAGGGGGTAAAGCGGGTCAGAGATGTTTTTGCCATGCAGGAGAATGAGGAGGAGACGCAGCAAGAGAGACAGGTGGAGAGGCAACAGGAGATGCCACAGATAACACTGCCTGTGGGCTCCTTGGAGCAGGGAGAGGGTGAGCAAGGTGCAATTCAGATTGCCTCCCCAGTAGCCGTTGTAGGAATAGCCTCTACAGACGTAAAGGGAAGATGGCAGAAGGTAAAGTCATATAACTTCACCAGGGAACAAGAGGGGGAACTTGTAGAATGGTTCCAATTTAACGAGATTCTGTACGATAAATCCAGAGAGGATTATAGAAACAGGGAGAGAAAAAGGAACCTGCTGGAGACGAAGGCTGCCGAGTTTCCCGAGTGCTCATGTGAGTTTATATAACGATATATAAGTTCATCAAGAGGAGAACCATTTAATGTTATCCAAGATTTAAAAACATACATTGCTATTGATGTAAAAGTGCTGTGTTTGCAGTTAACTTAAACTTCTCTTATAAGTCTGTCTGTCTGCCCTGCAGCTGCAAAGTAAAAAAGTCGCAGTATAAGAATCGCCTGAGGCCAAGTAGCGGAGGGTGATTGCTATGCGCAACCCTGGTTCCAGTGCTTTTCTCATTACAGTGTCAGTCTTCTTCAGCAGAGGTCCCAAATTATTCTTTAACTCATTAAAGAGCTCGGGTGAAATTCTGACAAAGTTTTTGAATGCACTTGTATCCTCTTCGCACAGCACATTAAGCAGTTGCTCATATTGTCCAAATTGAGCTCTCCGTTGAAAGATGGGCTTCACCCAGTGAGACTTCCTCTTAATTCTCTTTTTAATTAATCTCTCCCTTCTGCCTTCAAGCAAGCGTTTTCGATGCACATAGTGGGCAGCTGCATGCAGCGCGTCAATGAAAAAAACCAACATCCTGTACTCGAAATTATTTCGTAAAGGCATGTCTCCAAATGAGCCGATTCAACCAAGGGAGGATATATATAGTGTGTGAAAAAAAAAGTTACATCATTTGTGTCACGTGTAGTTCACGATGTTCATTCAAGATTTAATGCGACAGCTCGGGAAACGGCCAAGTCACTCGCACGAATAACATAAATGCCGAGTACCGTGGGAACTCTTTATCTACTGCCGTTATATCGTGCGAGACTCGTGCTGGACCACGACCTCTTCACTCTGGTGACATCTTGCGTCAACTCGCCCCGTGAAAAGGCCCTTTAAGGCATCAACTCCACGGGTCTGCCACTGTGCTGCCCAAAGTGAATCAATACACCTATATAATTATAACATAATTTATTCAATTACTATATTAAATCAAATTGGTTTTACTATAGTTGGCCTTCGTGATAATTATAATTTTATCATGGTTATTATTAGGTAAAAACGGATGGTGTAGTCCCACGACCACTCTGTCTATTGGGGCGTGGACAGCACAGTGGAGCAGCAGTAGAGTTGCTGCCTTAACGCGCCAGAGACCCGGGTTCCATTCTGACTATGGAGTTTGCACGTTCTCCCTGTGACTGCGTGGGATTTCTCCGGGTGCTTTAGTTCCTCCAACATCCCGAAGACGTGCAGGTTTGTAGATGAATTAGCTTCAGTAAAATTATAAATTGTCCCTAGTGTGTAGGATAGCATTAGTGTACAGGTTCATTGCTGGCCGCTGCAGTCTTCGTTGGTTGAAGGGCCTGTTACCATGCTGTATCTCTAAAGTCTAAAGCTTGAAAAACCATCCCCACTTCTCCCCTGTGTTTGGGTGACTTTGTGCTCACTGTCACCTGAAACACCATTTACTCCTTGATATCAACTGTCCAGTCCACATCCCACTTTCCCTTCCCCTCCATGGTGCTCAATGCCATATGAAATTGTACTATTGATTTCAGGTGTGTCCAATCTCCATAATGCTTTTATGCCTGGAAATCCATCTTCTTAAATATATTAGAGACTGGATGTGGGGTGATCTGGAGAGGTTTTATAAGATCATGAGGAGAATAGATAGGATGAATTTAGGAAAGGATAGGAAAGGTTTAGAGGGATATGGGCTAAATGCGGGCAGGTGGGACTAGAATAGATGGGGTATCTTGGTCGGCGTGGGCTTGTTGGGCCAAAGGGATTGTTTCCATGCTGTATGATTCTATGACTAGGCTTCCACAGATCTCTCTGATAGAGAATTCCACAGATTTACCGCTCTCTACGTATATTAAGACATTTCTCTGAATGGTTTACTCCATAATCCTGAGTGTCATTTGATATAAATACATCTAAGAGTACAGAAAGAGATCCTTTGCTCTACCAGGCTGAGCTGACCATCAGTGTTTAGAAAAGAACTGCAGATGTTGGTTTATACCGAAGATAGACACAAGTGCGGAGTAACTCAGCGGGTCAGGCAGCATCTCTGGAGTACATGGATAGGTGACTGATTGTGGTTGGGATAGTAGGAGAAAAAAAAGTCTGAAGAAGGGTCCGGACCCAAAACATCACCTATCCATGTTCTCCTGAGATGCTGCCAGACCCACTGAGTTACTCTGCACTTTGTATCTATCTTCTGAGCTGACCACCAACCACCCATAACCTTGTTGAATTCCAAGCAGAACAACAATAGGCTCAGATCTTTAGCATGTAAACAGGCCATTCAGCCCACCGAATAAACACCAACCAGAAATCGCCCCATACATGAGCACTATTCTACACACTAGGGACAATTTAACTGTGTTAAATCTCGGAGTGTGGGAGGAAACCGGAGTACCCGGAGAAAACCCACGTGGTCACAGGGAAAATGTATAAACTTCGTACAGACAGCATCCACAGTCAGGATTGAACCCGGGTCTCTGCCGCTGTAAGACAGCAACTCTACCGCTGTGCCACCATACCTCAATCAATTAATAAACACGTCATCCGCACAGTAGCATGAGAATGTGAAAATGGTTCATTGATGGGGGAAGTGGAAAAATAATACAAGAGGTTCATTGATGGGGGAAGTGGAAAAATAATACAAGACTGAGTACTAAAGTTATAATGTGAAATTTTGGGCAGTTATCTTCATGTTTCAGATCATCTCCTGGCTCCACTGCAAATGCTATCCTCCAGGTTACACTGTTTTAAAGCTTTCATTGTGAGATTCCTGCTCCAACGTTTGGTGGTAAGGAGATGCATTTGCCTGTTCCTAGGGGCCTTTCAGAACACTGTTCATCTCTCCGATTTGTTTTACTTCCTGATAAACAAACAGGGGAAGAGAAAATCCCACAGTGATGTCGCAGCAAATACAAAAAGCCTTCATGAAATTAACTCTTAAAATCGTCTATGCAGAAATAATGATTCCTGTTGCAGATCCCGTCAGGGTTGAATGAGGGTGGAACTATTAGCATTCAGCTACAAGTACAGCAACAACTCGATCTTTAAGTTTGACAATGTCACTGTTGACAGCCAGATCAACACCAACGATGAGACAGTACAGAAAAGAGACGGGGAAGCTTGGAGCAGTGTATTAGCAACCTAGCCCGTAACATCAGTGAGGTGAAAGAGTGCTGTAAGCAAGGGGGTGGGGATTGAATAAGGCCATGTCTCCATCAATGGAGCTGCTGAAGCGAAGGTCGACAGCTTCAAGTTCCTTGGCATCCATAATCACCAGCAACCCATCCAGGTCTCGTCAAACTGATGCAGTGATCAAGAAAGTGCTTCAGCTAATTTACTTTCATAGGCATCTGAGAAGATTAAGCATGCCCACGAGGATTATTTTAAACCTACAAAAGTGCTATCGAAAGTTATTTGACAGGACGCATCACAGCCTGGTGTAGCAAATGCTCTGCTCTTGACACCCTACGCCTGCAGAGAACAGTGAACACAGCCCAGTCCATCACTGGCTCGTCACATCCGTCCATCTTCATGGTGCATTGCATCAGAAAGGCTGAAAGTATCTTAGAAACATAGAAAATAGGTGCAGGAGTCGGCCATTCGGCCCTTTGAGCCAGCACCGCCATTCAATGTGATCATGGCTGATCATCCACAATCAGTAACCCGTGCCTGCTTTCTCCCCATATCCCTTGATTCCGCTAGCATCCAGTGAATCGGTCGCCACTGCTCTGAATTTGTGGAATTCTCTGCCTCAGAAGGCAGTGGAGACCGATTCACTGGATGGCCGACTCCTGCACCTATTTTCTATGTTTCTAAGATACTTTCAGCCTTTCTGATGCAATGCATCATGAAGATGGACTGAATAGACGGATGTGACGAGCCTGTGATGGACTGGGCTGTGTTCACTGTTCTCTGCAGGCGTAGGGTGGAATTAAATTGATATAAGCTTATAAAAATCACAAACTGGCCTCTCCATAAAATGTCTGTATGGAGTTTGTACGTTCTCCTCGTGACTTGCGTGGGTTTTCCCGGGAGCACCCGTTTCCTCCCACACTCCAAAGACGTACAGGTTTGTCGGCAAATTGGCTCGGTAAAGTTGGATAATTGTCCCTTGTGTGTGTAGCATAGTGTTAGCGTGCAGGAATCGATGGTTGGTGCAAACTCGGTGGGCCGAAGAGCCTGTTTCCACGTTGTATCTCTAAACTAAAAATTAAACTAAACTGAAATAACCTGAACATTTTATGTTCAATTATTACATCATCAAATATCTGGCCATAAAAAAAATCTAATTTCATGGTTGTATTTTGCAATGGCCATGTATGAATATTAAAAAAAATGAGTAATGTTTTTTAAAAAGATTTGTTTTTTCATTAAAGTAAATGCTGAAATATCATAAGCCTATCATTATTAAAAATGGGATGTGTTGCTTTTGGGTAAGCTGTAAGAATCTTTTAATGTGATTAACTGCATGGTCAGCTCGATAACATTGTGTTCACTGGACTGCATCGACAGTCATTGGGGAGGGCGGTGAGGACTGATGCTTACTTGCTGTGGGGGGTTCTCGAAGATTAGTGATGATCCCATATTTTAAGAGGAAAATCAAAGAGAAATACAGCACAGAAACAGACTCTGGTGCTCCAAGTCCACACCAATTAACTTACCGACCTGCCGATCTTGGGATGCGGGAGATGTGGGAGAAAACATTTCAAGATCACTGCACTGGGTTTTGCAAGACCCTTATCTTAGTTTAGATTAGTCTACTTTAGAGATAGTATGGAAGCAGACCCATGCCGACCATCAATCACCCCTTCACACTAGTTCTATGTTATCCCACTTTGTCAACCACTCCCTACACACTCGGGGTAATTTACAGAGGTCAACAACCTACAATCCCGCATGTCTTTGGGATGTGGGAGGAACTCGGAGTAAACCCATGCAGCCACAGGAAGAATATGCAAACTCCACACAAAAAGCCCCTGAGGTCAGGATCGAACCCGGGAGTCTAGCACGGTGAGGCAGCAGCTCTACCTGCTGCACCTCTGTGTAGGTATGTTGCAAAACTTACCTTCAGCGGCGCTGCAGTTCTGTCACTGCCCGTGTGCGCGACTTTGGTGCCTTTGAGAGGGGGGGCGGGTTTAAAAGGCCGTTTCCTCCAGGCTGTTTAAATCGATGTTCATCAACCTGTTTAATTGCTCAAGAAAAATCGCTGCGACTGCCGTTCTCTGCACTTATTGTTAAGCTAAATTAGATAATTAGACACCAAGAGAAGCTCTTCCACTGATCTGGGAGGCACTGATACAAAATTAGGATCATTTGTTGCTGAAGGTGCTCCTCAGGTTGACCAGTGCGTCAAATCTGTTTGGAAAGGTTTGAGTTTAACCACTAAATCATGGATTTCGTTATGAAGCAAGCGCTGGGCGCTTCTGAAGGTCCTGACGTGCATGAAGGCACTGAGACTGGGAAATGCACAGACTGCACCAAACTGCTGCAGACACTGGATATATTTGAAACGAGGATAGCAGCATTAGAAAAATACAAAGGACTAAAAATACTGCAAGAGTCAACGACAGAGACGGACCATGAACACGTCCTCCAGGATACAGTGCCGATGGGTGAGTTAGCTGAGCTAGCTCCGACAAACACACAACTAAATGATGACGATGAAAGCTACATTATATCCTTCCCGAAACTGGACAAGAGAGAGACAGTTCCAGCTGCCACTTACTGGCACCAAGTCGGCGCTAAGCCCAAACGGAAAACCACAGTGAATCAACAAGTTCACTCGACGCCAAATGCTAGGCTACCCAAAGCTAAAGTAGCACGTACCAGCCGGATTAGCCCATCCCCGAAGCTAACTCTGCCGCTGAAAAACAGGTTCATGCAACTACGAGAGTCCACGGATGACAGCCCGCAGAAACGTGATGAGAAACGGAGACGGAACACGTCGCCAGGCAGGCAAGCCCCGAGATGCGTCCGGACAGACGGCGCGGACAGAGACGGACCATGAACACGTCGCCAGGGAGGCGAGCTGCACATGGGTCCGTCACCTCAAGCCCCGGGGCGCGTCCGGACAGACGGCGCAGACAGAGACAACAAGGGTCCATCACACAGAAAGCGGATGAACCAGACACTCTGATTGTAGGAGATTCAGCCATAAAGGATATAACCAGTAAGAAGATCAAAACATGCTGCTTCCCAGATGTGACGGTTAGTGATGTCAACCAGAAACTAGCCACAATTATACTGGAAAACCCAAAAATCCCACAGGTAATTGTGCATGCAGGATTTAATGATATTCGAAAAGAACAGTCAGAACTTTTAAAGAGGGATTTTACTGAACTATTAGATACACTGGACAAATTAGACATTAAGTCATTCATCAGTGGTCCCATACCAGCAGTTGACAGGGGAATAAACACATTCAGTCAGCTACTTGCACTGAATACATGGCTTTCCAGAGTCTGCAATGAAAGAGGAAGGAGCTTTATTGACAACTTTAACTTGTTGTGGGGGCGCAAATATCTTTTCAGAGCAGATGGTGTACACCCAAACAGGTTTGGCTCAAGACTGTTAAGGGACAATCTTCTCTTCTCGCTCTCCCACAAATCTACCCTGCCACTGTCTGACACACAGGCCGCAGTCAGACCACAGGTAGAGAAGCGAGGCAACAGCCCCCCCCACACATCTACCCTGCCACTGTCTGACACACAGGCCGCAGTCAGACCACAGACGTTGAGGAGAGACAACAGCCCCCCCCACCCACCCATCCCCATCGACTCGCCCTTACCCTCCCTACCATCCCCCACTGCTGATGCTGGCTTGGAGAGGAACGGCCACCACCCTCCTCTGCACTCGCCCATCGACGATGACCTCCACCCTCATCTCTCCCATAGCCATAACAACACCAGCTCCACTGTTTCCTCCCATTATGATTTTCCATATGAATTGAAGAAACAGGAAAAAGGTGGCATTAAACTTGCATCTCTGTCTATGATGCCCAGCCCACGCCCCATATCAGTACCATTGCCACGTCACGGCAGCAGGGAGATAACAACCAAGCGGAGGGCGCCACAGCCCCCCTCCTGTATTGATAGCAGTCCTGAATATTACTGAGACAAGAAAGGGTTCAGCCGTAGACACATTACGAAGGAAGTTCCGCATAATCAGCTGAACCCAAGGTCGCCTACGTCAAACTATGGCACCTTCTGCATTCCTGTTGTGACTACTAAGAGAGTAAACAAAGGGAAACTTAGACACACTGCTAACCTAACAAACCTAATACCTATTAGCTCCAAACCAAAACCAACCATAAAGCCTATCAATAATACCATCAGGATGGGTCTGCTTAATGTTAGGTCTCTTAATAACAAATCATTTTTAGTCAACGATTTTATTACCACCTCTAAACTGGATTTTATGTTTTTAACTGAAACATGGCTAGAACAAAATAACAGTGCAACCATTCTGATCGAGACAGCTCCTCCCAACTATAACTTTTTTGATGTATGTAGATCTGGAAAAAGAGGTGGAGGGGTTGCTGCTATATTTAAAAATGTATTTCAGGGGAAACAGATGTCACTTGGTGATTTTCCATCATTCGAATACCTTCGAATACCTTTGTGTCGATGTCTTTACAGAATTATTGTCTAGCATCTCCACTGACTTTGACTGTCTAGTTATAACTGGTGATTTTAATTTTCATACTGATGATTTGAATGACAAGGGTGCAAAATAATTTTTTACTATTTTAGACACATTTGACCTGTCTCAACATGTGAAAGAGGCAACTCATTGTAATGGGCACACCCTGGACTTGATTATCACAAAGGGTCTCATTGTTTCTGATATTTTCGTGACTGATCCTTCATTGTCTGACCACTTCTGTGTTTTCTTTAATATACCTTTTATTCCCGACATACAGACAAAATCAAATACTGTCAAAAAACGGTATATAAATGAACATTCTAATGTACTCTTTAAAAATGCCATCTCCTTCTTACCACCTCTAAATCCATGTTCTGCTGATGATCTTGTAGATAACTTTAACTCCAAAATTGTGAAAGTTATAGATGTCATTGCACCTGTTACGGTTAAAACTATTTCTGGTAAGCAAAAGGCACCCTGGAGAAAAGCTGCTTTTGTAACAGCCCAGAAAAGAGAATGCCGGAAAGCTGAGCGCATCTGGTGGAAAACAAAACTTCATATTCACCATGACATCTATAAAGAGAGCCTCCGTGCCTACAATTTAGACTTAAAAAGTGCTAGAGAAACATTTTTCTCCAATATCATTAACAACAACACTAATAAGGCAAAAACCCTATTTGCAACTGTTGACAGACTGACCAACCCCCCAACACAATTGCCACCTGAACTCCATTCCACGCAGAAATGCAATGAGTTTGCATTATTTTATACAGATAAAATTTAAGGCATCAGACGTGCCATCAATATCTCCGTTTCAAACAAAAATGTTGGATCACCACCCTGTTTAGGCAAAGGTAATGTGGCAATGATGACATGCTTTAATGTCATAGACTCTAAAACTCTTGTGGAAACGGTGACACAACTAAGGCCATCCACCTGCTGCCTTGATGCTTTACCTACCAACTTCCTTAAGAATGTTTTTGACTGCCTAGCAATAGACATACTGCAAATAGTTAACAGCTTTCTTCAATCAAGCAATTTCCCAAAAGCTTTGAAAATTGCAGTTATTAAACCTCTTTTAAAAAAGCGGAGCCTAGATGCCTCTATTATTAACAACTATAGACCAATATCAAACCTATCTTTCATAAGTAAAATCATTGAGAAAGTTGTCCTCCAGCAACTTAATCACTTCCTGGCTTCAACTGGCTGCTACGACAACTTCCAGTCAGGATTTCGACCTCTTCATAGCACCGAGACCGCCCTTATTAAAGTTGTAAACGACATCCGTCTTAACACAGGCTCTGGCAAAGTTTCAATATTAATGCTATTTGACCTCAGTGCTGCATTCGACACTGTTGATCACTCAATACTTTTGGACAGGTTGGAAAAATGGGTGGGGCTCTCAGGCACAGTCTTAAGTTGGTTCAGGTCATATTTACAAGATAGGAACTATTTTGTTTCCATTGGCGACTTTGTATCAGAACCAACCAACGTGACGTGTGGAGTCCCGCAAGGTTCGATCTTAGGGCCCTCTTTATTCAACATCTACATGCTCCCACTAGGGCAAATCATGCAAAATAATAATATTGACCACCACTGCTATGCCGATGACACTCAAATCTATGTAGCGCTATCACCAAATGACTATCGCCCCATAGATCTGTTGTGCCAGTGCATTGAGCAAGTCAAAGACTGGATGTGCCAAAATTTTCTCCAACTAAATAAGGACAAAACGGAGATAATTGTTTTTGGTGCTAAAAAAGAAAGGCTTAAAGTAACCCAACACCTTCACTCTCTGTCCCTAACAACTTCAAACAAAGCCAGAAATCTTGGGGTCATTATGGATTCAGATTTAAATTTCGACAGTCACATCAAATCAGTAACAAAATCGGCCTACTATCACCTCAAAAACATAGCAAGATTAAGAGGACTCATGTCAGCTCAAGACTTAGAAAAACTTGTACATGCCTTTATTACTAGTAGGCTAGATTATTGTAATGGTCTCCTTGCAGGTCTTCCAAAAAAAACTGTCAGGCAGCTACAGCTTGTTCAGAACGCTGTTGCTAGAGTTCTAACAAAGACCAAAAAATTTGAGCATATTACACCAATTCTTAAATCCTTACATTGGCTCCCTGTATGTCAGAGAATTGATTTTAAAATCCTGCTGCTCACCTATAAATCACTACATGGTTTAGGGCCAAAGTATATCACTGACATGCTTCCACTATATGAGGGTATCGCCTCAGCGCAGAAGGAGAAGAGGAGGGAAGAGACTGCAGCCCTAAGACTTTTGCCTCCATCACAGTGAGGAGATGTTGGGTGGACTCACTGTGGTGGATGTTAATATGTGTTTATTGTTGTTTTTTATTGTATTGTATTATATGTATGACTGCTTAAATTTCGTTCAGACTTCGGTCTGGATGACAATAAAAGGCTATTCTATTAAGCCTTCTAGACCGCTAAGATCTTCTGAAACCAATCTGCTAGTGATTCCCAGAGTAAATACAAAACATGGGAAAGCAGGATTTAGTTACTATGCAACAAATAGCTGGAATAAACTTCCTGAAGATTTAAGACTTGCCTCAACTTTGACCACTTTTAAAACAAGACTGAAAACTTTTATGTTTACTTTAGCTTTCAGCTAAATCTTAACTACATTGCACTTTTAACTTTTGCACTTTTTATAATGCATTTTTAATTTTGCTTTTCTTTTCTTTTAGTTCTTCTATTTTATTTCATTTTATTATTTCATTTATTGTATGACATGTTTTTATGTGCAGCACTTTGAGTCTGCCTCGTGTATGAAATGTGCTATATAAATAAAGTTGCCTTGCCTTGCCTTGCCTTGTTATAGTAAATTAAAAATCATCTTCTAAAGCCGTGAACGCCGACAACGGGACGGATCTCACGTAGGGGACAAGGCAAGGTAGGCTGTTTGTTTTTACATTAAAAAGTGCTTCTTAAGTTCCCTTTAATCAAAATTTTAAGTTGCGAGAAGGTGACTTGGAGCCCCTCCGAACCGGCAGTATTTTTCCTGCCGATATGGGGCTCAAAATCACTGCAACTGCAACGTTCCAAATGATCACGTTCCAGAAAAACCTACTCGCAAGATGATTTAAATGGCCATTAATTTGCGGGAATTAAACACTAAATTCCTTCCATTTGGCCTATAAATCCATGACAATGAGATTTAAAAATCATGTTATATTGTGAATTCTTGTGTGTATGTTATTTGGACACTTAGGCTATTTAAAAATGTTGATCTTTTCTTAAGAAATGGATAGATGTTTAGATCTAGTAATGGAATTACGTAATTAGCTACAATTGGGTAACTAATTATATGCTTTAATTTCAGGTCATCCAAGTAAGATTGTTTCATATTTGTTTCAGAATGCTTCACTATAATAACTGAAAATGTATTTCAGTTTTCTTAATTTTTAATAAAGTTATGGGCTTTTGACTGTCCTCGATCACAGCTTTTGTGTTAAGTCAATGGAAAAGCAATAGGGAACAAGATGCTAATTTCCGAGTATGAAAATGGCCATAACATTTTTAATACTGAAGATATGAAAGTGAATTAGGTGTCAAATTAAAATTCTTTTTATGCTTTATCTGATGGGATAAATTGCAGACTTGATTTTTAAAATCTCAACATTTTGTAACATTGCTACTCTGTGCTGCCCGGAAGGGATTATTTGTCAAGCCAATCCCAAAGATGACCCTTGCAACCAACAGATTTCCCAAAACCTTCTGGTCTCAGCCACATGGCTATTCCATGAAGAATAGATGGCCATTAAAGGCCACCAGCGTAAATTGAGACCCGGCCCAATCACCACTCAGATGGTCTTCCGAGACCTCATGCTATTAAAGTTCTTTTAGATATTTCCAAACGTCTATGATTGGAGATGGTAGGCAGGTGTTCAAAGTAAAAGAGATAAACACAACAGAGATATTGGAGAATTATAAAAATATGTTGGTTGACACGCAACTATAGCTTTTCACTGCACGTGACAATAAACTAAACTAAAAAATAATAAATTGACTTAAAGGATAGCTGACACAAATGAAATAATTTGTATCAAATCTAGAAGTCAAGATGTCATGTTGCTGCATTATAAAATGTACGCCGCATTTGGAGTATTGCATGCAATACTCAATACTGCAATATTTGGAGTATTGCGTGCAGCTCAGGTTGCCCCATTACAGGAAGAAATTGGAGGCTGTGGAGGGGGTGCAGAAGAGTTTAAATCAACGGTTCAAAGATTCTTTATTGTACAGGGAAGTTCTTTTTTGGCACACAATTCTGTGGAAATCATTCTATACGTAAGCACAATCATATCTCAGCACAAAAGTGTAAGAATAATAGATTACACTGAGGCAGTACACAATAATCGTCACGACTGGCATTGTCAATTGGCAAGAGTTGGCGGTGCCAATTTGTATACTTCAAATTCAAAATTCTTAAAAATCTAGTCTTCTTTTGGTCATAAAGGCACATTGTCTTGGTGGTAGCACTGGGTCGGATGTGTGGGGAATGGCCTGGCCAGGTAATGATATCTTTGAGCCTCTCCTCCAATGGTTCTGCAGAGGTCAGAACCTGAATCTGCCTCCTCTGCTGTTAGAGTGAGGCCACACACACACATTGGAGGAACAGCGCCACATATGTTACTTGGGCAGCTTACACCCCAGCGGTATGAGCGTTGATTTCTCTAATATCAAATGATGCCTGTATTCGAAGGTATTAGCTGTCGGGAGACATTGGACAAACTTGGATTGTTTATTGTGGAGCTTCAAGGGTTGAGGGGAAACCACATAGAAGTTCCCCAAATTATGAAAGGCATGAATAAAGTAGACATTCAGAACCTCTTTTGCCGGGTGGAATTGACAAAAATTAGAGGGCGTATCTAGAAGATCAGAGGGGGAAAGTTTAAAGAGGAGTGCAGGGCATGTTTTATTTACACAGAGTGTTGATTGCCTGGAATGTACTGCCAGGTGTGCTGGTAGAAGCAGATACAAAAATGGCATTTATGAGTCTTTTCAAGTCAAGAGTTAGATTTAGCTCTTAGGGCTAAGGAATCAAGGGATATGGGGAAAAAGCAGGAACGGGGTACTGATTTTAGACGATCAGCCATGATCAAATTGAATGGCGGTGCTGGCTCGAAGGGCCAAATGGCATACTCCGGCACTTTTTTTTTCTATGTCTATGTTTTAGATAGGCAGGTGAATATGCAGGGAATGGAGGGATATAGATCTCGTGCAGACCATAGCCTGAATTAGCACAAGTCAAGACCAATAAATGGATAGGTTACCATATAAACCATATAACCATATAACAATTACAGCACGGAAACAGGCCATCTCGACCCCTCTAGTCCGTGCCGAACACATAATCTCCCCTAGTCCCATATACCTGCGCTCAGACCATAACCCTCCATTCCTTTCCCATCCATATAACTATCCAATTTATTTTTAAATGATAAAAACGAACCTGCCTCCACCACCTTCACTGGAAGCTCATTCCACACAGCTACCACTCTCTGAGTAAAGAAGTTCCCCCTCATGTTACCCCTAAACTTCAGTCCCTTAATTCTCAAGTCATGTCCCCTTGTTTGAATCTTCCCTACTCTCAGTGGGAAAAGCTTTTCCACGTCAACTCTGTCTATCCCTCTCATCATTTAAAAAACCTCTATCAAGTCCCCCCTTAACCTTCTGCGCTCCAAAGAATAAAGCCCTAACTTGTTCAACCTTTCTCTGTAACTTAGTTGCTGAAACCCAGGCAACATTCTAGTAAATCTCCTCTGTACTCTCTCTATTTTGTTGACATCCTTCCTATAATTAGGCGACCAAAATTGTACACCATACTCCAGAATTGGCCTCACCAATGCCTTGTACAATTTTAACATTACATCCCAACTTCTATACTCAATGCTCTGATTTATAAAGGCCAGCACACCAAAAGCTTTCTTTACCACCCTATCTACATGAGATTCCACTTTCATGGAACTGTGCACAGTTATTCCCAGATCCCTCTGTTCACCTACATTCTTCAATTCCCTACCATTTACCATGTATGTCCTATTTTGATTTGTCCTGCCAAGATGTAGCACCTCACACTTATCAGCATTAAACTCCATCTGCCATCTTTCAGCCCACTCTTCCAACTGGCATAAATCTCTCTGTAGACTTTGAAACTCTTCTTCATTACCCGCAACCCCACCTATCTTAGTATCATCTGCATACTTACTAATCCAATTTACCACACCATCGTCCAGATCATTGATGTACATGACAAACAACAGTGGACGTAAAGTTACGTTTCGGGTCAGGATCTTTCTTCAGTGGTGGTAATCAAAACACTTAGTAGATACATCTACAGAATAACAATACGCTTTTGCAATAACAATCTGCATTTCTAAGTCAAGATGTTCATCTAAAAGAGACAAGATGGGGAGAATTCATGAGTGTAAAGCTCCAAACATCTCTTTGTGATGCATAGAAGCACCAATGAACCTGGAAAGGGAACCTGAAGGTGGTGGTTTTCCTAGGTGTCTGTCACCTTCGGCAATGCTTAGGAGGTGCTGTAAGTGAGTAATCGCCATGCAATGCAACATCTTCGAACTTATATAAAATGCAATTGGGAATGACAGGAGTCACCAATCAAAATTAAATTAACAGAAGTGCCCAAGAGTCAAGTCAAGATTATTTTATTGTCATACTTCCCGATACGGAACAGTGAAATTCTTACTTGCAGCAGCACAGCAGGTATGTAAATATTGTAAAGGTCCACCATTGATTTTCTAGCACTTCCTTTAATCCTGACAAAATTACGAGAGCACATTTGAAATCTGTCCCGGAAGTCTCCCCAAATAGGCCGGGTGAGGCATTCGATCTCGACCTCATCAGGACTTCCGCGGCATGCCATTGGATCAATTTTCCCCCCGATATCTCAGCCCCCCCCCCCCCCCCCCCCCCCCCCCCCCGCTGAGGCCCTGACCTCTTTTGGTCCGGCAGAATGGATAACACTGCTCGACTCTGCAACCAAGGGTGCCAGGAAATCAGTAGTGGACCTGTGCTCAACATACACCATAATAAACAAAGAAGTTCAGTAAATTAAAAAATATATATACACTGCAAAAATAAACAGAGCCCAAAGCCCCTAGTGCAATCAAGGCAGTTCATAGTTCAGAGTTTAGTTGGAATTTGTGATGTTCAATAGCCTAATGATTATTGGGAAGAAGCCATTCCTGAACCTAGAGTTCACGGTTTTCAGGCTCCTGTGCATTCTTCCTGATGGCAGGAGTGAAATGAGAGTGTGGCCAGGGTGTTGTTGGTCCTTGACGATGGTGGCTGCCTTTTTGAGGCTGTATCTCCCATAGATCCCTTCGATGGTGGGGAGGTCAGTACATGTGATGGACTGGGCAATGTTCACCACTTTTTGCAATCTCCTTCGTTCCTCATTTTAAACTAATAATAATCTTCAAATGAAAAGTAAATCAAAAGGAAAGATTCGGCATTAGAGCAGCATGTTGTTCCTTGTGTAAATTATACACTGCAATTCTACCAATGCTGCCAATTATGGGAACGCTGAAGGTTACTCTGGGATACAGAGTGAACACCGAGTCTTAGACAACATATTAAATTGTATGGATATAAAGAACTGCAGATGCTGGTATGTAAACTCTAAAAGGCCAATAAAAAAAGGTATAATTATTCATTACAATACTCTAGTGCCACCCTCTGGTCAACTGTGGCATTGAGAATTAATCAAAAAGAGCAAAGATTTTGCTGATTTAATATTTTGCTTAGGCAACTTCCAACCCAGCAGTTTGAACATAGATTTCTCTCATTTCAAGTAACTCCCGCATTCCTCCCCCCCAATCTAGTCATCCTACTAGTTCCATTGTTCACATCTGGGCCATTATGGACTCCATCTTTCCTGAGGTCATTTGTAGTCGGCCCTGTTTTGTACCGGTCTTCTCTGTCCTTCAGTCTGAAGTAGGGTTCCCACCTAAAACGTCACTTTTTCTTTTTCTCCAGAGATGCTGCCTGACCTGCTGAGTTACTCCAGCATTTTGTGTTTATCTTCGGTATAAACAAACAACTGTAGTTCCTTCCGACACAAAAGGGGCTGAGAATCAGCCTGTGATCAAGATTTTCACATGCAAGAACCTCAGGGTGAACATAGAACGTAGTACAGCACAGGAATAGGCCCTTCATCCCACAATGCCAAAACCAACACTTATCTGTTTGCACATAATCCATTTCCCTCCACTCCCTGCATATCCATATACCAATCCAAAAGTTTTTTAAATGGCCCTTTCATATCTACCTCCACCACCACCTCCAGCAGCGCGTTCTATGTTCTCTCCACCCACTGTTTATAAAAAAATTGTTCCTTCGCCCCTTCACCTTAAAGTTATGCACTCTAATATTTGATATTTCCATCCTGGGAAATAGATTATGACTGTCTACCCTATCTGGGCAGTCATGGTGGCGCAGTGGTAGAGTTGCTGCCTTCCAGTGAATGCAGTGCCGGAGACCCGGTTTCCATCCCGAATACGGGTTCTGTCTGTAAGGAGCTTGTACGTTCTCCCCGTGACCTGTGTGGGTTTTCTCCGAGATCTTCGGTTTCCTCCCACATTCCAAAGACGTACAGGTTTGTAGGTCAATTAGCTTGGTATAAGTGTAAATTGTCCCTAGTGGGTGTAGGATAGTGTTAATGTGCGGGGATCGCTGGTCGGCGTGGACCCGGTGGGCCGAATGGCCTGTTTCCGTGCTGTATCTCTAAACTAAAATATGCCTTTGATAATTTTATATACCTCTATCAGGTCTCCCTGCAATCACCAGAGTTCCAGAGAAAACAATCCAAGCCTGTCCAACATCTCCCTGTAATACCCTCTAATCCAGGCATCACTCTGGTAGATATCCCCAGCACACTTTCCAAAGCCTCCACATCTTTCCTGTAATGTGGTAACCAAAACTACATGTATTACTCCAAATGCGGCCTAACGTCCTATAAAGTTGCATCATGACTTCCTGACTCTTATACTCAATGCCCCAACCAATGAAGGCAATCATGCCATCCGCCCTCTTTACCACTCCATCTACTTGTGCTGCCACTTTCAGGCATGTATATACTTCAAACCCAAGATCCCCCTGTACAGCAATGCTGTTGAGGGTCATGCCATTGATTATATATTTCCCCCAGCCATTTGACCTCCCAAAGTACACCACACCACACACTTGCTTGGATTAAACTCCATTTGCCATCTCTCGGCCCATTTCTGTAGCTGATCCAAATACCGCTGTATGGTTTGACAGCCTTCCTCACAGTCCGTGCTGGGTGGGTGCTACACTGTCAAGACATATGATTCTTTCATATTTTACCAGCCTTTTTGTTCTGAATTATGTGGAATGGACATAGTGGTGCAGCTTCTAGAGTTGCCACCTCAAAGTGCCAACGACCCAGGTTCAATCCTGACTTCCAGTGCTGTGTGAAATTTGTACATTCTTCTTGTGATTACTTTGGTTTCCCTGGGCACTCCAGTTTCTCACATCTTAAAGATGAGAGGATGGGAGGTTAATTAGCCACTGTAAATTATCCCCAGTGTGTAGGTAGATTTTCCAAACTATTGAATAAAATTCATATAAACACTCCCACATATTATTTCAAATATATATTTTACACAGCACTGTAACAAATTTAAAGTGTAACCCATTAAAAGAGAATGTGTAGGAAGGAACTGCTGGTTTACACCGTAGACACAAAATGCTGGAGTAACTCAGCGAGTCAGGCAGCATCTCTGGAGAAAAGGAATAGATGATGTTTCGGGTCAAAACTCTTCAGACTGGAAATCGGAGGAAGGGTTTCTACCCGAAACGTTACCTATTCCTTTTCTCCCAAAATCCTACCTGACCGTCTGAGTTACTCCAGCATTTTGTGTCTATCTTCCATTTAAAGAGGAGTTGGGATTCGCCCATTGGAGGGTTGGGAATGTAGGAATTGGGTCTCAGATGAATGAGAGAGAGAGAGCAGGAATTGAGGAACCAGGGTCTTGCAGGGTGGAAGGGGACATGCTCAGATGAGTGGTTGGGAACTTGGGAACTAGGATCCTGGTGAATGGAAGGGGAGCACAGTGAACACTACATGGTAAGCCAGATATCAAATCTTCAGGATTTCTGAATGGTCGGTTAGCAGATTATTGGCATATAACTGCGCCTTCTAATATGGTTCCATCAAATTATATTTAATCATTCTAATGATTTTGCCAAAATAAGGCACTTTAAAAATAAGTATTTTTGTTGTTTCAGATGAATAACAGCAAATTTATTTTCATATTTAAATCATTCTTTCTATTGATTGCTAAAAAGCAATGCTATGTCATGTCAGGATTGCCATAGAAACCAGACTGGGCTCGTGCTTAAAGGTACCAGCACAATCTGGGGAATATTTATCACAACCCTCTAAATTTGTTCATCCTCCATTAAATCGCCTTGACAGATTTGAGGGCAAATTTGGAATTACATTAAAAATATCGGAAATGTTATTGTACAATTACACTTTCTGCATTCTCTATTACTCTGACTAATTTCAGTGGATCTATTTAAAACGTCTGGCACTTGCAGTCAACACTGTAAATAAATATACTTATGAATGCAAAATCATTAATTGAAAAGAAAAATAATACTCCAGTATAAAAATTTATGGCGTAATAACTGAGGGAAGTGAACTTCATTACCATTTTGTTTTGCACTAACGAGGTGCAGAGCAAAAACCTTAAATCACTGTTCACACAAGACAATTTGTTTGAGCAAAATGTAAATGAGGAAACATTCACAGCACACTCCATGAAAAGTAATGCCCACTTCACTTTAATACTAAATTACCATCTTAAATACAGAACATTGAATAAATTGCCTCTCAAATAAAATGGAGTAAGATCTCCCTGGAGGTTAAAGCCATCACTGTTTACCATCATGGTGAGTTCAAATACAAGCAATAATTTCCTTTACAATGTTCAAGGTGATGGGCTGAGCGGGGGGGGAGGGGGGGGGAGGGAGAGTGAGTATATTTACAGTTCTTGCGTTTTGTAATCCTTTCTGTACTCACTTTTGAGCATTTACAAGCCCTGAAGTTTTGCCTTATAAAAATCAAGCTCTATGTTTTCATCTGGGCAGGGTCATAAATTTCCTTTGCAATTTTGCAAACAGGCAATAAGAGATCAGGGCAAGATTTTAGATGAACCTGGAAATATCTCTATGTACAGATCCACCATTGATTTCCCAGCATCCTTGGTTGCAGAGCCTTTCTGGATTATCTACTTTGCCGGATTAACAAAGGTCATGGCCTCCGAGTGAGTCCAATGGTACTGGAATGGGACGCCTAGGCAACCCGAGGAGCCCGCAAAGTCGGCCTCGGCAGTCGGTAATGGGAACGGATCTGCCGGCTGGAGTTCCAGTGTCTCGGCCACAGGGAGAAAATTCAGACTGTTGATTGATCCATTTGGTGAAGTCACGAAAGAACAGCCTAGTTGCAGTGATGTGCGAATGCTGGCATCCGGATGGATGGGTGTTGTAGGGCATGGAATAATACAGTACAGGAACAAGACCTTCTGCCTACAATGTGAAGACCGTGTTGGCTGTATCGTGTAGAGGGGTAGCCGCCAAGCCTGCCACTGAAGACCAGAGAGGAGGGAGCAAGCGACCACGGATGTGAGCAAGGCCAGTAGAAGAGTGAACCAGGGTCTTGATTTCCATGCCCTCAAGATTGGTTGTGGGAGATGATCTCAGGGCACAAAGGTGGACAGGTGAGGAGGGAGACGGTGACGGCTGGAGGCCCTGCAGCAGCCTGGGATTTGCCTAGATCTGGTGCTACTTGTAAGACCTAGATTGCAGTCTGGACTTTAAAACGGCGCCGAAACATGGCAGTCTCTCTCAGTGGACTATTTCTGTACTTTGCTAATCGGGTATTGTGCTTAGGTGTGGCAATACTTTGTTGAACTGTATGCAAAAAAGAATTTCACTCTGCGTTTGCATGTGACAATAAAGCACCATTGACCAAAGTCTGAGGCGAACAGGATACCAAGTTAAACTAGTCTCCTCTGACTGAACATGATCTGTATCCTCCCATGTCATGCATATTCATGTGCCTATCCAAAAGCCTCTTAAGCACCACAATTGTATTTGTTTCCACTACCAACTCTAATTGCCTTTCCCAAGAGACAACTCTTGTCCTGCTGATCCAAACCAGGAAGCTCTTTAATATCCTCACAGCAGGAATATCAATGCCCAGGCCCATGTGCTAGCTCCTCCATTAAGACTGCCCATTTTCCCAGTAGAGTCATGGAGTCAGGGTCTTGCAGCACAGAAATAGGCCAGTTGTCCCAACTCGTCCATACTGACTAAGATGTCTATCTAAGCTAGTCTGTAATTGTGTGCGTTTGGCCCATATCCCTCAAAACCTTTTCCATCCATAATCTTATCAAATGTCTTTTAAACACCACAATTGTAACCACCTCTCCAGCTTCCCAGAGTAGATACAGGTGCACCACCTTTTATCCGAAAGCCTTGGGACCAGACACTTCTCGGATTTCTGAATTTTTCGGATTTCCGAATGGAAGATTTTTAGCGTAGATTAAGTAGGTAGCGCGGGCGGCTTGAAAAGTCTGGAGCGGCTGCCTCCTCCCCGGAGACCGGGAAATCATTGTAAATCATTGCTTAAATGTTAGTCAGTTAGTTTGGAGGGATTTTATGTGGTGGGGGGGGGGGGGGGGGGGGGGTGAAGGGGGAAACTTTAATTCTTAGTCCCCTACCTGGTCGGAGAGGCGGGGAGCGGGCAATGCCTTACCGGGTCGCCGTGCAGTAAGCTCCGGAGCGCTGTGGCCGCCGACCCCCAACATCGCGGAGCTGGGGGCTGCGGGCGTCCGGCCGCGGGCGGCGCCGGTTGTAGCTCCGACCCCGGCAACTCTACCCCTGGCTGCGCGGCGCTCCAAATCCAGCGCCGCCCGCGGCCGGACGCCCGCAGCCCCAGCTCCGCGATGTTGGGAGTCGGCGACCACAGCGCTCCGGAGTTTACTGCACGGTGACCCGGTAAGGCATTGCCCGCTCCCCGCCTCTCCGACCAGGTAGGGGATTAAGAATTAAAGTTTCCTCCTTCACCCCCCCCCCCCCCTTCACATAAAAGCCCTCCAAACTAACTGACTAACATTTAAGCAATGATTTACAGATGTTTAAGTGTCTCCCCGGTCTCCGGGGAGGAGGCAGCCGCTACAGTAGTACAGACCTGGGTTGACCGTGGGTCGTTTCGGGTCAAGTTTGGCGCCAAACGCGAGCTTTATGTGCAGACGACATCCTGGAAAAAATGTCCGGTTTTCGGAGCTTTTCAGTTTCCGGAACTCCGGATAAAAGGTTGTGCACCTGTATTCACAACATGAAATCCAACTTCTGATAATACAGCTTTGCAATCATTTTCTTCTGGGTGTTATTATTTTAGTGACAAAGAAAAATGTGCCTTGCTGCAAAGATAAGCAACTGTGCATTCTGCAGGTTATTACTTCCTAATCAGAATGCTTGTGTTCTCTTCAGTCTAGTGAACCTTACTCTGTTCTCTCCACAGACAAAATGCTTGGTTAACTGAAGATGGGTAGTCTTTCATTTTATAGACACAAAAAGCTGGAGTAACTCAGCGGGACAGGCAGCATCTCTGGAGATAAGGAACGGGTGACGTTTTGGGTCGAGACCCTTTGTCAGACTGGTTATAGATAAGGGAAACGAGGGATATAGACGAAGATGTAGACAGATAAAGAACAATGAGTGAAAGATATGCAAAAAATCAATGACGATAAAGAAAACAGGCCATTGTTAGCTGTTTGTTGGGTGAAACCGAGAAGAAGCTGGTGTGACTTGGGTGGGGGAGGGATAGAGAGGGTATGCTGGGGTTACTTGAAGTTAGAGAAATCAATATTCATACCATTGCCCAAGCGCGGTATGACTGCTCCACTGCAGTCTTTCCTTTTAGTTGCTTAGAATTACTATTTCGGCAGGTAATTAATTATCACTGTTTTAATTAAAGTTTTGCTTCAGATGTAGCTTTTATTCATGCAGGGTTTCATAGCATATTCAGTACTATCAGCAAATTCTTGTTATTTTACTGATCCTGACTTTCTGCACTTTGTTGTACGTGATGCTATCAAAAGACTTAATATTGTACAAATGTTCAGAATGACCCTTTGTTGCAGTTGCTGTTACTGTAATAGCTGTTATTGTACTTTATCCCAGGGCATTCTTCTGACCTCTATTCCTTCCATGAATTGATATAATTCTACCATTTCGCTCAATTAATGGATGGCACAATGTTTTACATTGTTACTGCATGGAATTGTTAATAATTAGCTTTTAATCATTGGAAGACTGCAGTGTGCAGCAAAAGCAAATACCATTAAGTGGAATATAGACCATATATCATGTACAATAGAATAATTTGATGTTTGTATATTTTAACAAGTTCAGTCTAACTAAATAATGGAGCTCGTTGCAAATCTCAAATTAGTGATATTTGTTTAGTGAAAATTTTACTCGAATCAATAAATAGACAGGAGACCTGATAAATTGGACAAAAATTCTTGGCATACTTTATTAGCAACGGATTTAAATAAAATCTCTCAAACACTTCGAAAAACAATGCAAGAACACACACACAAACAGAAAAAAATAAATCAAAATTGGATTTAATTTGCCAAAGAAAGATTAAATTGTAAAAAAAAAAAATTTGTGAATGAAAGTTTCCTTACAGCAAAATGTGACTCCTTAGCTTAGCCACCCAATCTATCTCCCATCAATTACTTCTCTTAAGTATCACAGCACTTCCCTTTGACAAGGTTTCTCAGTCTCAGCTAGACTTAAGGAAAACATACCAAAAACCCATCTCCCTATGAATGCTCAGTGGGAATATCTTTAGCAATACCAACCAAGACGCAAGAGTATTCATGGAAGAGATCATGGGGAAACATTTTGTACATAGATCCATAGGTACATCGTACAAATGTGATTACCTTATGTTCAAGCAGCAGCTAACGAAGGAAGTATACAAAATGACAGTTGCCTTGGCTAAATCAAATAATCTTTCACACATTGTATCTGCTCTTCAATGCTGTAAATGACGTTTCTTCAACACCAGATTTCTGTAGGTGATCAAATAATTCTTTTACAACTGCAAAAACAAGGAAAATTAATCTTTTTTGTTTTACTTTGACTGCCATTAAACCTTTCCACAAAGCATGTTTATCAACAATAACACAAGATTTAACAGCAGATGAACCAATGATAAATACAGTCAGAGAAGAACATTTTCATTGTTTGAACAATTTCATTGTTCTATCTGAGACATGTGACAATAAAACACTCTTGATTCTAAAAGGTTTTCCATTTCTAGTTGAATTTAGAGATACAGCGCTGAAACACAACCGACCAGCGATCTCTATACACTAACACTATCCTAAACACCAGGGACAATTTACATTTTTTACCAAAGCCAATTAACCGACAAACCTGTATGTCTTTGGAATGTGGGAGGAAACTGTAGCACCCGAAGAAAACCTACGCAGCCACGGGAGAACGTACAAACTCCGTACAGACAATACTCTTAGTCAGGATCGAATCCGGGTCTCTATCACTGTGAGGCAGCAGCTACTGCTGTGTCACCTTACCACCCGAAGAATATCATGATATTCCTCATGATACGTGGGTTTCTAGACGTGGACTTTACTGGCAAAAATAGCATTTATTGCTTATCTCTCATTGCCCTGGAGAAAAAAAGAACATTCGGGAACCAGCTGAGTTCCATTCAATTAGTTTGGGATAAAATACTGTGGTTTCATAATTACTTACAAAACATAGAAGAAAATCAGATTTTCTTCACCGATACTGCAGACCCATTATCTGCATTTTTAAAATGCAGGTTTATTCAATATAGTTAAAAATACATGACCAAAAGTTCCTGGTACAGTATGTCATTTTTCTGTATTTTTAAAAATGCAGGTTTAACTGACATAGTTAAAAAATACATGGCCGAAGGCTCCTTGAGAGATTGCATGCGACTTTCACAGGATCATATTTTGATTCAATGAAATTTCTACCTAAGCCTTTGATTTATTGACCAACCACCGAGATAATAAAGCTCGAGGAAATGGCTGCAAATCATTGCTACAGAGTGAAGACATAGAACAAATTTAGTAAAAACTTGGCCCATTGCAGTATCGAGAAAGAAAAAAAAATCAAAGACTTGTCTCTATGACTTTCCCAGTTCCTAGGATTGCTTCCAATGTTTGGAGAACAAAACAACCCTATTGATTTTAGGATTTTGCTTGTGTATGATTATTTCCTTAGATCAGCAGTGCAGACAGGTTATAGCACAGGATGCACCTTAATACCACTCACACCAACACAATTACAGTAACTTGAACACAAGACCAAAATTGTGGTCATTGCTAGTGACAATGGCTGCCATTTCATGATATCACAAATTTTACCAATTGTTCATTTGACTCTTTGGTTTAAAGGTAATGTATTCTCGATCTATGCTTTATATACCTTGTTTTTGTTTGTCCGTTCTACATTTCTAATTTGAAATAGAACAATAGTTCTTTACATATTTAAGTCAAGTAGTCCACATAAAAAGGACAACAATTTAAGATATTTTTTAATTTAACAAGCTTTCCCTTTTTCTTAAAGAAATTGATCTTTTACACAGCTAATCTCAAACACGATTTTTCGGTCTTCTATTAATTATATATTTGTTAGAAAACAAAACAAAATGGCAGTAGCAATAACACCCATAATGTTAGCCCATTATCAAGGGAGATGGAAACAGCAGGACTTACAGCAGTGAACTGTAAATGCAATTATGTTATCGTTTACTAGTAAAATGAACTAAATTATAATGACTGCTCCACAAAATGCTGGAAACACTTAGCAGGCAGCATCAATGGAAAGAGAACCAATTAACATCTTTGGTTGACGAAATTGAAAAAAGTTAGTTTTAAGATGGAAAGAGGGTGGGGGTAAGAGGGGCAGGGAATTTCTCAGACGGGGCAAGGACAGGCTATTGACGCGTCAGCTATTTACTGAGTTGTCCAGTACATAAATTATTAAGGACAGTTAAAGATTTAAAAAAATGCCAATAAAGTGTTCCCAGCAATTTTGTTTTTAGTTTAGAGATACTTCGTGGAAACAGACCCTTCGGCCCACTGACCAGCAATCGCCTGTACACTAGCACTATCCTACACCCTCTGACTAAAGAAATCCCTTACCTCCTTTCTAAAGTTATATTATTTCATTCTGAGGCTATGGTCTCTGGTCCAAGACTCTATGGCCTCTGGTCCAAGTTTCCACTAGTGGAACCATCCTCGCCACGTCAACTCTATCCAGGTCTTTCACTATTCACTTTTGTTTCATATTACCACCATCTGCAGGTTTTATTTGCTTCAGAAACTGTAGCAGGCTAAATATAACTTACCTTTTCGTTCAGGATGTGACATAAACATTACTGCCATATCAAATCGTCTTACATTTGATAAGTTCTTCAGGATATCTAAAATAAGGGAAGGTTCTTCAAACCTAGAAAATGCAATGTAATCATTGATTACTTACAATCAAACCAGTAACATTTATGTTCCAAGAATTACACATCAATTTACGATTTCATTGAATAGCATTTGAATCATTTTTTTTTAACATTATTATGTTACAAAATTTACTGCTGCACCTGCAATAAACTTACTTTCAATGCTGCTTGAATTGACTACAAAGTTTCAATTGTGGGGGGTGGGGGCGCGTGGGGCAGGGGGGGGCAGTGGGGAAAGGGGGGGGCAGTGGGGAAAGGGGGGGCAGTGGGGAAAGGGGGGGGCAGTGGGGAAAGGGGGGGGCAGTGGGGAAAGGGGGGGGCAGTGGGGAAAGGGGGGGGGCAGTGGGAGGGGGGGGGCAGTGGGAAGGGGGGGCAGTGGGAAGGGGGGGGCAGTGGGAAGGGGGGGGCAGTGGGAAGGGGGGGCAGTGGGAAGGGGGGGGCAGTGGGAAGGGGGGGCAGTGGGAAGGGGGGGCAGTGGGAAGGGGGGGCGGTGGGGAAAGGGGGGGCGGTGGGGAAAGGGGGGGCGGTGGGGAAAGGGGGGGCGGGGGGGAAAGGGGGGGCGGTGGGGAAAGGGGGGGCGGGGGGGCAAGGGGGGGCGGTGGGGAAAGGGGGGGCGGTGGGGAAAGGGGGGGGCGGTGGGGAATGGGGGGGGCGGTGGGGAATGGGGGGGGAAGGGGGGGCCGTGGGGAAGGGGGGGGCGTGGGAAAGGGCGGGGGTAAGGGGGGGGCGTGGGGAAAAGGCGGGGGGGCGTGGGGAAAGGGGGGGGGCGGTGGGGAAAAGGCGGGGGGGGCGGTGGGGAAAAGGCGGGGGGGGCGTGGGGAAAGGGGGGGGGGCGGTGGGGAAAAGGCGGGGGGGCGTGGGGAAGGGGGGGGGCGTGGGTAAGGGGGGGGCGTGGGGAAAAGGCGGGGGGGCGGTGGGGAAGGGGGGGGGCGGGTGGGGAAGGGGGGGGCGTGGGGAAAGGGGGGGCGTGGGGAAAGGGGGGGGCCCTGGGGAAAGGGGGGGCGTGGGGAAAGGGGGGGCGTGGGGAAAGGGGGGGGCAGTGGGGAAAGGGGGGGGCAGTGGGGAAAGGGGGGGCGTGGGGAAAGGGGGGGCGTGGGGAAAGGGGGGGGCAGTGGGGAAAGGGGGGGCGTGGGGAAAGGGGGGGGCAGTGGGGAAAGGGGGCGTGGGGAAAGGGGGCGTGGGGAAAGGGGGGGCGTGAGGAAAGGGGGGGGCAGTGGGGAAAGGGGGGGGCGTGGGGAAAGGGGGGGCGTGGGGAAAGGGGGGGCCCTGAGGAAAGGGGGGGCAGTGGGGAAAGGGGGGGCGTGGGGAAAGGGGGGGCGTGGGGAAAGGGGGGGCGTGGGGAAAGGGGGGGCCCTGGGGAAAGGGGGGGGCAGCGGGGAAAGGGGGGGCGTGGGGAAAGGGGGGCGTGGGGAAAGGGGGGGGCAGCGGGGAAAGGGGGGGGCGTGGGGAAAGGGGGGGCGTGGGGAAAGGGGGGCGTGCTGGGGAAAGGGGGGCGTGCTGGGGAAAGGGGGGCGTGCTGGGGAAAGGGGGGCGTGCTGGGGAAAGGGGGGCGTGCTGGGGAAAGGGGGGCGTGCTGGGGAAAGGGGGGCGTGCTGGGGAAAGGGGGGCGTGCTGGGGAAAGGGGGGCGTGCTGGGGAAAGGGGGGCGTGCTGGGGAAAGGGGGGAGTGGGGAAAGGGGGGCGTGAGGAAAGGGGGGCGTGAGGAAAGGGGGGCGTGGGGAAGGGGGGGGCGTGAGGAAAGGGGGGGCGTGAGGAAAGGGGGGCGTGAGGGAAAGGGGGGCGTGGGGAAAGGGGGGCGTGAGGAAAGGGAGGGGGGGGGGAAAGGTGAAGTGGGGAGGGGGTGGGCTCATATTCTGCTCACCCCGCACCTTCAGCTTTCGGCCTCACGCAGTAGATACCGGCCACACTCCGGCCTCACTCAGAGGCTTCCAGTTCAACTCAGCAGCTTCCGGCTGGTTGTGCTGGTCGCCGCAGAAGCAGCCCATGAGCCGCTGACTCCCATGCGAGCCGCTAACTCCTACGCGAGCAGCTCAACACACTCCGACCGCCCCTTCAGCTTTTTATTCACCTCGGCGCATTATTGACAGGGGGTTCCAGAAGGGGCGGTTTTTACTATTTTTAAACCTTCATAACTTTTGTACTATTTCACCGATTGGAACAAAACTTATTTGAATTGCACCAGGGGAGAATGGTGAGTAAGGTGTCGAAAAATCGTAGCGCTATGGGGGGTCGTTTTTGCACAGATTCAATTACAACGCAGACCGGAAGTGGTCAAGATGGGAATTTTAGTAATAGTATAGATAAAAGTTACCCGTTAGGCAGTTTTTGTAACCAACTGATTCAAGGCTGCAAGTATTGCAAGAAATATAACTTGTGACCAAGTATAACCACAAAATGAAGCCAAGAAATCATCTGATGTCAAATCTTCAGCACCTGACTGAAATGCTGCTTACTATTTACCAGGCCAAGTGGCTCACTATTTTAACTCCTCTTCATGCTTCCCCATTGACAACATTCTTTTTTTACTATGAGGCTATTCTTCCTCTCTTCACCTACACTCTCAATCTTAACATGTTTAACCTAGAGTGGGTATTTATAGTATTTCTTCAGTTATTTTACCAATAAAAGGCCAATTACTATAACATTGCTGTATCCCAACACCCCTAAGCAGCAAACCATAAAATCTTGTTAAAACATCCTTGTACAGTTAATGGTCAAATGGGCACGAGACACCTTGTAAGCAACAAATCATGAAGTGCTGGTTTTGTGTGATTGCTTATTATTCCATGGTAAGAATTTCAAAAAATTGGACTGTGCAGGAACGATGAACCAACTCACAAGCTTATCATGAAGTTGGCAGATAATTAGGAACTAATTGTGTGCGGATTCTCAAAATGCTTTATCGATTCAATTTCATCAAATTAATAATTGACTGAAAACTATAGGGGGAAAACACCTGAGAGATTGATTTTATTCAATTTTGGAACGGGTAGCCTGATTTCTTTCTCTGCTGGCATTGTGTGAATTATTTCCAACATGATTAAGTGCAGCACGGAAAGCACTAATACTGATTATTGCAGTTTGTGAAAATTTTATAATATCACTAGGTGAAAGTCTTGAAATTATACATTAGTGAGCCACAGGAATGTGCTGGAGAAACGTACTATGACTTAATGTCACTAACAAAGTAAATATTGCACATGTGTAAAATAAATGGGCTCTAAGTAAGAAGTGTTTTGGGCCTGTCCCACTTACGCGACCTTTACAGGCGATTGCCGGCACCCGTGATAGGTCGCTGAAATTTTTAACATGTTGAAAATTCAGCGGCGACCAGAAAGATGCTACGACTCTTTGGAGACCTCTCACGACCATAGGAGACCTATCACGACCATATAGGCTGTATGGTCGTGAGAGGTCTCCTATGTGTGAGAGGTCACACGCGACATGTCGTCAGGGGTCGCCTGTATGGTCGTGAGAGGTCTCCCGTAAAGGTCGCGTAAGTGGGACAGGCCCTTTAAGAGGTTTGGCTAAAATCTTGGTGAAAGAGGTGGCATTCAAAGGAATGGTAAGCAAGCTAATATTATATTAACTCATGGGAAAGGAAAACATTTGGATGATACTTTTCCAGGAAAATCTGATTCCTTTAATCACCTTCATTCACACGACGCTGAACTATTCAGGCAAGTTGGAATATAAAGCAAAATGTTGCTTACCTGATGTACGAGCCATGAAGGATTCTTAAAATGTGATTCAGAATGTCAGGTTCCAAAGACGTTTCAAACAATTGTGGATAAAAAGAGGGCTCAATTTGCTGTTCAAAAGGTGCAATAATATAAACAAAATCAAAACAATGCACTGAACAGAGGTGAATATATGCATCAGCCCAAAATTAATTATCCTTGAATTTGCTATACGTTGTTACCACAGGCATTATAAAAAGTTGACCTCAGTCTTATAAACAATGTAGTCCAAAATGTTATTCTAAATTCCTTGCTAAGGGAAGAAATCTGTAAATTTGTTTGATTATTGTTTGATAACCACTTCTGAACGTGCACGTGAATGAAAACAAATGAGATTTAGGTTGTGCAGTAATTGTTTCAATCACTTCCTCCACCCATGGACTCCAGATAATCACGACTAATACCAACTTTCCAAACCTGTCTTCCAGATATCCAAAGCTTACAAAATTAATTTACCTGCAGACAATGGCCAATTAATAAAATGTGGCAATCATAAATGTAATTCTTATTTGCAAAGACTCAGTGAAGATGGGAAGAGCAAAATACGAAACATTTATTCATTTTGGAAACTTTGGGGGGAAAATGTCAATTTTCTTAAATTAACTCTCCCAATAAATCAATAAGTATTTTGCAGTTTATATTGTACTGGATTATTCACAATTTCTAACAAAGGTTTCCACCGTACCAACAGCAAAGTGTCAATGATACAATTAGCTTAAATGTGCATATAAATATGGACATTTTGCAGGTCAATGTTACTCTTCCAGGGCAATTTTAGTTTTATGTAGCAGCCCTAAATGTATACTTTGTAGGGGAAGATGAAGGAAATTGAACAAGCATCTTAAAATTCATTTTATCTCATCTAATTTATTTTCTAATCAAGCTGAAGAACCAGCCATTTTTGCATTAATAGCTAAAAATTCCCATTGACATTTTCTTACCGCTTTTTATACAACTCTTAATATTTTCTTTTCGTTTTTAATCTAACATGTTAGTAGCTGCTAATGGTTACAGACACAACTCTTGTTTAACATTGAAAGTAATAATCCTTCTGTATTTTTCATGCATCAACACATGATTATGAATCCTCGTCAATCATTTTTTACAAATCCAGATACATTTTATTATTTATTATTATTATACTGAGGTAGATTAAAAAGCTTTTTGTTCCAATCAGCAAAAAGACTATACATGATAAAAATTTATATTTACAATTACCATTGAAAAAGTTTTCAATGACCACACAAAGTTTCACAAACATAAATGCTACGATGCTTACCTTTAAATACTTATGGACCATGTCTGGATAATTTTTCAATTTACGGAGGTCTGCTTCGAGCTGGAAGGAGTTGGTAGGGGCATGAGGAATGGTTACAGAATAGGAAGAGAAAGGGGCTTCAGGTTTTTTCACTTCTACGGAGTTCATTCGAACACTAGCGTCACCTTTGTGAAGTTGCTTGTCTGGTACACAAGAATATCCGCTGAAAAAAGGACAATTTAAGTAAAACTATGTAGAAAGGAATACGACATTCAATAATACAATCAATTCAATAAGAGCTATTCAGTACATACGACTTATTCAATAAGGGCGGTACAGTGGTACAGCTGGTAGAGTTGCTGCTGCTCAGCGCCAGAGACCCAGGTTCGAACCTGACCTCGGGTGCTGACTGTGTACAGTTTGCATGCTCTCCATGGGTTTCTTCCGGGTGCTCCAGTTTCCTCTCACATCCCAAAGACATGCGAGTTTTTAGGTCAGTGAGCCTCTGTAAAGTGCCCATAGTGTGTAGGAATGGATATGAAAGTGGGATAACATGGAACAGTGTATGAGCGTGAACTAGTTCTCAATGGTTTGGTTTAGTTTAGTTTAGAGATAGAGCATGGAACAGGCCCTTCGGCCGACTGCATCCACACTAACCATAGATCACCCGCTCACACTATTTCTATGTTATCCCAATCCCTACAAACTAGGGGGCAATTTACAGAGGCCAATTGACCTACAAACCTTTGGGATGTAGGTGGAATCTGGAGCACTGGAAGGAAACCCACACGGTCACACAGAGAGAATGTGCAAACTCCACACAGACAGCACCCAAAGTCAGGATCAAACCTGGGTCTCGGGTGCTGCGCCAGTGTGCTGCCACAATTTCTGTGGCATCGACTCAGTTGGGCAAAATGATTTCCATGCTGTATCTTTTGATTAATCAATATACATTTACAATTTGAAAAAAAAATCATACACTGTTTCATACCCCCCCCCCCCCAACTGTTTTTCTACATAATTATCCAACAGAACACTAAAATGACAATGTAATTTAAAACCATTGGAAGGTTAGGTCATAAATTCCACCAGTGTGCCTTCATAGGAATACTTGTGATTTGGTTCATACAATCATCAGGACAGTGAATGAATGAAAGTGCATCCCAGGAGGCAGAAATTTAAATGCAAGGTTGAAGTTGTTACTTCTAATGGCAGTTTAGACTATATGCTTGAATATCTTCGTTCAGACTTGAACTCACTCGGGAGGCTCTGACTGATACAGGTGCACTACCAATAAACTGATTGCTTTGCACAATATTGCCAGTGCCATGCTGGTTGGCAGGAACCCTGCATTCAGCTTTGCTTTTCAACAAAATCAGAAACAACAGTACTAAGTGCACTGAACCACAGACAGAGGATATGACAGTGTAACTGGGCTGACCTCACCAGGGTTGCAGTTACAGTGGGTGTTCCATGAGAGATCGGCATCTACGTCAAGAAGGGAATGGGTGAAAAGCACCACAAAAGGTCTCCAAAGAGGCAGCATTGTGACACAGCTGATAGAGCCGCTGTCTCACAGTGCCAGACCAAGGTTCCATTCTGACCTCTGATGCTGTCTGTGCGGAGTTCGCACATTCCCCCTGTGACCGCTTGGGTTTCATCCAAGTGCTCTGGTTTTCTCCCACATCCCAAAGACATTCAGATTTTGGGGTAAATTCCCCTTGGTGTATAGGTCATAGGTGATAGGAATAGAATTAGGCAATTCAGTCCATCAAGTCTACTCCACCATTCAATCATGGCTGATCTATCTCTCCCTCCTAACCCCATTCTCCTGCCTTCTCCCCATAACTTCCGACACCTGTAAGGTGCGGATGAGGTGGTGAGGATTACATAGAATCGTTGGCTGCTATGCACTCTATGGGCCGAAGGGCTTGTTTCCATACTGTATCGTTCAATCAATCCCATTATTTCTATGGGTATCAATACAATATGTAGTTTAATGCCAATAGTAAGCAAAAGAAACAACTCTCAACACTTGTTCAGGACTGTTAACAAGCAATGAATTACCTTCTGAATTGTAGCAAGGGACCAGCAGTTATTGAATTAAACCCCAGTAATATTGTTACAATAAAAACAACATACCACTCGCTAGAAATTAATGGAGAGTCACCACATTCTTCAATTTTAAGGATTTTAGCACTGGGAGCTTCAGGAGTTGGTAATTCAGATGTCTGCTTTGTAGGTAGATCAGAAGAGCAGGAGACTGCAGCTGGCATGTTCTTAACATTGCTCATCTTATCACCAACTTCTTCGATTGCAATTCTTATTAGTGGTTTCTTGAAAGGAATAAAAATATAAATGGAAAGTAATATGAAATTATCATTAAATTCAGAAATAGATTCAAATTAAGCAAAGTAATTCTATTAACAAAGTATTTATACAAAATGGACTCTATCCTTTGCCAGAATAAATTATAAAATGAAAGATATAATGCAGCAATTTAGGGCAGTACAATGGCACTGCATTAGAGTTGCTACCATACAGAGCCAGAGGCCAGAGTTCATTATGACCACGAGAACTGTCTGTATGTTCTCCCCGTCACTTTGTGGGTTTCCTTTTGAGTGTTACGGTTTCTTCCCACGCTCCAAAGACATACAGGTTTGTAGGTTAATTGGCTTTGTTAAATTGTCTCTAATGTGTAAGATAGAACTAGTGTACATGGATTGTTGGTCAGTACGGATCTGGTGAGCCAAAGGGCCTGTTACTGCGCTGTATCTCGAAACTAAATCTAACTAAACATGAACCATGAGACCGAATATATAAGCACGGTGATTCCGAACGTCACTTGCTGCTTTATTCAAACATAGTTATTTTGGCAAATACATTGCAAAGGTTTGAAAATCCTTTTGTAACCCTATGCTGCATCTTCTCCATTTCCTAATTTAGCTAACACTTGTAAAGAGGCTTTTTTGGAGACCAAAAGTGAAATTAAAAAGTGCCATTTTCAAGTTTCTCCGATTTCCTCAAAAAGATATTGCTGGAAACCAATATCAATAGCTGAACAGCGTGAGCAAATTACAAACATGTTCATCATACAGAAATCAGACTTTCATGTTCCAGACGAAAAAGGCAGATTAGAATCTTCGGTTGAATCAAAAAATTGCGGCTTCAATTTCCACTACATACATTTAATCATACATTTAATCACAAAAGAAAATCTATTCTGACATTCAAACATCACACAAAATCTTTTGAATGAGGCATTATGTCAATGTTCTCATGTGGATACAAAACATTTCATGGAAGAGTTCTGAAGCGGTGTAAACTTAAATGATGAGGCCATTATATATCTTCCAACTAACATTACTAAAACAAAATGCATTCAAATTATAATTTATGGAAGTATTCTGCATATCCTGTGTGATTAAACCTCAAAACAACATCCCTGGATGCGAAATAATTTGGGATGCTTGGCATGAAATTCTTTATATTAGGGCTTGCCAGTGGAGGAAGCACTTTAGACCCGTCACTCTAGTACTATTAACATTAAAATAGCTATTGAATAAAAAGAGAACTGTTCACAAATTAAAATCAAAATTGAGGACAAAGCAATTAGGACAAATTTAGACTGTGTCAGACAGGACCGCGCAGAAGTTGATTGGAGATTGTTTTTGGGCAATGGACTCCTGGCAAGTGGAAGACTTTTAAAAGTGAGGTAACGAGTGTTTAAGATCAGCATATTATTGTCAGAGTGAAAGGCAAGACTGGCAGGAGCCGGGAACCTGGATGACAAGAGAAATTGAGGCTCAGGCAGAAGGCAGCAGCGGCACGAATCAGGTATAGGCAGGTCTTCTTCTTCTTATCGAGTCCACACACAAGATTAGAAGTTGTTCAGCCAGAGCTGAACACACTTCTCAGCATCTGCACAATGGTGTCTGTCTTGCGCTTCTTGTGCGTCTTGTGCGTGGTGGTGGAAAGATTGGTTGAAACAGGGCCGCGACGTGAACGCTGGCAGGTGAGATCACGTGAATCGCTGGAGTATTAGGGTTGCAGGAGTGGAAGTCAAAAAGATGATACGAGACATCTTTGGCATAGAATAACAAGACTCCAAAAATAATTTATACAAATATTAAGGGAAAAGAGTAAGTAGGGTGAGAAAAGGCCCCTCAAAAACCAGTGGACATCAATATGTGGTGATGCTGTAGATGGACAAGATCCTCAATGTATCTCTTGCTCTTTTATAGTGGAGAAATACATGGGAACGTCTTCTGGATTGTCTGCATTACAATAGAGGTGTTTGGTGTCCTAAACACAAAGGTGGATACCCCCCCCCCCCCCCCCCGGTAGCTTGATCAAGTACATCTGAGAACTGTGGGAGGATAGCAAAGGAAGGGTGGGTGCCATGGCCGAGATGTATGCATCACCATTCGCCATGGGCAAGGTGCCCGAGGACTGACAGGATTGCTAATATTCTGCCTTCATTTAAGGGTTGCAAAAAATATCCTAGGAACTGTAGACCAGCAAGTCTAACATCTGTGGTAGGCAGGTAACTGGAGAGGATTCTGAAGGATAAGATGTACATGCTTTTGGGAAAAAAAGGGGTTGATTAAGGATGGTCAGCATGGCATTGTTCGTGGAACAAGTCTTTAAATTTGATTACGTTTTTTGAAGAACTAACCAAGAAGGTTTATAATGGCAGGGTGATTGATGTAGTCTATGTGGATAGACACAAAAAGCTGGAATGACTCAGGACAGGCAGCATCTCAGGATAGAAGGAATGGGTGACGTTTCTTCAGACGATGTGGACTTCAGCAAGGCCTTTGATAAGATTCCACATGGTAGGCTGCTTTGGAAGGTTAGAACACATAGGATCCAGGGAGAGTTAGTTAAATTAAATATATAATAAGCGATGTTAGGGAGCAGAGGATGTTGTTTGAAAGTAATTTCTCAGAGTGTAGTGGGCGATGACCTACTTTGAGGGCCGTGCTTGGCTCATTGTTGTTTGTCATCAAATATCAATCGTTTGAATGTGAATGTGCGAGGCATGGCTAGCAAGTGCGCTTATGACATTAAAATAGATGGTGTTGTAGATAGTAAGGAAAGTGATCAGAATTACAGTGGGATCTTGATCAGCTAGGTAGGTAGGTCAAGGAATGGCAAATGGAATGTAATTCAGCTAAGTGTGAGGTGTTGGATGGAGGACCTACAAGGCAAGGCTTTCACAATGAATGGTAGGACCCCACAGAGTTCTATAGAACAATGGCATCTAGAAGTACAAGGGCACAGTGCCATGAAAGTGACACCACAGGTAGACAAGGTAGTTAAGGTGGCTTTTGGCATGCTGGCCTTCATTAGTCAGGAAATTGAGTGTAGACGTTGGGACATTATGCTGCAGTTATACAAACATTGGTGAGACCGCACATGGGAGGATTGCATTCAGTTTTGGTCACCCGGCTGTAGGAAAGATGACATTAAGCTGGGAACAGCACAGAAAAGATTTACAAGGGTGTTGTCAGGTCTTGAAGGACGAGATATAGGGGAAAGATTGGGCAGGCTAGGACTTTGTTCCTTCAGAGTGTAGAAGATTGAGGGGTGAATTTATAGTGTTACATAAAATCACGAGGGTTTTAAATAGGGTGAATGCAGTTATTCTCCCCAGGGTCGAGAAATTAGGAACTAAAGGTCATTGGTTTAACGTGCGAGAGGAAAGGAGAGGAACCAGAGGGGCATCTTTTTCCCACAGAGGGTGTACTCATATAGAACGAATTGTCAGATAAAGTGGGAAGCAAGTAAAATTACAGAATTTAAAATACATTTGGACAGGTACATGGATACAAGAGTTTTAGAGGGATTATTGGTCAAACATGAACAAATGGGACTAGCTTAGATGGGCATATTGGTCGGCATGGACAAGTTGAGCGAACGGCCCATCTCCATGCTATTTTGGCACGTCTTTTTGCTAAACCTGGGTCAATGATTAATATTAATTGAGGGTTGGAAGATAACAAAAACACATATTGATATACTTAACAATAAAGTATATTCATCTATAGTACGGAAAACAGGAAATTAAATAGGTGCTTGGGCTTTAGGCACGAAAATAAGAACTTGACATCTAACAAATCTAAAAAATAATAATTAGGGCCAATAAACTGTTATGCTCTAATTATAAGCTTATATTTCAAAATGTAATTAGCTTTGTGCTTATTGGTCAAACATTCTACTCATTTGTTAAATAAACCGTTAACTTCATGAAAGGGAGTGAGGAATGAGTTGCATTCATGTCCTCACGACACTACGAGAAACTTTACATCTAATCGAGTACTTGTAAAAATTTAGACATTCAGTATGCCAATGCTTAGTTTGTAGCATATTTGTTCCCATAATATAATAAAGAGCAAACAGCATGAGTATTGGATGCTGTTTAGAATCAGACTTTGGGCAGGAAACTATGCTTCAATTATGTTGGGGTGTCAGGGGTTATCGAGAGAAGGCAGGTGATTGGGCAGGGAAGGCCAGAGAAAGATAGATCAGCCATGATTGAATGGCAGAGTTGACTCGATGGGCCGAATGGCCTACTTTTGCTCTTATGACTTATGAATTTATGCTGCTCCCCTTAGGAGAGCCGTTCCAATTTTTTAATGGCAACTGAGTTAGCAAGTTGGGCTTCGGTTCAATGTCTCATCTGTAAACCAACACCAGCATCAAAACTGCATTCCTTAAGCACAGCACAAGTGTGTCAGCCTGAAGAGACACTTGAGCCCGAAACCATAACCTATTGACACAGAGCGAGTCTCCACATTAAACCTGGCATTTCATTTTTCTGATTTGACTGCATATTTAACTGACAGGCCTGTTAAAGGAGGTAAATTTACTAATAAATAGCTGGGGAGGGAAATAAGTAAGAAGATACAATACAGTGGGATAGTGACAGCAGGATCTCGGTCTTGTAATATTCTTTGCTTGACAACCAACAACAACTCTTAACCTCCATCACTTGCCAAAGGCTGCAAAATAAAAGCAGGTTGTTGGCAACAAGCAATGCGATTATTCTGCACCACGAGTCCTGGACTGACAAAATGAGCTGGCTTGCTTTGATCTTCAATTAGAAATACAAACACTACAGAATCTAACGGTTAGAAATGAGCTGGAGACCAGCTGCCACAACATCTGACCACCTACTTTGCTGCCGGAAGACCTGGCATACTTATTAGGACACACTGAAAAGGGGTAACCTTTTGCAAAAGGGTGTGGACAGACAGTTGATTAGTTTTCCTTATTTTACATAAACAGTGGATACTCATATAATACACTAAGGCCTTATGTAAATTTACTTCTTTAGAACAAATCAATTTAAATCTAGTTTAAAGGAGATGCAAGGGGCAAGGGTTTTTTTATTTGGAGGGTGAAAGGTGCCTGGAACATGCTGCCAAGGGTGGTAGTGGAGGCAGATACAAAAGTGGCTTTTAAGAGGGTTATCAATAGGCATTGGGGGGGGGGGGGGGGGGGGGATGGAAGGATGGGCAGGTACATGGTATAAGCTTAATTAGGCATCATGTTCGGAACGGACATTATGGGCCGAAGGACTTGTTCCTATGCTGTACTGTACTGTGTTTGATTTGAAGTTTTTAAATATCTCTCACCAGAACGCCATCAGAGAGGTACGTGGGCAGGGGGCTTCGGGATCCACTACCCAAAGTTCAATTGTTACCTGCTTCACTACATGGAACAGTTGTGTCAGCCAAAACTCCAGGACGTGGACGCAAAGGGCCACGAAGAAGCACAACTACCAGAGTACTACAGGAGTGGGTAGGTATGCATAGACAATAGGTTGGATTAAATCACTAACCAGCAGGCCAAACATAAAAATATGTAGAAAGGGAACTGCAGAGGCTGGTTTATACCAAAGACAGACGCCAAGTGCTGGAGTAACTCAGCGAGTCAGGCAGTATCTCTGGAGACAAATGATGGGTGACGTTTCGGGTCGGAACCCTTCTTCAGACATATCAGAGGGGAGGGAATTAGAGGTAGGAAAAGGACAGAACAAATTGTGGCCGGCAACAGATGACCAAGGACAGGTGGAGCCCATATGGCCCATTGTTGGCTGGGGAAGAGGTGATAATGAAGGGATACAAGGATGTGAACAGTGGAACTATTTGGATGACTAGGGTTTGGGGGGAGGGGGGGTGGGGGGGGAATGCAGGGGTCACTTGAAATTAAAGAAAGCAATGTTCATTCCACTCGGTAGCTTGAAATTAGAGAGAAATCAACATTAAAATGTCATTATCAGATGTCATATATTCCGCCGATGTTTTGGCGAAGACGTGTCTCTACATTAGGGTTTGCCAGCCCTCAGCGACAGCAGGCTTTAGATTTGCAGGGTTCAAGTCAACTATCACAGCTTGCCCTTTACAAATGTCAGCTGAATTTCTACAGCTGCTTGAAAGAGAAAAATAAATCAATTCTTAACTCTTTCCCATATTTCCACAGAGCTATCACAGCAGTATTATAGCTATAAATCAGAATAGGAAAATATATTGCTTTCTACCACCACCCCTCCCTCCCCCCAACAAAACTACATCTGAAGATTAGTGAAATGGATTAATTAAAAATAATAAATATAATAATGAGACTTGCAGTTTTGACTTTTACAGATGAAAAATGGTTTACATTTAATTTAGATATAGCAAGTTAGTTGCTCTGAAATATGAGGGAAATGCAATATGATTTCATGGATTCCATTTTATCTGTGAACATAGACATCAATGGCTTTTGGCTTGAAAGGAGCCACGTAGCAAGACGAAAGGCACGATTCTGACATTTCAGAACAATTGAACAGTGCCGTCCAATTACTTCAGAGAAGAAGCTCTGTAAAAAACACCTCTGACCTTGCAGCACAGACAACATATTTATATATGTACTGTGGCAAATTCTGCTGCTGTGTTGCTTCTAGTCACGGTTACACAGTGGAGAAATCCAAGTGCCATTCAGTAGATATCCCCCAACTTCACTTCAATATGCACCAAATTTAAATTCTATCCTGTAAGTGGGAACTTGTTAAATTGGCAATGCTCATCTGTGGCCTAGAGCCCAACAGGGGAAGGTGCAGGAGCCACAGATCAAACGGTTAAGAAGTCTGAGTCAGGCAACATCTCTGGAGAAAAGGAACAGTTGACATTCCAGGTTAAAACTCTTCTTCAGAGCAACCAAAACCGTCATCTATTCCTTTTCTCCAGAGATGCTGCCTGACCCGCTGAGTTACTCCAACATTTTGTGTCTATCTTCAGTGTAAACCAGCACCTGCAGTTCCTTCCTACCCATAAGAAGCCTGTGAACTTGGCAGAGGTGGAGAGAATTAACAGGTGAGATACTGAATGCTTGACAGGAAATTGCGAAACGAGCATGTTCGATCTTTGAATGAGCAAGGTGATAGCTGGAGGTAGAGAGTGAATGTGTAAATCTGGGGGGGGTGGGGGAGTGGGGGGGGAAAGAGCCGTTATTAAAGCAACTCTTAAAGATGTTAAAGATGGCACTATATCTGAATTAGACAGATACTTCCACAAAAGTGGGGTGGGGGAGGCATCTCTGGAAATATCGTTCAAGTAATCAAGTGAAATGTGAAACATGATTTTGGTTACTCAATTGAAACATTGAAGCATGAGTGCACTGTTGGAAAATAACATCTAATAATCAAACATTTTCGCAAAAATGCACCATTGATGTGTTCTTGGGTGAGGAAGCAGCACTATGTAAAATTCTAAGCTGTTTGGATCTTGTGTGTGAAATTAGCCTAATAAAAGAACAAAGAACAATGAAGTCCACCCACACAACTTTATCACACAAGCAATCGTAACTGCAGAGCTTGGAATAATCAGGAAATTCAAGCATTTAAAAATTTGATGCAAAACTGGCTGGAAGCAGAAAGGTGGGATTGGGTGTGGTGGAGAAGGCTGCTGGAATTTTATTAAATTATCTTACAATATAACATACATTAATTTATGGATCCATTTTTTTCTGCTTGCAGCGAAGCCCTAAAATCAAGTCCATAATAAAAGCTGCATTGAAGGGCTGAGGTACACAAAGAGAATGGGCAAGCTAGGACTTTTATTTTTGTAGCACAAGAAGCTGAGGTGTCAAAATCAATGAGGGGGATAGATATGGTAAATGTACATAATCTTTTACCTAGGACAGGGGAATCAAAAACAAGAGGACATATGTTTAAGATGGGAGAGGCAAGGTACCGAGGGACAGTTTTTCAGCCAGAGGATGGTGGGTATACGGAACAAGCTGCCAGAGAAGATAGTTGAGGCAGGTACTATAACAACATTTAAAAAGCACTTGGAGAGGTACATGGATAGGCAAGGTTCAGGGGGATACATAGAAACATAGAAATTAGGTGCAGGAGTAGGCCATTCGGCCCTTCGAGCCTGCACCGCCATTCAATATGATCATGGCTGATCATCCAACTCAGTATCCCGTACCAGCCTTCTCTCCATATCCTCTGATCCCCTTAGCCACAAGGGCCACATCTAACTCCCTCTTAAATATAGCCAATGAACTGGCCTCGACTACCCTCTGTGGCAGAGAGTTCCAGAGATTCACCACTCTCTGTGTGAAAAAAGTTCTTCTCATCTCGGTTTTAAAGGATTTCCCCCTTATCCTTAAGCTGTGACCCCTTGTCCTGGACTTCCCCAACATCGGGAGCAATCTTCCTGCATCTAGCCTGTCCAACCCCTTAAGAATTTTGTAAGTTTCTATAAGATCCCTTCTCAATCTCCTAAATTCTAGAGAGTATAAACCAAGTCTATCCAGTCTTTCTTCATAAGACAGTCCTGACATCCCAGGAATCAGTCTGGTGAACCTTCTCTGCACTCCCTCTATGGCAATAATGTCCTTCCTCAGATTTGGAGACCAAAACTGTACGCAATACTCCAGGTGTGGTCTCACCAAGACCCTGTACAACTGCAGTAGAACCTCCCTGCTCCTATACTCAAATCCTTTTGCTATGAAAGCTAACATACCATTCGCTTTCTTCGCTGCCTGCTGCACCTGCATGCCTACTTTCAATGACTGGTGTACCATGACACCCAGGTCTCGCTGCATCTCCCCTTTTCCTAGTCGGCCACCATTTAGATAATAGTCTGCTTTCCTGTTTTTGCCACCAAAATGGATAACCTCACATTTATCCACATTATACTGCATCAGCCAAACATTTGCCCACTCACCCAGCCTATCCAAGTCACCTTGCAGTCTCCTAGCATCCTCCTCACAGCTAACACTGCCCCCCAGCTTAGTGTCATCCGCAAACTTGGAGATATTGCCTTCAATTCCCTCATCCAGATCATTAATATATATTGTAAATAGCTGGGGTCCCAGCACTGAGCCTTGCGGTACCCCACTAGTCACTGCCTGCCATTGTGAAAAGGACCCGTTTACTCCTACTCTTTGCTTCCTGTTTGCCAGCCAGTTCTCTATCCACATCAATACTGAACCCCCAATGCCGTGTGCTTTAAGTTTGGATATGGGCCATATGGCTCTATGACTGCCACAGTAAGGGTAAATCTCAGAGGCTAATTTGAGAATTCTGATGGCAGGAACAGTTTCTGTCCACCGCCCTTCTCACGGAATAGGAAAGAACAAAACCTATTTTATGTTTTAAAATTATTGAGAGCAAATCCCTTATCCCTCTAAACCTTTGTGCTGATTTGTCAGAGATCGACAAATATCAGGAAATAATGCAGGCGCTGCAAAATGGCAGATAGTATGGGCTGCCCACCCCGTTGAAAAATCAATTTATTATGGCAATAAAGAATATTAGAAGACAGAAATGAAGCGATGATTTGACTGACATTCCCATCAAAGTTCAATCATGACCACTTTCATCTCCCTACTTTGTCAGTGTCAATTCGTTTTTGCAGTCCCTTAATCAAATTCTAATTTTCAAAAAAATGTTTTAAGTAAATCATCGTTCAAGTTGCCCAACAGTCCATTCTAAGGTTTAGATAGGGCATAACCCTTTGTAGGTGAAATGTTTAAAGCAACTCTATCCAGCTAGTTTTATTTTTTTGTGCTTGAATTATTCCTGTGAACACACTGTTCTGTGACTTAGCACATTACCGTTCCCTTTTCAAGGAGTTACTTTCAAAAGCATGCAGAATAAAATATGAATCTTTCTTGCCACTGCTGCACTTAAGTTATACACAAAAGTAACTTTAGTTTATTTTAGAGATACAGTGCGGCAACAGGCCCTTCAGCCCACCAAGTAGGCGCCGACCAGCGATCACCCCACACACTTGGGATAATTTTGTGCCTTACCAAACAAATTAACCTACAAACCTGCACATCTGTGGAGTGTGGGAGGAAACCAGAGCACCCAGAAAAAACCCAAGCGGTCACAGGGAGAAATTCGGTACAGACGGCACCCATAGTCAGGATCGAACCTGGGTCTCTACCGCTGCACCACCGTGTCGCCCTGATGCAGGCTCAGCTTTGAGGATCAAAAGGCACTGACCAGGGTAGACCAGAATTCAGTGTGTTTGATTCATTGATTTCCTGGTGCTTGTTTAGTCCAGATCATGGGGAGAAGCATCAACAGCTAGATCAGAGAGCAAATTTTACCTCACATTCCCAAAAACTGCTTTCCTATTCTGGGGGGACTTATTTGGTAAGCAACCCACCTGACCTATCCATGGAAATGTCTGTGATTCCCATCAATAACCCATACTCTCAAAACTACAGTGGAAGTCAGTCATCCTAAATACCCAGAAACTAACAACTACTGGGTAAAAATGTGTTGATTTTTCATTAGGTTTGACAATGCCTTTCCAGAATGAAAAAAACTACAAGAAACTAGAATTCAAAGTGCTAATCTACAATGGGATTGGAAAGGAGTCGGGCAAATATTGTTTAACATATTGTCTCGACCTCGGGCGGCGCAGAGAGCCTCGGCAGCTCGCGCGTCACGATTCCCTGTGTCCCTGCGATCAACGGAGGAATTGCAGGTTTCCCAGAGGGAGTATAATGGCCGCCAGGGCCACCGCCGCCATGTTCTATCATCGGGCGGGGGAGACGGAGTGGGTTCAGACGCAAGCCGGTGGCCTCCGGTGACCGCCTGTAACCTGCTGTGACCTCCAGTGACCTCCCGATCTGCAGACCGCTCATTCTTTCTGCGCATTTTGAAGAATGGGGGCGTTGTAGTGGGCGGGCGGGAGTGGGAGTCCAGCTGCGGGAGGCATGGCGCGAGCGTACTTGGGCTGGGCGCAGGGAGGGGCGCGACTTCACAAAAGAAAATTAGTCCAAAGTGGGGCCAGGAGGCAGGTGGGCCTCGATTGGTGGGGATGTGGGCATTGTGACGTCAGCAGCTGGCAAGCTGCGATTATTTTTTAAAAAGTGAGTTTTGTGAACAATTTTATTCAAAATCTGGGGAAATAATTTAGAGAGGAGTGGATTTCTGAACTCATAAGAAAAATCCCAACCGAAAAATGTAAAATTCTCCCCACTTTTGCCGCTGGTTTTCGAGGAGCTACGTTTCACAGCCAAAATGACAGACACCCACACACACACACACTTTTAAAAGATGATAAATACAAAAGTAAGAATAAATTAACACCGAAGTGAACATGACAAGAACTTTACATTGCATTAGAGATCAAAAGTACTATTCTCCTAATAACAATTTAGTTAGACATTTTCAATTTTCTTTCAAGTTATGAATTTAGAAAATAATCCAAGAGATTGTTGACATGCCAAAACTTGTCAAAGATAGGCATCTATCTCATTATATTTCACAGCTTTTCTGTTGTATAGGCAATGAAGTAAACTTCCAGAATACAACACTTTACAACACAATTCAAAATGTCAACAAATAATGATTATTAACAAAATGTTGTCATTTTATGTTAACTTATTTGGGATATTAGATCCTTCATATTCACCACCTACAAAACTAAAAAGTTGTTAAAAATAATTCACCAAGTGGTCATACGGAGGATATACCCTAGTTGGTCCGTTGTTCTCAATTTCTCCATATATTACGTAAACAATTAAAAACTTACTGTAGATCTTAGATGAGGTGGCTTATCAATTGCTTTGACTAGCCTTGGAGCATCCCCTTTCTCTCCTGAAGATACATGGCATATTGTGTCCCCTTGCAAAGTCAATTCCTTGAAAAAGAAATTATGAAGTTCACTTCACTAAACATCCAGTCATCTGACAATTCCTGCTACTCGCCAAAGATTTATTGAATTGATCAAATAGTATCTCAAAACCTGCCCAACCGTTATGCTGGCTCAGCATAATCATTAGATGATAAAAAGGTCCTCCAAGGAAACTGACAGGATGGATTCAATTTGAAAAATCGACAGACAAAAAGCTGTATTGGGGAAAAATAACAGTCCAGGGGAGAAAATGTGTCCATGTAACCTTCCTGCAGAAATCAGACACCATTGTTTCTTAAGAATGTAGCCTGCCAGTTTCAGCATAGGTGGCTATTGAAATTTACAAGCAATCTCTTCTGTTGACATTTATGCAACATTACTCTGCTCAATAAGGTGACATTTGGCCAATTGGACTTTTAATATGCAGTTGCAAAAACAGACTTGCAGCTACTAAAAAGACCATTCCATTTTTGAAAATCCTGTGGGAAAGAAAAAACATTGCAATTCTGAAACTGTCTAGCCCCCAAACCGCTTCCCCATGGACAATTTTTTTCACAGCATGATTTTCTCCAACAAAGTTCCTTGGGAACGTAATCATCGCACTATAGCAAAACCATTTGTACTGAGAACATGGGCAGAAATTATAAATTAATTCCTGTCAAAACGTTATACAGTTATCAGCAAGTCAAATAGTCTTAAATTCACCCTATTCTTTCCTCTTTGCATTATTTCAGCTAATCATTGCCAAAATGCAATTATAAAACGATACAATTCTTTAACGTAATCTTATCACGATGTAACATATTTCCATTTTTACCTTGTTTATTTTTCCAACTTCAGATATAGCTTGCTTGTTTCCTGGTTCCAGCCTCAATACAATTTCAAAATCTAACAAAATATTTAAAATGCAATTAAAACCTAAATGATCACTCTCTAATACAACATTTGTGTCACAGAAATGCTAAAGCAGCAATCTCCATGAAGTGAGACACAAAAAGCTGGAGTAACTCAGCAGGACAGGCAGCATCTCTGGAGAGAAGGAATGGGTGATGTTTCGGGTCGAGACCCTTCTTTTGATATTCAATAGCATTGGCATTGTTGAGACTCCTGCCACTAATATTCTGGATGTCATCAAAGAGAGGAAACTAAATCAGGCCAGCCACATAAATATTGGGGTTATAGAGCATGTCAGATGCAGAGTATCCAGTAGTGAGTGGCTCAACTCCAGAAACCAAGGCACAAATCAGGATCTTAGTTTAGGTTAGAGGTACAGTGTGGAAACGGACCTTCAGCTCACACAGTCCGCACCGGCCAGCAATCACCCGTACATTAGTTCTATCCTACAAACTAGAGACAATTTACAGAAGCCAATTAAGCTACAAACCTGCACATCTTTGGAGAGTGAGAGGAAACTTGGGAAAACCCCACAGGGAGAATGTACAAACTCCATAGAGACAGCACCCAAAGTCAGGATCGTACCCAGGTCACTGGCACTCCAAGAAAGCAACTCTACCGCTGCACCACTATGCCATTCCAGCATGAATATTTTACACTTGGCTGGATTTGTGAGGCTCCAACAGCTGAACTCTCAACACCTTCCAAAATAAAAAGCCCATCTGAGTGTCACCCATCTACTACAACAAACATTCATGCCCTCCACTACTGACACAGAGTAACCTTAGTATGTACCATCATTGGTACTTCCTTCTCCAAGAGTCAAAACCTTGGAACTAACTCCCCACCCAATAGCACTATGCAGGTACTTTGATCCGAAAACTGCAATGGTTCAAAAAGGTGGATCATAGTCACCTCAGGGGCACTTAGGAAGGGGCAATAATTGTTGGCCTTGACAACATTGCCCTGATTGTGAAAATTAATATACAGAAGGTAGAATAATTCTGAGTTAGTGAACAAAATAGCAAAACTATGAAGCAATTACTGGCATATTTTCATTTGGTGCAAGTGGCCATTTGGCTCATCAAGTCCATACTGGGTCTCAGAACCATTCCCTTGTTTATCTATATCCTATTCTTTCTTACATGCACATCAACACCAAGTTTAGGTTGTAAACTGAACATCTTCCATTAAGTTTCAAGACGCAAATGGAATTGTACTACTTCTAGCAAATAACAGCACATTAATCGTGTCAACAGTCACCATGAAAAATGGACCAGATAGTAAAAGCAGCTGGCAAAACCGGTGGAAACAAAACATGGATATTCAGGACACCATGCTAACACTAAAAGTAGATGTTGTTGTTTGACTTAGCTCAGTAAATGCCACCAACTGATTTAGCAAATGTGAACACATAGTACTAATTATTAAAAATTATACAAGTGATTGTCACCTGTGAAAACCCAGGCAGCTTTGCTGAATAAAACCCAAGCCTGAACTGCAATCAACTAAATGGGAGAGAAACATATTCAAAGGAACAGCCATAATTAACATACAGGAGTATCCCTGTTGGCTCCTCTTCAAAGTAATTAAAAGATCCACGAAAAACATCTTTAACCAATCTCACCTTCTTTGGCTTCCATCATCTTTCCAAGGCACAGACGGGCTGTTCCTCTTCGTGCGAATGCTTTGGAATAAGTATTATCCAGCAAGATCGCTTGGCTACAGTCAGCTTCTGCCTCTGCAAACCTAAAATTTTATTAACTGGTTCAAGTGTCATTAACAAGTGGTTCTGAAAGAATTATTTTTTGTTAGTGCTACCTCAAGAATATGGTATGTACTGCACGAGTACTTAAAATGTTCTATTTTAATTTTTATGCACTGATGGATTCATGGCCTCTCCATCCATTTAATGTCACGTCTTAGAAAGGTAGGATATTAATTACGATGGCAATGAACTAAACCAGCTTCCCATTTAAATGTTAGTATTTCGTCCCAAGTTTTAACCATTAAAGTCAGATTAAATTACCAGATAAAATATCAAAATTCAGGAAACCTTTGCCTGAAATGTTGCTACTATAATGGTTATGCAGTCCTTAAGCTCAGAGGTAATTTGGATTTCAAAATATTTTTAATTAAAAAATTACCATCAACTTTATCTGATAACAGTACTAAATGAAATATTAAATTATGAAGTCATAATGATAACTACGATTTAATGTGATACACAATTTACTAAATTCAACAGCATCTGTCTTTAAAATAAAACTTACTTTTCAAGTTTTAGCAAAGCCATGGCCCGGTTAGCTGGTAAAAGTGCATTGGTGCCATCTGCTGTTATCCCTCTGGTGTAGCATTCAATTGCTTCTAAATACTTGCCTTGCTTAAAGTAATCATTGCCCTGTAATGAAACCATTTACATTTGCGACTTCAAAATTATGGAACCAGTAGCTAGCAGTAAATAAGAACAGAATTACATCAGATCAAAAATGTACAACTTTCAAATGTGCTGTTAAATGTTCATTCTTATTTGGGCTCTTTACAATTTCAAACACCAAAAAACAAACTTTATTCAGAATAAAATACATATGCAAAACAAGAACTGTGCAAAAACTCTTCAGACATTCTCAGCGTCTATCCATTCATTAGTATCATATTCAGTAGTGTTCGCAACTATCCTTAAACAAAGCATCCTTGCCACCCATGTGGTCCCATTAAGTGATATCACTTCTTTTGTTTGATGGGTGTCTCCATTGGATTCTGCCCCTCAATGTCCAGCAGTGGAAGGACCGTAGACTGTGGTCCTCCCCCACAGAGCCTTGGCGTTGGTTGCACCAAGCTTCAGTGAGCCCCTCAGCAGTACTCCTGCATGGAATGGGCCAGTCGGCCACATTCCCCGACAGACATCTCGCTCTGCTGGTAGGCCAACAAGTTTCAGGCAGACCAAAGAGTGTCTTTCACCGAGTTGATGGTCTTACAGCAGCCCTTAATTTGTCCCTAGGAACAGCCGTAAATCAGATTGCTCTCTGTTAAGGAGCTGCTCGTGAAGAGCGGTGACAAGGCCCCTTGATCATTCTCCAGACCCGCTTTGCAAATCCACATGCTGTGAAAAGGTGGGCAACTCTTCCCGAAGGCAGCGCGCATCAGCAATAACATTCTGATGGTGCAGGAAGGATCTGACTATGAAGGCCCCTCTCCATGCCAGCCAAGCAAGGTCCTGGTGCTTGTTAGTGAGTTTTGGCTCAGGGACCACACCACAGGATCCATGACCACATGCCGCAGGTGGAGGGCAAACTTGTGCCGTTAATTTGGATAGTCTATGTATGCATTCAGATTAGTGATTTGGAATTACACAGCACACCCGTGGCATTTCACATTGGTTCAGAAGTATTGATCCAGAGCAGGTACAATTTGTGGATTTCTTTAGATGAAGCATATTCATTAGCAAGAATCAACATCTTGCATTCAAATCAGGCATCAAACTGTAAAATGCAAGTATTTTAGTGGCCTGACCAATTGAACCTAGCCGTTCTGAAAGGCATTTTAAATCTCTCTCTCTCGCTGGTCATCAACATACCAAGTCTTTCTCAAAAATGGCTTCTTGTTTCGCTTGTGCTTCAGTCACTCTCTTCTTCTCACTGTCTTCCATCTTTTCATTGTTTGATTGATTTTGATCTTCATTGCACTCTTTTGGTGCTAAAGCCTAACAAGAGACACATACTTTAATTATAATGCATGAAGGAGCCACCGGGCAAATTTACACATGTTCCGTGCGCACTTGGTGCTTTCTTCAAGTATCAGTTATTCTGTCCTTATACTTTTTTTGTAATGTAAATCCAGATCGTACATTCCCAAAAACCAACGTATTTTACTACACTATGGGTACCGCTGTAATTACTACCATTTTTCATTTTTGTAGGGTGACCCTCAGTAAAACATACAAGATAACAAACTATTTTGATTGTACTTAGATTATTTTAAAGATTCCCTGAGAAACATTTTGGCTGCAAACAATCTGCTTAAGTGGAACTACTCTTCACAATCTCACACCAATTTTAAAAGCAATTGCAAAGGAAATGTTGATATAAACAAATATATGGCTTGGATTTTACACAACATTTGACATTACATTGGCTCTGGTGTCAGATCTGCAACAGTGTTTCGGACTGGCTATGAAACGACAAGACTCTTCAATCAATCAATTTGAAGAAACTTCACCTAATCCAAACCAGGAATTAGAAAATACAAATATTTAAATAGTGTACCAATAACAGCAAATGGATGATGCAGTTGAGATTAACAGCAAAATGGATAATCCAGCAAGGCTTTGGAACCAAAGGTGCCAGGAAATCAATGGTGCACCTGCACACGTGGATATCAGCAGATGCTGTTCAGCTGGCTCAACTGAACAGCAAAAGGCATTTTAATTCGGAGTCACGTGAGTGACTACGTGAAGAAGCCCCGTTCAGCCGCACGTGCGTCATTACGTCAGACGCATTGGTGCAGGCGGCCGATTGGAGCAGCAGGAGCTTCTCCAGCCCGGTAAGTTTAAACTTCAGGTAAAGTTGTTTTCTTACCTGTGTTATTCCTTGCAGGAACCTCTTCTTCCAGAGGCTTCCTGCCGGAGGATTCGCGAGGCCCGACGAGGGAACCAGCTATGGGCTGTGGGGAAACCCAGGTTCTTGCCGCGGGAGCCGATAGCTGGAAAATGTCGGGTGTCGCGAAGTCGGTCGCTGACGGGTGGTCAGTGGCTTCCAGGCGCTCCTGGTGCCGGGAGGGTTTCCCTTCGATAGGCACATAGACGCTGGGGTTCCCGGGGAGGGGACCTCCAGTAGGCCGGGTGTCGGGTGGGTTTTCCCTCCAACATAAATATTAATGCTGGGGTTCCCGGGGAGGGGACCTCCAGTAGACCGGGTGTCGGGAGGGTTTCCCTCCAATATAAATATTAATGCTGGGGTTCCCGTGGAGGGGACCTCCAGGAGACCGGGTGTCGGGAGGGTTTTCCCCCGATATAATATAGATGCCGGGTGTCGGGAGGTTTTTCCCCGATACATACATAGATACTGGGGTTCCCGGATAGGGGAATCCAGTAGTTGTGCGGCTTTCAGACCGCAGGGGTCCCCAGGAAAGGGGTTAAACGCACCGGAATGTTCAGCCCTGGTGCCTGTAGGGGTTTTCCCTCCGGTAATATATATGGGTGCTGGGATTCTCGGGGGAGGGGAAATCCACCAGCAATGCGGTGCCCAGACCGCAGAGGTCCCCAAGATATGGGGTAAATCGACCAAAGTGGTCAGTCCTGGTGCCGGGAGGGTTCCCTTCCGGTAAAGAAATAATGTGGAGGTTGACCAGGATGGAGCCCTATTGAGAGGAGGCTCAAGCTAGATACACCCTAACAGCAGGAGTTGTGTCAGTGCGGGACTATGGGAGAGTCCGCACCAGCAGCAGCGCTGCTTAATGGGGATGCCGAGTCTATGGCAGGGCCGGCCTATTGCTCTAGGCCGCGCCAGCAGCGCCTTGTAATAGGGCTGCTTAAATGTATGGCAGCAGCACCTGTAGAACGGCTGTATAATGTTTCCCTCATGGAAGAGGCGAGCTTACCGGGGCATTTTCTGACACTGAAGGGTGGGCCTGTTGTAGAGGCTGCATCAGAAGCGCCTTGTAGTAGGGCTGCTTAATGTCTCCCTTATGGAAGAGGAGAACATGCCGGGTCAGTGTAAATCTGATGCCGAGGCTGAGGGTATAGCGTGGAGCATACCTCAAGGGATGAAGGTCACGTGTCAGAGGTACGATTCCTGGCAGCAAGATGCCATCCCAACACAATGCACTGACCACCGCTATCAGGGGACGTTATAGAGCCACCCGCCGAATCTTCCATTCAGGTAAGACCTATTCCACAGGCAAAACCTGAAGGATGAAGCATAAGCTGTTGGACCAATTAGGCCAACGACGAGCAAGGATTCATAGTTAGGGGACAACGCACCCTACGGCTTCATCGGCAGGAAGCGGTTCACTGAAGCTGGTAGCAGCATGAAAGCTGACCAGAGTTACTCTACAACTAAGTGACCAAGAACAAGTTGGTAAGATTTACAATTGGTTGTACAACACACAAATGATTGAGACATTGTCATCTACTCAGAGGCAATTTCACCAGGTAAACTGGACATTACTAGTATTCCAAGAAGGTTGGAATTTGGCCAGAAGAGTGTTGAGCCAGGTCCAGTATTTTAGCCAGGTTGGCCTTCGAGACAGGCTCGGAGATATGGGGAATTGTCTTTCAATGCAAGGTCAGAATTATGGCAAGAGTTGTCTTGGGATAAGTGAGAATTATCAAAACCGGGCCAGAGTTGCCGTTCAGGGCAGACACGAAATGATGGCAGGCGTGGCCTGTTCATTATGAAAGAAGGGTGATCAAACAAATTTCATAGGGTTTTCCATGTACAATGATCATCAGAGATATTTGAAGGCATTGCTATGATGAGGCAATTTAACAGCATGATAATAAATCATTCAAAGGACTACTCAGACTTCAAAAACACTTGTGATGTATTGTCTGGATTATATTTTGACGCTGTATTTGGCTAAAATGCAATGTTTCAGTCTCAAGCTACTTGAGAAATTGTTCTCTCCTATCCAGTTAAATTAAGTTGTTATCAAATGGATAGTTGGCCTGTGACTCCGCCATGGGCAACAGATTGGAGTCAATAGAAACCTGGAACAGCCTTGTTGTTATAAAGCAGTTCTATTCATTAGACTAAGTGGCAATGTAATAGATGTGATGCAGCTGTGCAAGTGGGAGAATTGACAGCATGCTTAATGGCAGACTATAAGGGCCATGAAGGTCATTGATTATACAACATTGCTATTACCAGCTGAAGCTACTAAAGTCACTATGATGGACAAACAGTATTCAGCATTGCTCCAGTAGTTGATCAATAAAAATGTCATTATATTGCAAAATTATGCTATGGCTTAAAGTGGGAAAATGCGAATGTCATCGCTAGTTGGAGGTGCAGGAGATTTGCATGAGTTATTAACCCTTCAGTATTGGTATCAACTAACTATAGACCCTAGGTGCATTTTATGGGTTAAAGAGTGATTGCATAGGTGCATGCTCAACTTCATGTTGATACACTATGATGTGGCATATGATAAGCACGAGGGTGCAATCAGGTAAAAGATCCTGTAAAAGGTACATAATCTCATTTGCCACTGGAGTATCATTAAGTACAGATCAATGACAACACAGAATGGGTGTCGCACCACACAGTATTTATGAAATTCTGATTCAATGCAACACCGAATATAGATATGTTGTTTCATGCTAATTCAAAGGTTGCAAAATGTGTGGCATAACAGTGGCGAAAGATACATTCTCGCTACAAGCATGAGGAATGGTTTTTTATGTCTTCCTCCAATTTGCTTTATGAGTCGGGTCTTGAAATAGAGTCATCAAGAGTCGCTTTAGGTTCCAGCTGTGGAATTGGCCTATGCAGTTTGATTCCTAATTTGTCGGGAATAATAATAATGATGCAACCATATATGGTTATTTTTAACGTAACTTGCTGGTTCAGCCTGTGGCTTGAGAGATCAGCCGTTACATGATAAAATCAATATATGTTCTACAGATTCTCAATAGACAGCTTACGGCTTGGGTTGTCACGCCTATTATTATATGTATTCACAGTGCTGGAATGGTACCAAAAAGCGGTACTTTGCTGCTTCAGGAGATGGGAAGCTTTTGTTTAATGCTCATGTTACATTTAAAATGGTACAGATTCTGAGTTATTGCAGTTCATTTAAATGGTTTTTGACAATATTGAGTTATAGGGTCATTTACTGTGCCAAGGGGTTTCCATCAGACTTACTGCAGCTAATGAGGTCCAAGTTGTTGGGTTCACCTCGGATATCGAGTTAGTAAAGTATATCTGTTACACAGGTTTCCCAGGACAAGTACAATGCAGTATGGGAGATTGACATTGTGTAACACTATTTAACCAGGGGGTTCCAGCTACATTATTAGCTTTGATCGGACCTCATTATCCTCCTGGCGCTGGTTAGCGCAAAAGGTCACTCGCTACATTATTGTGACAGGAGAGGATGTACAGCATCTGCAAATATCTGCAAATATATGCATAGTATTTTATGCTATAATTAATTTAAGCAGAGTAGTAGGGTGTCAGGTCTCAAAATAGCTCAAGACATACCCAGGGACCTTTTGTTGTGTGGGGGCACACATATACAACAATACGTCAAGGTCACCAAGAGCCTTTGAGACTCTGAGCTAACTACGATTGTTAGTCACAAAAGACGTTATAAGAACCTATCTGCTCAGATCTTGCCAGGTGTTAAAACTGAGTTGAGTTGTGCAGGAGTAAATACTGATCCGGATCTCACTCTACCAGGGCTACAATAACAGCAGCAGCAAGGGTTAATTAAGTTCCGCTGGACCACATTCTAATGGCTGTAGCGTGGTCATACTAACAAATTTTCAAACATGTTCTAATAACCCGTTGCCAGACCAGGGGTATTTCTCAATTTATTTGATGTTCTGTTATAGGTTCCATCCGGATGAGAGATGTGACTATTGTTATTGCTTTTTTAACAGCATCAGCATGTTAAATCTATGTCATGACTGTATGCATTATGAATATTTTCCCTCATTTGTCAATGGGGCAGTTGTGGTTGTGTAGACTTGTTTCTCACGGCATGAAATCACAGAGCTTTGAAATCTTCACGTAGTCACTCACGTGACTCCGAAGTAAAATAGTAAGATTAAACGAGAACTTAACAGTTTGAAGTTTGATCTTTATTTTATGAGGAGTTACGATGAGGGATTACGTGCCCTCCGCTCCCAGCCCTCATTAAGATCATCTGGTAGTTCTAGTCTTCTTTCATCTTACTATCATACTTCAATCACTATTATCTGTGATTTCACACCGCTGCTTTGAAGATTGACTCACGTGCGGCTGAACGGGGCTTCTTCACGTAATCCCTCATCGTAACTCCTCATAAAATAAAGATCAAACTTCAAACTGGTAAGTTCTCGTTTAATCTTACTATTAGCCTCATCATTATTCTTGAATGCAAAATCTCAATGTTAATTCAAGAAACAAGACTAAAGCAGGTTTCAAAATGAGGTAAAAGTGCCAAATGGAAGAACATTATGCCACAATAGTATTTGTTTGTCATCTCCCATTGCAAGAACCATCACAATACTAACTTAATTCTTCATATTTCACAAGTATGTGGCATCAAATACAAATGCGTTGAGACTAATATTTTAACTTTGAACATCCATGAGAACAGCAAAGTTTCTTCTTGAATGACTGAATAGCTAAAATTGACAACATAAATCAACTTGTAAAAGTGAGATGCTGCATTTTGGGGCATCTAACAAGGGCAGGACATACACAATGAATGGTGGGCATCTGGGGAGTGTCGTAGAGCAGAGGGATCCAGCAGGGCAGGTCCTTGAAGGTCGAGTCGCGGGTAGATAAAGTGGTCGTAAAGGCCTTTGGCACATTGGCCTTCATCAGTCAGAGTATTGAGTATAGAAGTTGGGAGGTCATGTTGCAGTTGTATAAGACGTTGGTGAGACCACATTTAGAGTATTGTGTTCAGTTCTGAGCACCATGTTATAGGAAAGATATTGTCAAGCTTGAAAGGGTTCAGAGAAGATTTACAAGGATGTTGCCAGGATTAGAGGGTCTGAGCAATAGGGAGAGGTTGTGTAGGCTGGGTCTCTATTCCTTGGAGTGCAGGAGGGTGAGGGGTGTAAAATCATGAGACGAATACATTTGGTAGACCCACAGAATCCCTTGCCTTGCGCAAGGGAATCGAGGACCAGAGGTTCAAGGTGAAGGGGAAAAGATTTAGTAGGAATCTGAGGATTAACATTTTCACACAAACAGTGGTGGGTGTATGGAACAAGCTGCCAGAGGAGGTAGTTGAGACTGGGACTATCCCAACATTTAAGAAACAGTTATACAGGTACAGGTGCACAACCTTTTATCCGAAGATCCAAATAACGAAAACCTCCGAATAGCGGCCATTTTTTCGGTCCTTGAAGAAAGGTCCTTGAAAACGTTCACCGAGGGCGGCCCGCAGAGGTGACAGCGGAACCTCCGGTCGGTCCTCGAAGAAAGGGGAACTAAATCCCCATTCATAAAAGAGAAGATGAGGGTATATTGCGCGGGAGGGTTAATAATTGACAATATGCTGCTGCCTGCCCGCTGAGTTAAAAAGTTCCCACGGTAGACTCACGATATACAGTGTTTCGTGAGTCTTGCGTGGGAACTTTTTAACTCAGCGGGGCAGGCAGCAGCAGATTGTCGCTACCTTCAGTTTCACCCCACCTACACCCCTCTGCTTCCCGGCCATGTGTGTGACCCCTTCCCTCCCCTCTCCAGCTCCCCGCCCATTGCACCGGCGCGGGGTCTTTGCACTGTCGCGTGCCAGTCACCGGAGACGTCAGGACCAACGGGACACCGACCCCCAGGCCCACCGCAAGCACGGAGAACCCAGAGACCCATAGCCAGCAGCAACTCTAGCCAAGCCTCGTTCCAACTCCAGAGGAACCTGGGTTGCGGATGACGGGGCGCAGCTCGGGGCGTCGTAGGGGCCCATCGGGGAGCGGCCACTCAAAGCCACGACGGGAGATGTAGGGCCCTGCCCCGGTCTTGATGTTGGAGCACCCGGCGGGCGCTAGCAAGTCCGCGGCAATTTACAGCCGCGCCGGGCGTTGTAAGGCCCCCCTCCAGGTCACTCTCAACCTCTATGATCTTTGCTCTCAACCCCGTAATTCGGGCGGGAGAAGTCGCCGCTGCCGGTGCCCCGCAAAGCAGTCTCCCACCGGAGACCGGCGAGCTCCCGGTGTCACCATCCACCGGAGTCGGGTCGCAGCAGCTCGCCCCCGCAACTCTCCACGCTCCGAAGCTGGCTAGCTCCACGGAGGTAGGTCCACAGCTCCACAGCTCCCACCGCCGCCCACCGACCTCCAGGCCCATTGCAAGCACGGAGATCCCAGAGACCCACAGCCAGCAGCAACTCCAGCCCAGCCCCGCTCCAACTCCAGAGGAACACGTAGGGGCAGAAGCTGATGGTGTGCAAGGTACGTCTTGTTCTTGGGGTGGTGGATGAGGGGGCGCAGCTCGGGCTGTAGCGGCCAAAGATCACAGAGGAGCACCTCTATGATCTTTGGTAGCGGCCCATCGGGGAGCGGCATCCTCTGGAGGGGGAGGGGGGTATTGTGCTGTTTGATCGCCCCCTGTTATCCCAGGGACAGGGAGACACAGCGGCTTTTTAGACTGGTGGGCAATCACTTCCAAAGTTCTGCCCACACAGTCAGTACACTTCTCCTACACTGTATTTCATACAAACATTTATTCTGCAAGAAAAAACGACATTGAAGACTCAAACTCGCGATCGAGTAACTGCCAGGATCAAGGCGCAAACTCGCGACCTTGCGGATATGAGCCGAGCACTCTACCACTGAGCCAGCCATTAAAATCTACGCTGAAAAATTTCCATTCCGAAGACCGACAAATTCTGAATTACGAAAAGTGTCTGGTCCCAAGGCTTTCGGATAAAAGGTTGTGCACCTGTACATGGATAGGACAAGATTGAAAGGATATGGACCAAACACAGGCAGATGGGACTAGTGTAGCTGGGACATGTTGGCCGGTGTGGGCAAGATGGGCCCGTATCCACTCTGTATCACTATGACATACTCAATGCAATTCCTTTCAACATTATGCAGAATTTTTAATAGTTTCATATTTTACCTCATTTACTTTTCTGAGTTCATTGGTAGCTTCAAAGTTTCCAGCATCCAAGTTTAGCACCATTTCAAAATCTGAAACATTGAAGAATTTATAAAAATAATCAGTAAGTACAATATCTTCTGTCTACATTCAAATGTATTAAATTTGGGCAAATGGCAATCAGAATATTACATTCCTGTAATGTCAAGTAATTCTGATTATTTTATCAAATACACCAGGGTGCAATGAAATTCCTTGTTCACATGAAGCTCAGAGTGAACAGTATCTAAGTCCCTTCTGATTGTTGAATGTTGATCATAATGTTGAAAGTCCCTACCTGGTCGGAGAGGCGGCTTTCCTCCGAGCAGCACCTTCGACCAGTCCTCGCGGCCTACCAGCGGGCCCGAGTGGCGTTTCCTGAGCGGACCGGCCAGGGCCTTGGGTTCGGCACAGCACTGGAGCTCTATCGCCACGCTGGAACTTCGGTGTGCTGGGACCTACCGATTGAACATCGCGGAGCTGCGGTCTGTGGAGCGGCCAGCTGCGGCGATGAACTTTACATCGGGAGCCTGGGATCTCTCGCCGAGATCGCCAGTGGTGGAGCTCCGTCCAGTGCAGCCTGTTGGCTTCGGAAGCCGAGGTCTCCGGTAAGGAAGCGGCCGTTCCAGGATCCCAAGCCGCTGAGAGGGTTCTCCCGACGCCGGGCACCATTACCCGGCGAGAGGGCCTGAAACATCGGGTCTCTGTCGTGGCGACTGTGGAGGCCTCAATAGGCCCGACCATGGGTGGACAAGAGAATGGGGACTGGACTTTGTGCCTTTCCACACAGTGGGAACCATTGTGGGGGGATGTTTTTATGTTTTAATGTTACATTTCTTCTTTAATGTTATGTTGTATATTTATTAGTGTGCTGCAAGGACATCTGAATTTCCCCAGAAAGGGGGATTAATAAAGTATTTATTATTATTATTATTATTAGTATCTATACAAAATTAAAACTCTGATCTTGTGCTCTTCCGGTTTGTGCGGTCTTTCTATTTGCGTAAAAACGGAACACGATAGGGCTACGATTTTTCGTCAGCTCACTTCCCATTCTCCTGTGCTGCAAGTGCACCAAGTTTCGTTCCAATCGGTAGTATGTTGTAAATGTTAGCGAGGTTTAAAAACCATAAAAAACGCTTGTGCGCAGATTGGTCTCCTCTCCTGCCAGTCAGGGCTGCGCGGATTGTTCGGTTCTCCTGTCACTCCCCGGGATGGTCCACGCCTTCCTGTGCCATCATGTCTTTACTGGAGCGGAGGATGGTCGGCGGAGGTCTCCAACCAATTTTCGGAGGAACCGGGGCAGGGAAGTTGGAGATGTCGCCACTTGGAAAGCGGAGTCTGATCCTGGCAGAGGAGAGCATCCAGCGCCCATTGCGAGTCCCAAAGGAGAGCGTCCAGCGTTCCGCTTTCACAATGCTCCGCAGCTCCAGCCCCATCCCTTCTGGTCCCCCTCGGTGGCTCCTGCCCCCTCCATCATGATACCCTCCCTCTCCCCCATGGCTCTTCCCTGGTCTTTTCTTCAAGCTCTCCCCACCCCCCGCCCATATATTAGCATGTTTGGGAAGGGAGTGAGAGAAAGGCGATTGGTTTAGGAGATAGATAGCAGTGGGGAAGGAGCTGTTCTTAACTCTGGACATCTGAGTTTTCAAGGTCCTGTATCCTCTCTCAGAAGGTAGAGGAGTGAAAGGGGTGAAATTGGAGACCCTCAGACTATCTTTATTTGAACTTTACTGGCCTGTATCTTGTTCAGAATTTTCCACCTTTCTTTTAAAATTTAAAATTACTAACCTTCTTTTGCACCCTGCAATTTATTCAGGTTAAAACGAGCTGCACCTCGTCGAAGATATGCTTTCCAGAAGGACATGTCCAGTGCAATTGCCAAATTACAGTCTGATTCCGCCACACCATACCTGCACAGGAAACAAAACAATACAATAACTCAATCACAATTGATATATTCATTCAGAAGATTAATAAAGATGTGGTGCACTGCTCCAGAATGCTTCCATTGTGTACAATTCATTGCACAGTAAATATCAAAGGAATTAAGTGGGCATAGCAAGATGTGCCCTGGGGCATAGTAAAAACAGCCTCTCAACCTCTTTGAAGTAGTGATGCTAGATTGCATTGGAAGTTGGACAAGTGGAAGAAATTCAAAGGCAAGAATCATGACAACATACTTACACGGAGGACATAATGTTTACATTAGGTGATAATGGAACAAATTACTGGGGCAAGAATTCTAAATTTATGATAGAAATGGGGATCAAATGAAGTTAACAAGTGCAAAAGTGAAGGAAACAAATTATTCAGGGAAGTTTAACAACAAAAGCTGGAAACAGCAATAGTCAAGTTAAGGGTTTCAAATAAGTCAGTTAAAAGGTACAAGCATACCTTTAGGTTTATTATTGTCAAATGTACCGAGGTACCATGAAAAGCTTTGTTTTGCATGCTATCCAAATAGATCAGATATACCATTTATAAATTGGAAGAACAGCACCTCATATTTCACTTTGGTACCTTACACCCCAGCGGTATGAACAATGACCTCTAACTTCAAATAGCCTTTGCTTTAACTCTCTCTCTCCATCCCCTTCCCCCTTCCCAGTTCTCCCACGAGTCTTACTGTCTCCGACTACATACTATCTCTGTCGCGCACTCTCCCCTGACATCAGTCTGAAGAAGGGTCTCGATCCGAAACTTCACCCATTCCTTCTCTCCAGAGATGTTGCCTGTCGGGGGTGGGTCACTCCAGCATTTTGTGTCTATCTGCAGTTCTTTCCTACACCATACATAAATATTATCAATTCAAACTCAAGTACAATAGAGCAATAGGGAAGATAGAATATAGTTCTCAGCACAGATAAACACAAAATGCTGGAGTAACTGAGACAGGCAGCATCTCTGGAGAGAAGGAATGGGTGACATTTCGGGTCGAGTCCTTTCTTCAGACTTTAATGAAAGGGAAGAAGTTGTTTGAGTCCGGTAGTGCGCACTTTCAAGCTCCTGTATCTTAACATTTGGGTGATACAGATTTGAGCACTTAGGTGAGTAGTATGGCTGCACTTCCAGAAATTAGGTAGAAAATGATCGCTCACCACAACAGAAAGTGAAATTATAGTTTGCAGAGATGTGCATATACTAAAAAAATACCAGGTTCTAAACATATAAATGTACCTTACTTTCACATCAGTTATGAACTAATATAACCCGAGTAGCTTAATAAGAAACCACTTTTAATGCAGGGAAACAAAATGCAAAATACTTTTATCAGAAATAACCAGATGCTTTTTAAAGGCATATATCCTTTCATTGCTTTACTTACTTTTTTCTTTTTAAGAAAGTTGCTGCACGATTTGTAGGGAATACTGGATTATAAGGATCCATTGTCATAGCTCTGGTGTAACATTCCATTGCTTCATCATATTTTCCATCTTTGAAGTAATCGTTGCCCTGGTATGAACAAAAACAAGTGTACATCACATCAGGTCCCATTGCTCTTTCTCTGACAAGCAAAGCTTTATCCACAGACGTGAAAGCAATTACATGAAACCAAAGGCAAAATTGCTCTCAGTAAAAATGGAAATATTTATTCACATCAAGATGCCAAAGAACATCTTAACTTACAATTCTCAATAAAACTAAAAATAAATAAATAAATAAATAGATAGATAGATAAGTTAATTAATAAATAGATAGGCAGAACATTCTGGTACAAGGGAAATCTATCTGTGTCTACTAAGGGAGATAGAGGCAATTTCATAACATAAAACAATGTGTAGTCTGAGCTTGTAGATTTTTTTTAATGTTTCCCAAATATTTCCCATGAGTGAATATTACATAATATCCCAGTAAAATATATTTTGCAATTGAGATTCTACATTTGAAGTATGCTTAATGATAACAGTAATAATTCAGAATATTAAAAAATGGTGAGAAATCTGAGGAAGGTGCTGGTTTAAACATAGACACTAAATCCTGGAGTAGTTCAACGGGTCAGGCAGCATCTCGGGAGAAAATCAATTTTCTCCAGAGGTGCTGCCTGACCTGCTGAGGAATCTGAAGACTCGGCTGCCAGGGTTACATCTATAATGCATGATTAATTTGGAATAATATCAGTTCTGATATATATGACAATAAAACACTCTTGACTCTTGAGACCAATTCAACCTATATTTAAAAAAGATTCTGATTGCGAAAAAAAATCACATTGCCGTTTCAGTTTTCGACCGACTGCTAATTGCTACGTAACAGCACTGACTATACTTTGGGGGAAATTAATGCTTAATTGGCTGTAAACTGGTTAAAACCATAAAAGGCACCAAACACACACAAGTAATTCATTTATTTAGAACTTTTCGTAATGGCATCTTATTGAGCACTGAGCAATACCTACTAAAGCTATTTCATTAAGTATTTTTGGATGCTCAGCGTTTCCTGATGACAAGGCACTGGAGAACTCCACAACAAATCTCAGACGATGCAATGCCAACACAGAGAGAATCAACGACAAGCCTTCCCCCACACCCAAGCACATTCATACACAAAGAAAGTATTAAAAATTACCTTATTTTAAAGTTTAGAAACACAGCATGGAAACGGGCCTTTCACCTCAACTATGCCGATGATCGATCAACCGAGTTCTACTTTTTCATCAACTCCTATAATACTAAGGGTGGGGGGTTATATACAGAGGCCCATTATCCTACAAACCCACATGTCTTTGGGGTGTGGGAGGAAACCCACATGTTCACGGGGAGAACATGCAAAACCTACAAAGTTAGCACCAGAGATCAGGATCGAACCGAGGTCCCTGGCGCTCTGAGGCAGTGGTACCAGCCTTATGCCCCTGTCCCACTTAGAATTTCTGAAGAGCGTGGTTAGCAGCAAAACCTTGGGATATCCTGAGGTTGTGAAAAGGTTATTTAAATAAACTTCTCAGTTTCTTTCCCCTTCTTTTTCAAGTGGCTTTTCTGGTATTCTGGAGAATGTTTACCAAGTGACTGAAGATAGATCAGCCAAGATATGCCAAAAAGGAATGCAAGTTGGGAGTGAGCAAGCAGATGTGACATTACCTGCTCAGTTTGCTTAGGGGGCCCTCTAGATTATTTTAACTTAAGGGTGGCACTGTGGCTCAGCGGTAGAGTTGCTGTCTTACAACGTCAAAGACGCTGTCTTAATAGAGTTTGTACATTCTCCCTGTGACCGCGTGGGTTTTCCCCGGGTGCTCCAGTTTCCTCCCACACTTCAAAAATGTACAGTTTTGTAGGTTAATTGGCATTGATACGTCGCCAAATTGTCCCTGGTATATAGGATAGTGCTAGTGTAGAGGAGGATCACTGGCCGGCCTGGACTTGATGGGTCTGTTTCCGCGCTGTATCTCTAAAGTAAAAGTTAATAATGTATTATTGAGGTTATAAGAATTGTCTACTTGCAAGTGGTTTTGTTAACATTGCACAAGAAAGCAACGAATGCATGTATTGACTCAAAAAGCAGACCATGCTATGTGAATTTTAATCCTGTTCACAAACTTCAGACTACTACCAAGTGTTAGTTTAATTCAGTCATCCACCAAATTTCACAACTCCCAGTCGGCTGTCAAGAGATCATTATAAACGCACCTTTTCTTTCTCCGCAAGAGCTTTCTCAACATCTATTTCCTCTTCTGTATCGGGCTCTGGAGTGCTGTCATTTTTATCCATATCTTCCAGTACTTTGTCCTAATGCAAAATGGAAAATTAATGCAATCTTCAATCAGAAGCAATATTTGTACTTTAAGTTTCATTCAATTAAAAAACTGGTCAGCAAATATTAATCTTTTAGCCAGATAAATACGAGTGATAATGCCCAAATAACAGACCGTCACAATATTCCACCTGGTTCACAATTATCCAACAATGAAATAATTCTGGCCTCCTAACATGTGATGCCAGCATTATTGCTTATTCTTAACTTTCCGAAATGGCCACTAAGATCAAGAAGTTCTGAATCAAATGAAAGTCAAGTCAAGTCACTTTTATTTCTATAGCACATTTAAAAAAACAATTCTCGTTGACCAAAGAGCTTTACATTGGTGGAGGTACTAACGTTATACACCAGTGGTTCATAGATTAAGTACATACATAAATATAGCCCTCCCTCAGGGGACGTCAAGAAAGGCTTGAGAGTAAAGATGAGTTTTAAGTCTCGACTTAAAAGTGTCGATGGAGGGGGCAGTTCTGATGGGAAGAGGGATGGTGTTCCACATTCTAGGAGCTGCAACCGCAAAGGCGCGGTCACCCCCGAGTTTATGCCTAGACTGCGGGATGTTCAGTAACCCCAAGTCGGCCGATCTGAGGGACCTGGAGGTGGTGTGGTGGGTAAGCAAACTATTGATGTAGGTGGGGGCAAGCCCGTTAAGGGCTTTGTAAACACAAGGAAGGATCTTGAAATTTATTCGGAACCGCATAGGGAGCCAGTGGAGAGAGGTCAGAATCGGGGTGATGTGGTCCCTTTTTCGGGTGCCCGTCAGGAGTCTCGTTGCGGCGTTTTGGACCAGTTGCAAGCGGGACAGGGAAGATTGGCTGATGCCAGTGTAAAGGAAATTGCAGTAATCGAGGCGGGAGGAGATAAATGTGTGGATGGTCGTCAAACTGGAGGAATTGTTTTAATTTAGCTATTGTCCGAAACTGAAAGAAGCTAGCTTTTACCACGGCATTCACTTGTTTGTCAAATTTCAATGCCGAATCAAATATCACACCAACGTTTTTGACGTGAGGTTTGAGTAATGGGGTAAGGCTTCCAAGGCTGCCTGCTATCGTTTTGATTGAGTCCGAGGGGCCGAGAAGAATGACCTCAGACTTACTCTAGTTTAGTTGGAGGAAGTTCTGGGCCATCCAACACTTTATATCCTCGAGGCAATGGATATGGTTAAGTGGATTTGATGGGTTATTACCAATTTTTTATTTTATATAGGAAGTCAGCAGTTTTTTGGAATTACGTTTTGGGGCAATGGGGGTGTGTCTGTACATATGCGCGCTGGTGTGAAACAATCTCAATTACAATCTGTGGAGAAGTATTTAAAGGAAGGCATCAGATCGTCAGTTGCAGGTTTACAGTGCAAAATACTTATCTGCCATTGAACTCAATTCAAATGGAAGGAATAATCACAAAGACCCTGAACACCAATTTACTGCCTGACACATGCAAGTGATTATCAAAATATGCATATCAAATTTAAAGTAGTAATATATACTGAAACACAAATATGCAATGAAAACTTACCACATCAAACTTTTCCCAAGATTTATAATCATAAGATTTTATCCTGGTAGATTTATTTTCTTCATTATTCTTATTGTTCTGAGACGCGTGCTTTTTATTTGTCTTTTTCTTATAGTCTCGATTTCTTACAGGTGGTAAAGCCTATAAAATTTCAAAAGAATAATAAAGTACATTCAACCAAGTCATTACACATATTATTTACACTCACCACATTTTGATCATAACTAGTTTCATATTCATATTGTTGTAAACCATAATTTGAATTAAAGACTAAACTGGGCTTAAATATTTTAAGGGTGCAATTGGTTCCAATAGCCACAGAGGGGCCATTCAGCCCATCAGGTCAATGGTGGTATTCAGAGCAATTCCACGAGTCCCATTCCAACAATGATTTCCCTATTCTCTCACATATTTTTCAACTCTCTGATGATTTTCCTGCCTCTCACCTACACTCATGGCAATTTTCAGCAGTCAACTGTCCTGCCTGTATGACATTGGGATGTGGGAGGAAGCCAAAGAACCCAGAAAACCCAGTAAGTCTTTTCACAATTGTACAAATTATTGGCACAACCACAGCAGCACTACGTAGAATTGTGTTAGCTTTACTAATTGTCGTTCAGAGAAGATTTACTAGGTGGATTAGAAACAGGCCCGTTGGCCCAACTTGCCCAAGCCGAGCAACCTGCTCCATGTCCTACCTGCATACGTTTGGCCCATATCCCTCTAATCGTGTACTTGTCTAAATATTTCTTAAACGTGGCAATGGTACCTGCCTCAACTACCTCCTCCAGCACCTTATTCCATACACCCACCCCCCTTTGTGTAAAATAGTTAACCATCAGGTTCCTATTAAATCTTCCCTCCCCTCACCTTAAATATATACCCTCTGCCTCTTGATTCTCCTACACTGGGCAAAAAAAAAAAGCATTTACCCAATCTATTCTTCTCATGATTTTGTACACCTCTATAAACTCACCCCTCATCATTCTGCGCTGCAAGGAATAAAGTCCTGGCCTGCTTAACCTCTCCCGATAGCACCCTCTGGATTCCTGAGATTAAGGGGGTAAAGAGGAATTGAGCAGGCTGTGCCCGTGTTTAGAGAATAAGAAGCAAATGTATTGAGATGATGACCCTGATGTGATTTGATCAGTTAGATGCTGACAAGATGCTTCCCCTCACTGACAAATTTGGTGGCCTAGTTTTTTGATCAAAGGGTCACTCACTTAGAAGAGGAAAAGCATACATGCATAGGCACTGGAAAGCTGAACTAACAAAAGTATATTGGAAACACCAGTATCCGGGTTCAATCATGACCCGAGGTGCTGTCTATGTGAACTGTGCACATTCTTCATTTGGCTCCGTGGGTTTTCTTCGGGTGTTTTGCTTTCCTTCCACATCTCAAAGACTGGCTTGCCAGTAGGTTAACCGGCCTTTGTAAATTGCTCCTCTTGTACAGGGAGAGGATGCGAAAGCGAGAAACCTAGAACTAGTGTGAATGGGTGATTGATGGTTAGTGTGGTCTCAGTGGGCCAAAGGATGTATCTCTAAACTAAATATTAATCAAGAGCTTCAGATTTGTTTATCTCTATTGAAATGAATGGACGTCTGTACCAGAGCTAACCTAGCATAGGTTCAGTGGATAGTTGCTCCATCTACATTTTATACTACATCGTGAAAGCAGCCAACATAGCCAACAGCACACTTCAACAGCCTCTCTCCCCCCTCCCTCGCCCCCTTCCCCAGGGCTCTTGACCCACCCCCACCACGGCTTTTCACCCCCTCTCTATCCCACCGAGTTCTCCAACGAACCTTCCCCCCTTCAGACATCTTCAACACCCTCTCCCTTTCTCAGGGACCTCCAACCCCAACAGGGATCGATCTTCACCCCCAACAGGGATCACTCTCCCCACTCCGAACCCAGGATCGATATATCTCCCCCCCCATCACTCGCCACCCTCCCAACGGATGAACTTCATCTCCGCCCAGTTCCCGGGGTTCCCCCCCGCCCCGCACCTGTTCTGGAGCCGGCGCCGCGCCGCCCTGCCGCCGGAGATCCTCGTCCTTCTTCTTGATGTCCTTCTCCCAGCCGTCCAGCTCCCGCATGAAGTCCCGCAGCTCCTCGCTCTGGTGCCGCACCTGCAGCTGCAGCTCCACTGACTTGTTCAGGCCCGACATGACGAGCGGCCTCAACCCAACGCAACGTTCACCTTTCACCGCAGCCCGGCAGCGGGACGCTTCACCGCGGCGCCATGACACCCGCGCTCCCGGCCTGCACTGCACTGCACCGCGCCGCCGGAAATTGCGTCAGTGGTAGGGCGCCATCTTGGTGCAGGAGCCCCGGTCAACAAAGATCTTTGCCGGTCACTGCGTTGGTGGCCATGTTAGTACAGGAGCCCCCCCGGGTTGTTGACCTCGCTTTTCTGCTCTTCTCATCTGTTGCTGTAGAACTTTATGAAGATGTATTTCACTGAAATGAGCTTGGAATAGAAAATGCATAACAAGTACGAGATATGGACTATCAAGACAGCTCCCCCAGATAGTAAGTCCATAGCTGATTCTCTCCAAGTCAAGCACACTATCGCAGTTAGTTTCTAATTCCATTAATCAAGTACACACACACCTTTCACTTTCACTCCTGAGTCTACTGATCACCTGTTAATCAATAGGAGTGAATTATTATAACATCAGCCGAGTTAACATGTTTATCTACATAGTATAAGATGTCATTCCTTAAGAGCAAGCTATGGTAACATTAAAATTAGGGTAAGATTTACTGCAGATGAATCTAGGAAATACTTCATTCTAAGCTCAATGGATATAGTGGTGTGGAATTGCACAACACAGAAACAATCGCATTTGCTCCTCGCATCTCTGCGAACCTTTTTGCCCATTCACACTAATCCCATTTGCCTACTTAACTTTAGACCAATATCATTCTAAGTCTTGTTTATTTGAGTGCCTCTCTAAATGTCTGATTCCACCACCACCTCTGCCAACGAATTGCAAATATCATCCACTTTTGCTTTAAATTATTTTTTTAATTCTTCTGCTTATCTTAAAACTATGCCCTCTCTGTGCCCAATTTAATTGTATACTGTTTTATCTTGTCATGAGTCAAACTCCTCCATTCAGGGAAATCAAGCCCAGCCTGTCCATTCTTTCTCCATAACTAATGTTTCCCGATCTAAGCAATCAAGGCTGTGCTGTATCTCTAAACGACACTAAACTAAACATCCCGATGAAGCTTCCCTGCATTCTCCCCAGCCCCAGTGGAACTTCACTCATGTAAAAAGATAGGTTCAGGTCATTTCAATTGAAAATCTGGATTGTTGAATTGTTAAAGAGAAGTGCATTAAGAGTTATAGAACCAATGCAGGTTTTGAGACACAGGCCTTGATTGAATTGAATGATGGGACAAATTTGAATAGTCTTGAGTGGCCTACTCATTTCTAGTTAGGGTGTGTTGCGCAAGTACCATGGGTTTCAATTGTATTGTGTGCTTAAGCATATTTTTTATAGATTAAAAAGATTATCACATTTTGAAAAAGGTATTGTTGGACAATATTTATCAAGGTTTTATATGTTAAAGGCCAACTAAATATATTTCACAGGTACACAAAAATGCTGGAGAAACTCAGCGGGTGCAGCAGCATCTATGGAGCGAAGGAGAAAGGCAACGTTTCGGCCCGAAATGTTGCATATCTCCTTCGCTCCATAGATACTGCTGCACCCGCTGAGTTTATCCAGTATTTTTGTGTACCTTCGATTTTCCAGCATCTGCAGTTCCTTCTTAAAGAAATAAATATATTTCACAATAAGTAAGAAGTTGGAAGTAATAGACAATAGGTGCAGGAGTAGGCCATTCGGTCCTTCGAGCCAGCACCGCCATTCAATGTGATCATGGCTGATCATCCTATCCAAATTTCTTTTGAAAGCACCACCCTTATAAACAACGAGTTCAAGTTCATGTGTCCATTTATTGTGCGAAAGCTCTTCCCAATGTTCATCCTGTATCGTTTGCTCAAAATCTTAAATCTATGTCCTGTACTCCTCGCACATTGAAACATATGAGCAAGGATTTGTTTAAGAAAGAACTGCAGATGCTGGAAAAATCAAAGGTAGACAAAAAAGCTGGAGAAACTCAGAGGGTGAGGCAGCATCTATGGAGCGAAAGAATAGGTGATGTTTCGGGTCGAGATCCTTCTTCAGACTGAGCAAGGATTTGGCTCTTCAAGCCTGCTCCTCAATTAAGTACTGTAGATGGGTTATGCATGCGACCTATAATGTAGTTACCTCATCACCACTAACCACGCCCCATCATATTAGTATAACTGTAGTATCCTCCCTTTGTTCCTCCCACTAGGTTCCAGTACGCCTGAAGGCTGGATGCAGTCAGTGCTGGGACGTGTGTGCCACGTGCTATATTAAACTCACAGTAAAGATTACAGTGTGTCAGTAATCATCCTTTACATGGTGTCAGAAGTTTAAAAAGAACTCGCGTTTCCCGTTTACCGGTTTTCATTTATTTTGTCCCCGTTAGTGCCCAGTGTTGGGTTTCCCTTGACATGGCATCCTCATGCCGAAAGCCATCTCCCCTTGTCTTCGACGCTGACATTGCGGAGCGATGGTCGACTTTTGTGATGGACTACACCCACTACGTTAATATTGCGCACCGGAACGAGCCAGCCGCGGTCAAAGCATCACTCCTGCTCAACCTGGCCGGTCCCGACGCAATGAAGAGAGCTCAAGCCTTTGTCTACGAACCAGCGGTCCTGGATGACAACGACCAGCCGGTCGAGCCAGCTGAATCGGCCGACGACCCGGTATGTCTTTTGCGCAAATTCGCGGAGATATGTGACCTGCCCTCCAACCGTATACTGGAGCGGGCCAGGTTCTTCTCACGCAAGCAACAGCCGGATGAACCTGTTGAATGCTTCATCGCTGACCTGCGGCACCTGGCCCAGCGGTGCCGATTTGAAACCATGCGCGACCAGCTCATCAGAGACATTCTCGTCACTGGTATGATCGATCAGAAGCTGCGTGCCGACCTGCTGCAACGGCCTGACCTAACCCTGACTCAGGCAATGCATGCGTGCCGCATTGCCGAAGTGGTCACCCCTCCGCATGGGCAGAGGGGGTCTGACAACCGAGCCATAAATTTAACTGGTGTTGCTGGACAACGACGGATGAAGGACAACTTTCGCCCCCCACCGCGGCCCGTTCGTACACCCCGGGACCCGAGATCTCAAAAGTGTCCTAACTGCAACTACGTGCACTCCTCAGAATCACAGTGCCCAGCCCTTGGGAAGACCTGCAATTTCTGCGGGAGAAGAAACCATTTTGCAGCTGCCTGCAGGTCCCGTGGGAAAGTGCCCTCAGCTCCCAGACAACTCCTAAACAACCTTCTACAAGTTGATAGCGAGATGGATTCTCAGCCCTCTGTTGACGCTGCCCCCGACTCTGAGCTCAGCTATTCCACGGGAGATGTAAGTATTTACACTCTCCTCCACAGCCGATCTCGCCTCCCCGATCCTTCTGTGAACATAACTGTAAACAACAAGTCCTTCTCTGCTAAACTCGACACGGGGGCAAAAGTGAACGTAATGTCAACAAAGCTGTTCCACCAGATAAGGAATAATGAGCTGCTGATTGCAGACCGCTCTGTTTTGCGTGCCTATGGGGGAGAGGAACTAACACCTGTGGGGAGGGCGACTTTCCACTGCGTGCTGCAGAAATCTTCCCAGGACCTGTCTTTCTTCATTCTGGACAGTGACTGTGTGACGTTGCTGAGCAACCAGGCATGCCAGGATCTTGATCTGGTGTCGTTTGACCCTACGGTCCACGAGGTGCAAGCTGAGATGGATCCACTATCTGAATACCCAGACCTGTTTGACGACAAGTTGGGGAAGCTGCCGTTGGTGTACAAGATCGTGACTGACCCATCTGTGGTGCCTGTGATCCGTCCACCCCACAGAGTGTCTTTTGCCATGAAGGGCAAGGTGGAAAATATGCTGAAGGACATGGTCAACATGGGAGTGCTGGAGGCTGTCAGCGATCCAACCCTATGGGTCTCCACCATGGTCGCCACGTTGAAGAAAGGAAAAAATGAGATACGGGTATGCATCAACCCTAAGGACTTGAATATGGCGATTAAACGGCCCCACTACCCCATGAGGACTGTCGAAGATGTTGCCGCCCAGGTGGGACAAGCCACTGTGTTCTCCGTCCTCGATGCCAGAAGTTCGTTTTGGCAGATACCACTGGACAAACGCTCCACGGACCTGACCAAGTTCAGCACGCCCTTCGGCAGGTTTAAGTTTTTACGGATGCCGTTCGGCATCAACTCTGCCAGCGAGGTATTTCAGCGTTCAATGGAACAATTATTTGCAGGTCTGCCCTGCGCGATTATTGTGGATGACATTCTGGTCTATGGGAGGGATGTGGCCGAACATGACCACAACCTCCGGCAGATTTTGGACCGTGCTCGGCAGATAAATTTGAAGCTCAATCGGTCAAAGTGCAAGTTCCGGGTGCCTGAGGTCACATATGTCGGCCACATTTTCACGGCCCAAGGGTTGAAGCCAGACCCGCAAAAGACCAGCGCCATCTCAGAGCTGCCCGCCCCGACAGACGTTGTCAGTCTGCAGCGTTTCCTGGGTATGGTGAATTACCTGGGGAAGTTTATCCCCGACCTCAGCGAATTGAGCGCACCCCTGAGACAGCTCACAAAGAAGGACATTGCCTGGGCATGGTTTCCACACCACCAGCAGGCGTTTGACCTGCTGAAGACGAGGCTGGTCAGCACACCTACACTGAAGTTTTTTGATCTGCTGCGTCCGATCGTGGTCACTTGCGACGCCTCTCGATTTGGTCTGGGTGCTGCCTGCCTGCAACCCCACGCTGACGACTCGCTGCTGCCTATCTCCTATGCCTCTAGGACCATGACGGACACAGAGCAGCGCTATGCTCAGATAGAGAAGGAGCTGCTGGCGGTGGTTTTCGCGTGTTCGAAGTTTAAGGACTTCTTATTTGGCACCAGGTTCACCGTTGAGACGGATCACCAGCCACTGGTAACGATACTTAACAAACCAATACACTGTGCTCCTGCCAGGCTACAGCGGATGATGCTGCAACTACAGCGCTTTGACTTTAAAATCACATATAAGAGGGGCACCGAGATGCATGTGGCCGATGCACTGTCCCGGGCCCCCCGGGCCTCTTGTGACCAACACCCCTTCGAGCAGTCGGACTTACAGGTACTGAACGTTAACTTCGTCCCTTCTCACCAGCTGCAGTGCTTGGTTGAACATACCGCTAACGACCCTGACCTGCAGCAGCTTGCTGCTGTCATCAAGCGCGGGTGGCCCACCAAGCGGAATTCGTTGCCTGCCAGCGTCCACCCCTATTTTTTGGTCCGCGATGAGTTAGTCCTCCGTGACGGTATTATTATCAAAGGACACAAAGTTGTCATCCCGGCATCGCTGCATGGTTTGTATTTTGATGCCGCCCACATGGGTCATCCCGGGGCAGATGCCACTATCTCACATGCCCAGGAACAGTACTACTGGCCGGCCATGGCTAAATACATCCAGGCAAGGGTGGATTCCTGTCCGGACTGTCACTCGCTTGCCCCGCATCAGCAAAGACAACCACTTTTGCAGCAGCCTGCACCTGACATGCCCTGGTCTTCTCTGGCTGCCGACATTTTCGACTGGCGCGGGAGGCATTACCTTGTGCTAGTAGACTCTTACTCGAATTGGTTCGAGGTGGACCTCCTCCCTGCCATCACCTCCGAGATGGTGATCAGCAAGCTTCGCCGCCACTTTGCCACGTTTGGTTCCCCTGTCCGGCTGCAGACAGACAACGGTCGCCAGTTCACCAGCACCGAGTTTCGAGCGTTTGCCACGAAGTGGAACTTTAATCATTTCACCAGCAGCCCGGAGTACCCGCAAAGCAATGGTCTAGCTGAACGGGCGGTCCGCAGCGCTAAGCACCTGCTTGAACAAACCTGCCTCTCGAACGGGGATTTCTATCAGGGTCTCCTGAATCTTCGGAACATTTCCAGAGACAGTACCATGGGATCCCCTGCCCAGCGACTCATGTCCCGAGTTGTCCGCCCTCTGATGCCTATTGCCCAGCAGTCCCTGATGCCCAAAGTCCTGCAGCCTGCTGATGTCCAGAAACGTATTGCCCAGAAGCACGAGATCCAGCGACGATCGCATGATAAATTTTGCCGCCCTCTGTCGCCCCTGATGCCTGGACAGGTCGTCCGTTTGCAGACGCCCACCGGCTATTCCCGACTTGCCACCGTCGTCGGGTTTCACAGCGCACCACGGTCCTACCTCGTGGATTTCGAAGGGACTGTATACAGACGCAGCCGCCAGCACCTGTTGGCGGTTAACGAGCCCAAACCACCTCCTGCGATTCCGTATACCCCTCCATCGCTTGTCGAGCCTTCCTCCACTAATGTACCATCTGCTCCCTGCATGCCACGGTCGGTCCTTTTGCCTCGGGTAGCCCCCCCTGCTCCTCCCGGGTTTGCTCCCCAGGCTCTGCTGTCTCCTGCAAGGTCGTCTCTCTCTCCAACTTCAGCTCGTTCTACCCCTTCATTCTCACCTGGCTCACCTGTGCCTCTCCGTTCCCCCTTCAAGCTGGGTTCCCCACCCATCTTCTCTCCCCCTCCTGTTTCTGTTCCTGTCCCTCCTCCTATTCTTTCGGGTGGGGAGGGTGAAGGTGCGGTGCGCACTCGCTCGGGTCGGGTTGTAAAACCTCCGGCTCGCTACGGAGAGTTTGCTTAGCTATGCAGGTTCTGTATAATAAACCTGCCACTGTAGTAACTTGTTTGAATCGTAAGGGAAAGGATGTAGATGGGTTATGCATGCGACCTATAATGTAGTTACCTCATCACCACTAACCACGCCCCATCATATTAGTATAACTGTAGTATCCTCCCTTTGTTCCTCCCACTAGGTTCCAGTACGCCTGAAGGCTGGATGCAGTCAGTGCTGGGACGTGTGTGCCACGTGCTATATTAAACTCACAGTAAAGATTACAGTGTGTCAGTAATCACTCCTTTACAAGTACAATCACATCTAATTGTCTATCAAAATACACATTCCTATGCTCTCCCCATATCCTTGATGCCTCTTGTGTATAGATATTGATCTACCTCCTCCTTAAATCTATTCAGGGCTTTATCCCCATTACGTTCTGTTGTAGGAAATTTGATAGGTTTGCTGCCCTCTGAGTGAAGAACTTTATCCTCCTCCCTGAATGTGTTACCTTATATTCTGAGACAAACTAACCGCTAATGGGAAAAGTGTTCAAAAGGGAACTGCAGATGCTGGAATATCGAAGGTACACAAAAGTGCTGGGGAAACTCAGCGGGTGCAGCAGCATCTATGGAGCGAAGGAAATAGGCGACGTTTCGGGCCGAAACCTAATGGGAAAAGATTGGAATGGATTAATGATATTTTTGTTAACTAAAGATATCGAATTATATTTCAAAAAAGAGTATATATATATATATATATATATATATATATATTTGGCTGGCTCCATTGTGCTTTTACGTTTTACTTGCTAGCATCCAGCTGATGGGCTGCTATTCTGATATTTGCAGTTTCTTGTGTCTCATGCGTGAGTATTGCAAGCCATTTGATTTACAGACAAAATGCTTCAGTTGCTCCCCATTTATATTGATTTTAAGTGGCAAGAGAATATATAGAAATATATCTTTTGAAAAACAATTGTGTTTGCTTTTGTGGACAAAACTGAATTACGTAATTGGCCCCGTCAGTGAATGACGTCAGTAGAATCGCTTGTGAATTACGTCACCCGACGCCGGGTCGCGTGACGTCACGGGCCGAGGCTCCACCCTTCGCATGCGCCGCAATCTTGAATACGCATGCGCATCCGGCAAACTCCAGCTGCCAAACGTGCCTTTTTTTAAACAAGCAATTGTTTTAAAACATCTAACACCAGCACTGGGGGTTTGTAGACGATACACGTGTGAGTGTTGCAGTTGGTTTCAAGTAGTTGCTCCGGTTGACCTTCAGTCTGGTTGACCCCCGCGACCCGCCGCCCCGGCCCTGCCACATGGATCCAGGGGAGGAGGGGGACCGTGGCTACGGGCTGTTCCCCCAGCACAAGGGGAGGAAAGATAAGAAGGGCCTGCTCGCCGAAAGTCTCTTCACCTTCAACCACAAGTGCCAGCTGATGCTGAAAGTCGCCCTGGACACGAGTGAGTGTGGGAGGGGGAAGGGGGGAGGAGTAAGTGGGGGTGTGAGAGAGGGGAACATGGAAGAGAGGGGAGTGAGGACAGGAGGGAGGATTACATCGGAATGAGGGTGAGAGGAAGCATGACAAAGTGAAGGAAAGAGGGTGAATGAAGAGGACGGGAGGGATGAGGGTATTTTGTCTTTGAAAAGTCCTCGAAAACATAAAAAACTTTATTGTAAATTGGAGGTTCTGTTTTCAGATGACTTAATGTACTTCATTAAGTCAATGTAATGGGCAGCTGGTAGAAACTGCTTTTTGGGATGGGTAACAGTTGCTGTGAATGGATGCAGAGCACTGGCATAGCTGGTACAGCTGCTGCCTCACAGTGCCAGAGACTGGGTTCGATCCTGACGTTGGGTGTTGTTTGTGTGCAGTTTGCATGTTCTCCCTGTGACTGCATGGGTTTCCTCCGTTTGCTCTGGGTTTTCTCCCATATCCCAAAGACATGTGGGGTTGTAGGTTAATTGGCCTCTGTAAATTGCCCTTGGTATGCAGGGAGTGGATGAGAAAATGGGATAACAGGAACAGATGATAGATGATTGGCATGGATCCAAATCCAAAAAGTTCCAAATCGCCTGCTTCCGTACTGTATCTCTAAACCGAACTAAACATTAAAACTGCTTTGATGCAGGTTAAACAGAGTGTTGGGTGAAGTTAACATTAAAATGGTGGGCCTGAGGTGACACTTGAGAACAAAATTGAAATGTTTACAAATTCCTGCATTTTGACAGCAGTAGAAACTGAATTATGAGTAGTCTCAAACCAATAATCCTCCTTCCCAACTCCTATACTGAATCAGGCATTGTCAATAATGGTTTCTAGTTCGTTTAGTTTAGAGATACAACGTGGAAACAGGCCCTTCGGCCCACCAAGTCTGCACAGATCCCCGCATATTAACACACGCCTACATACACTAGGTACAATTTACACTAATATCATGTATACATGTCAATTAACCTACAAACCTGTACATCTTTGGAGTGTGCGGGAAAAGCAAAGATCTCGGAGAAAACCTAGTAGATCAAGTTCAAGTGAGTTTATTGTCATGTGTCCCTGTATAGGACAATGAAATTCTTGCTTTGCTTAAGCACACAGAAAATAGTCGTCATTTACTACAAAACAGATAAATGTGTCCATATACCATGATATAAATATACACACATGAATAAATAAACTGGTAAAGTGCAAATAACAGAAAGTGGTTATTAATAATCAGAGTTTTGTCCGAGCCAGGTTTAATAGCCTGATGGCTGTGGGGAAGTAGCTATTCCTGAACCTGGACGTTGCAGTCTTCAGGCTCCTGTACCTTCTACCTGAAGGTAGCAGGGAGATGAGTGTGCGGCCAGGATGGTGTGGGTCTTTGATGATACTGCCAGCCTTTTTGAGGCAGCGACTACGATAAATCCCCTCGATGGAAGGAAGGTCAGAGCCGATGATGGACTGGGCAGTGTTTACTACTTTTTGTAGTCTTTTCCTCTCCAGGGCGCTCAAATTGCCGAACCAAGCCACGATGCAACCGGTCAGTATGCTCTCGACTGTGCACCTGTAGAAGTTAGAGAGAGTCTTCCTTGACAATCCGACTCTCCGTAATCTTCTCAGGAAGTAGAGGCGTTGATGAGCTTTTTGATAATTGCGTTAGTGTTCTCAGGAAAGATCTTCAGAGATGTGCACGCCCAGGAATTTGAAGTTCTTGACCCTTTCAACCATCGACCCGCTGATATAAATGGGGCTGTGGGTCCCCCTCCTACTCCTTCCAAAGTCCACAATCAGTTCCTTGGTTTTGCTAGTGTTGAGGGCCAGGTTATTGGGCTGGCACCATATGGACAGTTGCTCGATCTCTCTTCTGTATTCTGACTCATCTCCATCAGTGATATGCCCCACAATGGTGGTGTCGTCAGCGAACTTGATGATGGAGTTCGCACTGTGGTTCGCTACGCAGTCATGGGTATAGAGTGAGTACAGCAGGGGGCTGAGCACGCAGCCTTGAGGTGCTCCCGTGCTGATTGTTATCGAGGCTGACACATTTCCACCAATACGAACAGACTGGTCTGTGGATGAGGAAGTCGAGGATCCAGTTGCAGAGGGATGCGCAGAGACCCAGTTCTGCGAGTTTGGTAACCAGTTTGGAGGGGATGATTGTGTTAAATGCCGAGCTGTAATCAATGAATAACAGCCTGACATATGAGTTTTTGTTGTCCAAGTGGTCCAGTGCGGAGTGGAGGGCCAGCGAGATCGCATCCACCGTTGATCTGTTGTGGCGGTACGCGAACTGCAGTGGGTCCAGGTTTTTGTCGAGGTAGGAGTTGATTTGCTCCATGATCAACCTCTCAAAGCACTTCATCACCACCGGCGTTAGTGCCACTGGTCGATAGTCATTGAGGCACGTCACCTTACTCTTCTTGGGCACCGGTATAATTGATGCCCTTTTAAAACAGGTGGGAACCTCAGAACTCAGAAGTGAGAGGTTGAAAACGTCCGTAAAACCTCCAGCCAGTTGGTCCGCACAGGTTTTTAGAACACGACCGGGTATACCATCAGGACCTCAAGGGGAGAACGTACAAGCCCCATACAGACAGCACCCATAGTCGGGATCGAACCCGGGTCAACGGCGCTGTAAGGCAGGAACTCTATCGCTGCGCCACTGTGCTGCCCTGATCCTAATACCAGTCCACAATAATCCTAATCATAACTACTATGCCCAAATCATGAACTCCATGTCCAAATTCTAATATTTACCATCAAATCGTACTTCATGAACAGCTGTGGCATTGTCATTTATGCAGACTGCATGTATGGTCAGCATGTTCGCATTATATTAAAAAAATATATATTTTAAAGAAATCACCATTTATTAGTAAAGTAGTTTGCCTAGATTCTGTTTGCAAAGCAATTTGTGGAGAAATGTATTGCACTGATTACTATGCTTTGTAATTGAAGGTGAAAGTAATCTCTCATTATGGCAGACTCTCCTTTAGTTAACTTAAATGGTCTATAAGGCTTTTATTGAACGCTTGTTGGCAAGTGACATTCTATTACATTAAATTGATCACTATTTTATTATTATTTTGGAGTGCAGTGATGTTAGTCTATTTGTACTGAGGCACAAGATCAAACAATCTGAATGCGGTAAAGCCAGAGCAAGGAAGAGTTAGAGAAGGGCTCCGCGGTTTTCTGTGGTATATAACGCGGACATTGACAGGTTCTTAATTATTATGGGTATTAAATGATGCGGGAGAAGTCGGGAAAATGGGGTTGAGAGGGAAAGAAAGATCAGCCATGATTGTATGGCAAAGTAAATGCGATGGGCCCAATGGCCTAATTCCACACCTATGACTTGTAAACATTAACGTTTCACCCTTGAGGAGCAAAGTTAATCAGACCTTATTTCAAAAGCCTCATACAGTCCAGCATTTCGCAATGCCACAAATGTCTGCTATTTTTTGGAAAATACAAATTGTCTTCTTTGGGGTGGTAGTGATGTTATGATAGCAAACAATGTGAAAGAACAACCATCCACATCATCTTAAACACTCCAGTGTCTCCTTGGCTACAGTTGTAAAGAGCTCAGGAAGTATTCTGTAGATACCACCTTTGAGGACTCCTTTCCTAATCTCTTTCCTCACTCCATAAAATGTGACTCTGGAAACTCTTCCATTTTTATATCAATAATAATACCGATGTGGACAACAACCTCTGACTGTTCACCCTCCCAAATCAGAAATCTTTGCAGCTGCCCATTGATAACCTCAATGCTGGCACCTAGTAGGCAACATACCATCTTGGGATCATGCCTGTACTGCAAAGAGGAGCAGGTTCTGTCTGCTCCCATTAATTAATGGCCAAGAAAGCACACCAATACCTCTCTTTCACTGAATACTTGCACTCTGTCCATCTTGGCTTCCTGGTGTGGGCTCCTATATATCGACGAGACCAAGCGTAGACTTGATGATCATTGCACTGAACACTTCAACCCAGTCTGCCTTGGCCTACGCGATCTCCCATTTGATCAACATTTCCCCTGTGTAGGAAGGAACCGCATATGCTTCTTTAAAGCGAAGATAGACACAAAATGCTGACCTTTCTGTCCTGCTACTCCTCCAATGTCAGAGTGAGGCAAATTGCAGAGAGTTGGGGACACAGCCCCGACCTTCACTCAAACATGGGCTTCGACCCGAAACATCACCCATGCCTTCTCTCCAGATTTTGCTGGTGGCTCTGCAGAAGCAGTGTGAAGTGTAGATGAAGTCAATGGAAGGGTGGCTGGTTTGTGAGATGGTCTGGGCTATGTCCAAATTTTTCTGCAAGAAGGGACCCTTAGACTGATTGTCGTGGGTGGGGGGGGGAGAGAAAGCTGGGAATGAGCTGTGGGCGGGACAAAGCCCACAAGTGATAGGTGCATACAGGTGGGTGGGGGTGGAGGATTGCAGGCATTGAGCATTTGTAAGCATTCTAACTTTTCAGAATTGACAGACTGATTAAATAATTAACATTTTCAGTTTCTGAATTCAAGTTCACTTTTTTTGAATAATCTTAAAGCATTTTTTTTTCCTTGCAGGTCCTTTTGCAAAACTACTTATGGATGCCATGAAAAGTTCAGGGTGGTAAGTTTAACCTTCACTTGATTGTTAACAATCATCAAATTCTTGTCTACATACATGCCCAAATTAAAATTCAGACATTTTTTCTGACTTCTGTTAATGCCAATACATTAAATATATAAAAAAATAAAGAATTACAAAGGAAGGTTCAACCGTAATATGGATAGAATAGCGTAACCAAATGGAACGCAGCATGTAAGTGGTAGAAGTACTCATAATATTTGTTATCTCCTAATGGATTCCTTATCCTTTCTCCCAATTAAAGCGAACCGGCTGTGTATTCATTGCTTTGAATCTGGTAAGCTGACCAAGAATCCCATGGGGTAAAAAAATAAAAAGCCAAATGGATGACCAACTGCACTGCTGTGTGTTTTATGGTTGACATTTCCATCTGTTATGAGCATGTTTGGCCAATATTTGCAGTGCAGTCAATGTCTGTATAAACTTTTGTGGCTGACTCTCTTATTCAGACAAGAGCATAGAACAATACGGCACCATGTCTGTGCTGATCATGATGCCAAGACCATCTCTTATAGACCTGCACATAATCCATATTCCTCCATTCCCTGCATATCAATATGCCCATTCAAAAGCCTTTTAAATGCCACCATTGTATCTACCTCAACCACCAACCCTGGCAGTGCATTCCAGGCACTCACCATCCTCTACGTAGGAAAAAAAAATTGCCCCGCACAACTCCTTAAACTTTGCATCCTGTATCTTAACACTATGCCGTTTGGTATTTTCCATCTTTGGGGGAGAAAGGTTCTGTCTACCCTATCAATGCCTCTCATATTTTATATACTTCTATCGGGTCTCACTGCAACTTCTGGTATTCCAGCGAAAACAATCCAAGCCTGTCCAACCTCTTCCTTTAGCTAATGCCCCCTAATCCAGGCAACCTTCTGGTAAAGATAGACGCTGAAACCTGGAGTAACGCAGTGGGTTAGACGGCATCTCTGGAGAAAAGGAATAGGTGATGTTTTGGGTTGAGACCCCTCTTCAGACTTGCAAATCTTTTGGTAAACCTCATCTGCACTTTTTCCAAAGCTTTCATGTCCTTCTTGTAATAGGGCTACTAAATCTGCATGCAATTTTAGAGTTACAGTGTGGAGATGGACCATTCGCTTTTTCTTGCCTATATTTGGACAAAATGATCCGTTATAATAAAATACTATAATAGATTAGTATATTCGTATAATAATAATTTCATAGCAAAAGATCCATAACATCTTCTAGTTCTAGTGAAAGATTATCAACCTGTCGTGTTAAGTTTATTTTTCACCCCAGTGATGTTGTCTGTCTTGCTGAGAGCTTCTAGCATTTTGTTTTTATTTCAGATATCAAGCAGTCATAGTTTCTTTTGTGACTACATCAAAGGCAGCCAAATGATATCTGCAATATTCTATGTCTTCAGCACCGTATATAAGGATCGTCACTTCTCCTGTGAAGACTGTGATGGAACTGTCAGTGGAGGTTTTGATGCTGAAATATCGCAGGTGAGTAACGCACCAAGACAGAGCACACGAGGGCACCATTTGGTCTATTGTCCCTGTGTGATTGATTGGAGTTGTCCAGTTATTCTCACTACCTTACTCTTTTCTCCATGCTCTACATATATCTTTCCCGTGGTATTCACCTAAATCTATTTTGAAAGCTATTATTGAATCCATTTTCAGTGCTGATTTAAGGAGCATGTTTCAGACCGTCACAACTGGTGTGTGTTTAAGTTTCTACTTTGTCAAAAAAAGAAACAATGCTGGAGTAACACAACAGGTCGGCAGCATCCCTGAGTAATATGGATATGTGATATTTCTGATCGGGACCCTTCTTCACACTGATTGTGAGGGAGGGGAGGAGAAGGAAAGAAAGCTAGAAGTGAGGATGGGCAGGACAGTGTAGCAGGTAATAGGTGAACATAAGCAGGGGAGGGGGGGGTGTGGTTGATAGACAAGTAGTTGGATGAAGCCGAGAAATGGAAAAAACAGAAGGTTCCTCATTGTATCCTGATTTTTTTTTTCTTTTTCTTTTCCCCAAATCATCAAAGTCTGCTCTCTGTTACTTCTGTCTGAAGCTGTTTATCTTTATCAAAAATCTTTGTGAATTTGAACACCTTTATCAAATCTGCTCATAACCTCCTTTGCTCTACAAAGAACAACTCTACCCGACTCAGGTGGATGGTGACACCGGGAGCTTGTGGGTCCCCGGTGGGAGACTGCTTTGCGGGGCACCGGCAACGGCGACTTCTCCCGCCCGAATTGCGGGGTTGAGAGTGACCTGGAGCGGGGCCTTACAACGCCCGGCGCGGCTGTAAATTGCCGCGGACTTGCTAGCGCCCGCCGGGGGCTCCAACATCAAGACCCGGGGCAGGGCCCTACATCGCCCCGCGTGGCTTTGAGTGGCCGCGGACTTGCTAGCGCCCGCCGGGGGCTTTGACCTCGACTTCGGGAGAGGAATGGAGAGCAGGGGAGAGACAAGTTTTGCCTTCCATCACAGTAAGAAGGACTCGCTGTGATGGATGTTTATGTGAATTGAATTGTGTTGGTGTGTGTCTTGGTTCCTTTTTTGTATGGCTGCAGAAACCAAATTTCGTTTGAACCTCAAATGACAAATAAAAGGTATTGTAGGTATTGTATTGTTTTGTAACAACTCTAGCTTTTGTAGTCTTTCCACGTAACTCTGTCAAGGTATCATTTTAGGAAATGAAACAGTGTTTCATTTCCAGACTAGAATCAGACCTAAGGTGGCACGATGGCACAGCGGTAGGGTTGCTCTCTTGCAGCGCCAGAGACCAGGGTTCGATCCTGACTGCATGGGCTGTCATTGTGTCTGGAGTCCAGAGTAATATGGTTGACTCTTAAATGTTCATTGAGGTGCCCTTGCAATCCAGGATTGAGTAAGAGATAGGCAGTATTTCTGGATTTGTCGATGATGCCCATATCCAAAAAAAAATCCTTGGCATTATGTCTTAAGCCTTGATATATTTCGTAAAAGGAAAGTGATAATTTATAGTTGAAATTCTTATTTAAATATTGTGAAAAATGCAGATGAAATTTAAAATGTGTGGAAATTGTTTAGAGGCTGGTATCCCACATTAAGATGGTTATCAAAAATTACAGCAGATCTTGATCATCTGGGCAAGTGGGTAGAGGAGCGGTTGTTGGGGGGGGGGGGGGCTAGAATCCTCTGCACCTGATGAGCGGAGGGGGACAGTAAGATGGCCAAAAATCACTGCCGTAAGTGGTAGTTTTATCTAAAATCAATATACAGTGCAAACAGGAAGTTGTCAAGTTTAGATTTTTAATCCTGTGGTTTATTTCAAACCAACCACCATTTGCTGTGCTTCAATTCAAACCAAGCACCATTTGATGTGCATCATTTCAAACCAACCACCATTTGCAGTGCTTTATTTCAAACCAACCACATTTTCATTTTCAAACCACATTAAGGGCACTCAAGGTCAGTAAAACCATACTCACAGTTTAGTAGACATGTGTTCAGTGTTATTCACAGCTCAGACTGAGAGACGTGACCCTCTCGCTCCCTCATCTGCGCAGCAGAGGGGGACTCTGAGTAAGATGGCCGAAAATCACAGCCGTAAGTGGCAGCGTTTTTTCTAAAATCAATATACAGAACAACAGGAAGTGGTCAAGATCAGACTTTTAGTAATATAGATGTTATGAACCTGCAGTAATTTCAAGCCAAACTAAATAGTCTGAAAGGTCTTGATCTGAAATGTCACCTATTCTTTTTCTCCAGGGATGCTGCCAGACCTGCTGAGTTGCTCCAGCATCTTGTGTCTATCTTTGGTGTAAACCAGCATCTGCAGTCCCTTCCTACACAAAGTAGATGGTGAATCTTTATTAAAGTTATCAGTAGCACTATCTTGCTCTTTTTCATTCACAAAACACTTGTATGTAGCAGATTTTATTAATTAAAATTTTCACTGGAAAATTAAAGCATGCTTCTGTTTTCTGAGGTGGGAAGGGCACCTCCATCTTGTGGACAGTTACAGAATGGCAGCAGGTGAATAAAGCAGTTCAGACATAGCTTTGTCTAGAGTCGATTTGCTTTAAATGCCCTTCAAGGGAGGAAACATGTCATCTGCCTAGTTTGGCAGATTTAGGTTATGACAGTCGCTCTTACTTTCCCTGGTAGATAGCCCAGTCAACTTCTCAGTACAGGAAAAGACACAAAATGCTGGAGTAACTCAGCGGGTCAGGTAGCTTCCCCGGAGAACATGGACAGATGATGTTTCATGTCATGGCCCTTGTTCAGACAGCACCCCATTGTAGGAGGTGGCAATAAGAACAGCCCTGGCTGCTGACATATATTCAATGGGCGTGAAAATTTGTCATATTTAACACATTTTGAAAATATTACAAATGTTTTCATGGATAACGCGTCAAAACTTTTTTTTATCCAGATTAAAAATTTGTATATGTTACAAATGGTTAAATTAACCAACTATTTTCCAGTACAGTTATCAGTGTCAGTTTTGTGTGCAGTTTTGGTCTCCTAATTTGAGGAAGGACATTCTTGCTATTGACGGAATGCAGCATAGGTTCACCAGGTTAATTCCCGGGATGGCGGGACTGACATATGATAAAAGAATGGGTCGATTGGGCATATTCACTGGAATTTAGAAAGATGACGGGATCATATCGAAACATATAAAATTCTTGAAGGATTGGACAGGCTAGATGCAGGAAATATGTTCCCGATGTTGGGGGTGTCCAGAACCATGCGCCACAGTTTAAGAATAAGCACTTGGCCATTTAGGACTGAGATGAGGAAAAATGTTTTCACCCAGAGTTGTGAATCTGGAATTCTCTGACCCAGAAGGCAGTGGAGGCCAATTCACTGGAGGTTTCCAAGAGAGAGTTAGATATAGCTCTTGGGGCTAATGGAATCAAGGGATATGGGGAGAAAGCAGGAACGGGTTACTGATTTTGGATGATCTGCCATGATCGTATTGAATGGCGGTGTTGGCTCAAAGGGCCGCATGACCAAATCCTGCACCTATATTCTATGTTTCCATAACTTTGTTTTTTTTTAATTCAAGATTGTCTTATGCCAGAATAATATCCACCAGCAAGAGCACATGAACCGAGTCGTGACCCATGAATTAATCCATTCGTTTGATCACTGTCGTGCGCATGTGGATTGGTTCAACAACATAAAACACCTCGCCTGCTCAGAGGTAAGACATTACTTGGGGAGAGTCAATATCTCAAGGTCTGTAGAGGAAGTCCCCAGGTTATGGTGGGGTTCTGTTCCGAAGATGTATTTGTAACCCGGCTGTTCATACAGAGTAGTGTTTGGGAGAGGATTGCAGAACAAGGTGTGATGCGAGAGTAAACAGGAGTGAGTGGAGCAGCAGCCAGTAGGTCTCACTGACAGTGAGTGAATCTGCCAGGCCCTCCCAGCTCTGCTCAGCTCCACCCAGCCCAAGCATTTTATGGCTCGGAGGCTGGGGTGGGCAGAGAAGGATGGTGGAAATTGGTTCTCCTACCCAGCAGAAGATGGGTTTTCCTACCCAGTCTATCCAATTCCATTTCCTGCCTAATGTGGATTTCCTTCAGTTCCTCTGTCACCCCAGATCCTCTGGTCACTACTATATCGGGAAGATTGTTTGTGTCCTCCTTAGTGAAGACAGATCCAAAGTACATGTTCAGTACCTGAAGATTGAATAGATTGTTTGGTTTCACAACGGTTTAGATTGGCAACGACTTGTAATCACCAAACTCTTTCTTAAAAATAGAAGCGATCATCAAAGAAGAAACAAGAAAAAAGGTCTTGTGATTACGGTAGTTATTTTAAAGTATCACGTGCTTCTCTGATAGTTTCTGTCTTGGCTTTTAGACCAGATATACAGTGTAGCAAACAGGCTCTCCGAGTCCGTGCCCGCGCACAACAGCAATCACCCGTACACTAGCACTATCCTACACACCGGGGACAATTTACAATTTTACAATTAACCTACGTCTTTGGAATGTGGGAGGAAACCAGAGCACCCGGAGAAAACCCACGCAGTCACAAATTCTGTACAGATAGCACTCATAGTCGGGATCGAACCCAGCTCTGGCGCTGTAAGGCAGCAACTCTACCGCTGCACCACTGTGCCACCCTTTGTTATGGATACATGAAATATACTTTGCATGTATGACAGTTTGAAACCAATCTTGGTAGTTGTATTATATAGATTGCCCTCTATATTTTCAACAGATTCGAGCTGCTAATCTCAGTGGTGAATGCACGTTTGGGAACGAATTGAGCAGATTCAATTTTGGCCTAAAGCAGCACCATCAAGTAAGTATGATAATACTCTGCATTATTTTGTAAAAATCATTAATTTCTTTGGAGTTTACAGATCAACTCTGTAGTTTGGGTAGAAATCTCTTTCATCCATCGCTGAGGTATCCGTTAAACTTCCAGCATGGTTAGGTTAGAAAACTGGGGAAATTCCAGTGATCATGATATTAAAATAATCGTCTGGCAATAGAAGGTGTTCACATGCGGTGAAGAGGCATTTACAATTGTATATATTATTTCCCGTTTATAAGCACCAAATTCTTAATGTAATCAATTCAAGTCATATTTGAATCGCTTATTCTATCTTATGTATTTGGTTATCTCAAAAGGGTAAAAAACAAATACCCTCGTATTTACACTGGTATAAAAAGTCTAAAACTTGATCCGAGCTAGCAAATTAAGAACTAATTAAACTGTTATGATCCATTGTGGAGAACTAGGGAATCCATTAGAGAACTAGGGAAGATTAATATTTGACATTGAGTTTATTTATGGTTGATGTAAAAATGATATCCTGATTGCGGGAAAGGATTGCAGGACAAAGTCTAAATGTTATCTCTTTTCAACAGAGGATGTCAGGTTTGTCAGCCCTGCACATCTTTTGCACATCTGAGTGACACTTACAAAAGCAATGTGCTTGCAGATCAATTACTTTTAGGCCTGTACAAGTTTGTTCAGTGGAAGAGTGGTCATGAATCTACAATCATTACCACTGTGTGAATGAAATTGTGCTAGGAATTACTAGAAATCGAAGAGGAATTACAAATTGTTACAGTATCTGACTCGATGAATTTGTCTTGTTTTCCCACTTAGAAATGCGTACGTGAACGAGCCTGCCGTTCGATATTAGCCGTTCGCAAAGTCAGTCGAGAAACTGCGATGAAAGCTGTTGATGATGTTTTTGATAGCTGTTTTAATGACCATGAACCCTTTGGAAGAGTTCCACACAATAAAAGTGACGCAAAATACGCCTATAGGGATTTTCAGAATCGAAATAGATTTTACACAAATCTTTGAAAATGTATCTGGTGACACAGTAGTAATGTTTTATTAATTTGTAATAAAAATCTATAAACACAATTATAAAATCCATTGCACTGGAATCTATTATTGTTTTACAAGTATGACTATTTCCCTGAACATGTTTTTTTCGATCAACTTGTTAAGCAAAATTCTTGTGCTTGACTGGATGTAGACCCTTTCAGAATTTTAATTTTTTAATTTTTTTTAATTGTTTATCTTTTCACTAAAGTATGTTTCAGTTTGTGGTTTGTTATGCCACGTTTGTACATAATGACTATAATTACCACAGAATAACAATATTGTATGAAGAATATAATATTAAAAGTGGCTTCATAAGCATTCTCATGGTGCCGTTCCATTCAAACCAATATTTGCTTGTTTGTTATTATAAGATTAATTATATGATATGTTACATTTCAAAACAGAATTATCTGGCAAGACAAACGTGCAGATATTATAAAGTGTAGCACTTATTCACACAAAAAAGTATTGTATTTGGTTCTATGCTTCATTTCGACACATCAAATGAATGCTGAAGTTGAATAGAGTTCTCGCTCCTTCTTTCTAATCGCCTAAACACACGCGCACACATGAAGACACATGTACACTTCTATATAAAGAGTGTGGATCTTTTCGGAATGGATCAAGCCTGGAAGAATGAAATAAATCTCTCCGACTTGATACCACATGAGGTTGAAGAGCTGACTATGGTTCATTACATAGAAACATAGAAATTAGGTGCAGGAGTAGGCCATTCGGCCCTTCGATGTCCTGATGTAACAGAGGATGATGATAAGATCAACTGTTTCAATTAAGTAATCTCATTCGTTCTTCTAGAGCAGGAGAATTTTTGAATTAAAATAAAACGGATCACTACAGCAACCTGTGAAGTTGTGTAGGACATAGAATTATACAGTGGAAACAGGCCATTTGGTCCAGCTTGAACACATTGCCCAACACTAATCCCACCTGCCTGCATTTGGCCCATATCCCTCTAAAACTACCTGTCCAAATGTTTCTTAAACGTTGCAATACTACTTGCCTCAATTACCTCCTCTAGCAGCTCGTAACACCACCCTCTGTGTGACAAAGCTACCCTTCAGGTCACTATTAAATCTTTCTTCCCCCCCCCTTACCTTAAACCTCTGTCCTCTGGTGTTTGATTCCTCTACTCTGGGCAAGAGACTGTGTCTACCCGATCTATTCAGCTCATGATTTTATACATGATAAGGGGGGGGGGGGGGGGGGGGGGGGGGGAGGGGGGGGGGGGAGGGGGGGGGAGGGGAGGGGATGGTATATGAGATGCCAGTATCAATTTGGAGGAAACAGCTTCCACAGCTTAGTGCCAACTTAATTGTTTATATTTTACATTAAATCTAGCTACTCTGTTCCAATATGCAGGGCCAAAGGACAAAAAAACCCCACTAAATAGCTCAAGTACATGTGTGAACAGGCAGAACAATCTGCCAAATGCTGATAAAAGGCCTATTATACAGAAAATTATAGATATGGTTATATTTTATGTGATCTAGACTGCCCCACAGCAAGCTGGCGTAGGCAACCGACCAATTGGCCCCCCATGCTCTAACAATCCCATAATTTAATCTAGTAGGATGATTATCACAATTTAATTTGCTAGAGTAAATTGAAAAGGACAATTTTTGTAATGCTGTTAAAAAATGTTCCCTAAATCATCGAGAAATTCTTGACATGGTAAAACATTGTGATTATTCCAGGCAACAGCATTTTAGCCAAGGTATGCAATCCATCAAAGATGGCCACAATTTATCACCCTCCAATGGTTTCACTATACCTTTCTTCCAAATCTCGTGACTTCAAAACCATTTTGGCTCCTCGTTAAATTGTTGGGTAATAAAAATCTCTTTTTTTCTTTAAAACCTACTCGTAATTTTTTTCCTTTTGCATACGCTTCCCAATTCTGTGTTAATTACTGTGTGGCCTTCGATATTCATTTGCCATCATTGAGTCTTACATCGTGGAAACAGGCCCTTCACCCCAACTGCAACAGATCAACACCAGGTGGCGTCAGCGATGGCTGCCTCGCCAACAATCTGTCCATGTTTTGTTGTTTTTTTTTTAGTATGTGCTAAATGTATGTTTTAGTGTTCTTTCGTTTGTTTTATGTGGGGGGTGGGGTTGGGGAAAACATTTTAATCTCTTACCTTGACAGAGATGTGATTTAAAAAAAAAAAAAAAAAATGTTTCTTCCTTCCCGTATCATCTCCATCCGCACTGCGGCTTAACATCGTGGAGCTGGCAGCCTTTGCTGGAGATCGACTTCGGAGCTCAGACCTTGAGAGCCTGTGGACTTACCTTCGTGGAGCTCGCAGCCCCTGGTTAGAGACCGACTTTGGGAGTTCCAAGCCGCATGAGCTTTGACCGCCCCAACGTGGGGGCTTCGAACGCTGGCTGCGGGAGCTTAGATCACCCTGACTGCGGATGGTTCAAGTGCCCGACCGGGGGAGAATAAAGAGGAAGAAGATTATACTTTATTGCCTTCCATCACTGTGAGGAATGTGGGGAATCAGCTGTGGTGGATGTTTATGTTAACTTTTATGTAGTTGTGTGTCTTGTTGCTTTATTTTTAGTATGGCTGTATGGTAATTCAAGTTTCACTGTACCTTAATTGGTACATGTAACAATAAACTGACCTTTGAACTTCCCTACATCAACCAACATGCCCCATCTACAATAGTTCCACCTGCCTACATTTGGCTGTTTTGTCCTTCTAAACCTATCCTATCCATGTACCTATCTAAATGTTTCTTAAACGTGCAATACACCCAAGAACGGAACTCACTATCAAAACATGGAGGGGACAGGGACACAATTTTTTGGCGGCCACGCGCGCATGCGGACACTCACACACGCACGCGTGGCTTCGGAGGCTCAATCCAACGCTAAAAACGGCGATTTTAAAATCGGGATTACAAAAACTTGGGGGGGTTATCCCCCACCTCTCAAAACATGGGGGAGACGTGTCCCCTATGGCCCCCCCGGGTTTTCCGCCCCTGAATACACCTGCCTCAATTACCTCCTACTGCAGCTCATTCGATACACCCACCCCCCGTGAGTAAAAAGGTTAGCCCTCAGGTTCCTATTAAATCTTTTCCCCCTCACATTAAATCTATGTCCTCTGGTTCTCAGTTCCCTTACTCTGGGCATAAGACTGTGTATTTACCCGATCTATTCCTCTCATGACATTGCACACCTCTATAAGATCACCTCTCATCCTCCTGCGCTCCAAGGAATACATTTCTAGCCTGCTCAACCTCTCATGCAGCTCAGGACTTCGAGTCCTGGCAACATCCTCGTAAATCTTCACTGAACCCTTTCCAGCTTGATAATATCTTTCTTATAACATGATGACCAAGACTGAACACAATCATCTTTATGGTTGACCATGAGAGACAGAATTGCCAGCATCTGTGATCCCAAGTCCTCATGTTCCTTTCCACCTTAGAAATAATTTTCCTTTGTTAATCCCTCTCTGTCAATCCAAGATGACTTTGTAAAGCACAACATTGAATATGTGATTTAAGTATACTGTGGGCATTTACTGGCTCCAAGGCAGCTGCTGCTTGGAGACTGTAATCAGTTTTTAATGGATATTGATAGAATAAATGACTATACGTTGCCTTAGTTTCTACTGTGTTGACTTCACCCGCTTCTTGTGACCAGGATTTGAGCACTTTAAAAAATTTACTGATGTAATAAGTCAAAGATATTACCAGCGAATGGCTGACTGTTATGGTTCTATACTATATTAAATCTCGTGTTGTTTTCATATATTTTCACTTGTTCCTTGAGAAGAGAAGTGAAGGAGAGAAGAGAATGAAGGCAAAAGAAAGATCTTCATACTGAATGATAGGGAATTTAGTTCATTGCTGTCATGTACCGAGGTACAGTGAAAAGCTTTATGTTGTGTGCTATCAATTTAAAAAGAAAAAACTATACATGATTACAATTAAGCCATCCACTGTATGCTGCTCCAGCATTTTGTGTCTTCCTTCTCTCCAGAGATGCTGCCTGGCCCGCTGCATTACTCCAGCATTTTGTGTCTATCTTCAGTTTAAACCAGCATCTGCAGTTTCTTCCTACACATTCCGTTTGCTCCACTGCAAAATCTCCTCAAGGTATGTCTATGACGAGGTTCTCCTACTCTCTCTGCCTGTTTTTACAACTTACACTTCCTTATCTATGTATCTCCCTGTCCCCTGACATCAGTCTGAAGAAGGATCTCGACACAAAACGTCACCCATTCATTCTCTCCAGAGATACTGCCTTTCCCGCTGAGTTACCCCAGCACTTTGTGTCTAATTACAGATAAATAAAATGTTTAAAGAGTGGAGCGATTGTAATGAATGATAGCAGATCCACTGTTGGGGCCAGCATGCAAAGAGTCGCCTGGCTTCGGCGCCATCTTGGTATAAAGCTGGGGCTTACCTAGCAATCGCACGCATACTTGGGATCATGCAGTTCTGTAAGTTGTAATCTCCTTAAGTTTCATTTGGGATCAGGTGTCTGAGGCACAATCTCTGGATTTAAATTTCCATGGTCAGATCAGGCTACAGTATTATGGACTTTAGTCTTTAGAGATACAGCGTGGAAACAGGCCCTTCGGCCCCCCAAGTCCACGCCGATCAGTGATCACCCCCCTAAACTAGCACTAACCTACACACTAGGGACAATTTACAATTATCGAAGCCAATTAACCAAAACATTTGCACGTCTTTGGAGAGTGGGAGGAAACCGGAACACCCAGACAGTCACAGGAGAACGTACAAGCCCTGTGCAGACAGCAGCCATAGTTAGGATCAAATCCCAAGGGCCCGTTATTTCTAAAAGTCTAAAATGACAGAAATAAACCGATCCCACTCTGTTGTAGAATCTATAAGCAGAGAATGATTTAAAAACCATGGCAATGCTTTTCAGGAGTTCAATTAAGAATCATTTCATTGCAAAGAGAGTAAGAATGTGATGGGATTCATCTCAGCTTGTTCTGTTTTCTGCCAGTTGAACGGTTAAACCTGCAGGGTGTGGTAAACATGGCCCGGTCCATCACAGAATCATCAGTTTCTTCCAATCAGTTCATTTTCATGGTGTGTTGCATCAGGAATGCTGGAGTATCGTCAAGGCTGCCTGTCACTCTGACTATTCACTTTTCTCTCTTCTTTCATCTGGGGGAAGATACAGGAGGTTTAACGCCTGGACATCCAGACATAAGAACAGTTTCTGTCCCACTGCTATCCGACTCCTGAACCAATCAACGTGTAGGAAGGAACTACAAATGCTGGTTTATACTGAAGATAGACAAAAATTGCTGGAGTAATTCAGCTGGTCAGGCAGAATCCCTGAAGAAAAAATAATAGGGGACGTTTTTCGGTCTGAACCCTTCTTCAGACTGAAAGTAGAGGTGGGGGAGGTGAGAAAATGCCAGAACAAATTAGGACCTGCAACAGATGACCTCAGGAAAGGTGGAGCGCATTCAGTTTAAAGATACAGCGTGGAAACAGGCCCTTCAGCCCACTGAGTCTGCACCGGCCCGCAATCCCCGTACACTAGCACTATCCTACACACCAGAGACAATTTACAATTTTTACCAAAGCCAATTAACGTACAAACCTGCACATCTTTGGAGTGTGGGAGGAAACTGAAACACCTGAAGAAAGCCCACGCGGTCACGGGGAGAACATACAAACTTCATACAGACAGCACCCATGCTCAGGATCGATCCCGGGTCACTGCCACTATAAGGAAGCAACTTTACCGTTGTGCCACCGTGCTGCCCATAATGACCCATTGTTGGCTGGGGAAGGTGTGATGACAAGAGGGATACAAGGATGCGACCAGTGGAACTGGTAGGATAACTAGGGTGGGGCCGGGGGGTTGGGGGTGGGGGAACTAGGGGAGGGGAGGGAATGCACTAGTCACTTCAAATTAGTTATTTGAAGTTTCTGAACCAATGAACCTCGTTCACACCCCATTCCCAGTGGTGCTGCCATGTACTGATATACTTAAATCTTAATTTTAATAATTTTTGCAAAACTTCAAATTGCATGACAATCTGTGCACCATTTTGTGGGATGCGCCTTCAAAATAGAGATGAGGAGGAATAAGAGTGGTGAATCAGTGGGATTCATTGACACAGACGATTGTGGAGGCCTAGTCAATGGATATTTTTAAGGTGCTGATGAATAGTTCTTGATTAGTAAGGCTCTCAAAGGTTATGGGGGGAAGGAAAGAGAATGAGGTTGAGCGGGAAAAATAGATCAGATATGATTGAATGGTGGAGTAGACTCAATGGGCTGAATGGCCTAATTCTGCTCCTGTGTCTTATGGTTTCATGTATAGGGAATGGATGAGAAAGTGGTATAACCTAGAACTAGCGTGAACGTGCGATTGATGGTCAGCATGGACTCAGTGGGCTGAAGGGCCTATTTTCTATTAAAGGCTATTTAATTAAAACAATTCATGCTAGCCCACTTTAATTTTTAATCTGAACTTGATTGATGTCTGTTACCCAAAGATATTAAATGATATGGGGAAAGCAGATCTAAGGAATTAGGAGACAAATCAACCAAAACCTTTTGAATAGAACAACAGGGTTAAAGGCTGAAGTCTAGACCCTAAACATCCGCTATTCCTTTTATCCAGAGATGCTGTCTGACCCGCTGAGTTAATCCAGATTTTTGTGTCTATTGGATCTTCGGTTTTGACCATCATCTGCAGTTCCTTCCTACACAAGAAGGGTTAAAATAATCTGTGGCTTTTCCTCTGGTTTTTTAAACCCTTTGTTTTGAGGCAATTAAATAGCTTCCCCTGCAGTATATGTAACAATACTGCAGGGGGAGCTTTAATACCACTATGTGCAATTTTGGGGATACAATTTTGATCAATGGTGCAAAGCTTTCACACTTAACGGAACCCATTCCACTCCACCGTCTATGCTGGTGCGTCAGTCATTATGATAAGTCTACGTTGGTAGTGGATGAAACTTTATTCAATAAAGGCTTCAGCATCCAAATCGTGCATACTTGCCCATCGTATATACTTTGTTCAAACTGATTTTGAATCATAGAATTATAATAATTTACAGTAGAGGTAACTCAGACTCGCTACTTATGATAGTTCTTCGATAGAGCACTCGCACTGAGCCCCACACTCCTTTTTTCAGTCAGCCTGTGATTTCTTCTCTTGTAAATTATATCTGTTCTAACCTCTTTAAAAAAGAAAAGTGGGTGGCACAGCTGGTAGAGCTGCTGCTTCATAGCGCCAGAGACCTGGGTTTGACTCTAAGTCAGGGTGCTGTCCGTGTGGAGTTTGCACGTTCTCCCTGTGACTGTGTGTGATTCCTCTGGTTGCTCCGGTTTCCTCCACAACCCAAAGACGTTAATTGTAGGTTAATTGGCCTCTGTAAATTGCCCCTGGTAGGAAGTGGATGAGAAAGTGGGATGACATAAAATTAGTGTGAACGGGTGATCGATGGTCAGCGTGGACTCAGTGGGCAGAAGGTCCTGTTTCCATGCTGTATCTCTAAACTAAACTAATAGATCTAAAGAAAGGATCACCCATCATCATCTTTTCATTGAGAATACTTTAGATTCCAGCAATGTTGAGTGGAAAAAAGTCACCTTGTGTAGAATCGTTAAATCATAGAAATTTGCAATGTAAGAGGCAATTCCTATCCATACAACCAAAATACGGGCTACTTAGATTAATCCGACTTTACATCTCTTGATCCACAGCCTGAAAGGTTGTGCGTCCTCAGCTTCTAATCACATAGTTGTAAGGGTCCCTGCCTCCACTGCTTAGTAGCATCATATATCGTCAAAGTAAAATATTTGCCTATCTTGCCTAAAGTTAGTTTCATTTTAAGACTCTGTAATCCAGTCAATTGCTTGTATTCATTTAAATGCCTTTAGAAATATAGAAAATAGGTGCAGGAGGAGGCCATTCGGCCCTTCGAGTCAGCACCGCCATTCATTATGATCATGGCTGATCGTCACCAATCAATAACCCGTGCCTGCCTTCTCCCCATATCCCTTGATTCCACTAGCCCCTAGAGCTCTATTTAACTCTCTCTTAAATCCATCCAGTGATTTGGCCTCCACTGCCCTCTGTGGCAGGCAATTCCACAAATGCACAACTCTCTGGGTGAAAAAAAACTTTCTCACCTCAGTCTTAAATGGCCTCCCCTTTATTCTAAGACTGTGGCCCCTGGTTCTGGACTCGCCCAACATTGGGAACATTTTTTCCTGTATCTAGCTTGTCCAGTCCTTTTAAAGTTTTATATGTTTCTATAAGATATCCCCTCATCCTTCTAAACTCCGGTGAATACAAGCCTAGTCTCCTCATATGACAATCCCACCATTCCAGGGAACCTATGCTGCACTGCCTCAATCACAATGATGTCCTTCCTCAAATTAGGAGACCAAACCTGTACGCAATACTCCAGATGTGGTCTTACCAGAGCCCTATACAACTGCAGAAGAACCTCTCTACTCCTATACTGAAATCCTCTTGTTATGAAGTCCAACATTCCATTAGCTTTCTTCACTTCCTGCTGTACCCGCACGCCAACTTTCAGTGACCGGTGTACAAGGACATCCAGGTCCCGCTGTACCTCCCCCTTACATAACCTAACCCCATTGAGATAATAATCTGCCCCCTTGTTTTTGCCACCAAAGTGGATAACCTCACATTTATCTATATTATACTGCATCTGTCACGCATCTGCCCACTCACTCAACCTGTCCAGGTCACCCTGCAACCTCTTATCTCTTCTCCAAAAGTAACTTACTTAAATAGTTTCTTCTGAAGCAGTTTGCTTTTAGTTTAAAGCTACTTTATTAATGCTCTACAATAAACCATTAGAATAAACTCTGTAGCAACAAGGAGCTGCTGTTGCTGGTTTACCAAAGAAAAACACAAAGAGCTGGAGTAACTCAGCAGGTCAGGCTGCAATCCTGGAGAACATGGATAGATGATATTTCAGTTTGAGACCCCTCTTCAAAAAAATGTGCCGTTCATTTAGTAGTTATGAGGATAAAATTGAGTTCGAACTTATTTTTTTTTTAAATTCCGACAGTCATTCTAAAATAGTTTTCTTTTGGTTTCATTCCCTCGGAATGGCACGGTGTTGCAGCAGGTGGAGCTGCTGCCTCACAGTTCCAGTGACCCAGTTTCAATCAGGTGCTGTCTGTGTGGAGTTTGCACATTCTGCCTGGGACCAAGTGGGTTTCCTCAAGGTTCTCTGGTTTCCCATCACACCGCAGAGACATGCAAGTTGGAAGGTTAATTGACCAGTACATATTTCCCCAGGCCTGTACATCAGTGATAGAATCTGGGGCTGGAATTTGAGGAGAATGTGTAAAGAATAAAATGGGTTTAATGTAAATGAGTATTGGAAAGAATAGCCCAATTCTTTATGACTCCATCGCCTTCGAAGATAAACACTTGTCTATGTTCCATAATATGGTAGGTGCTGCAGCAATAATCCTGAACATTAATATTGAATCAGCGTAATGGTGGTGCAGCAGTGGAGTTGATGCCTTACAGTGCCTGAGACCCGAGTTCGATCCTGTCCGTGTCTGTTCAGATTTTGTACGTTCTCCTCAGGACTGCATGGGCTTTCTCTGCATGCTTCAGATTCCTCCCACACTCCAAAGTCGTACAGGTTTATAGGTTAATTGGCCTCGGTAAAAATTGTAAAATGACCCCGGTGTGTAGGATAGTGCTAGTGTGCGGGGATCGCAGGTCATCGCAGACTCGGTGGGCCGAAGGGCCTGTTTCAGCGCATTATCTAAAAAACTCTAAACTCTAAAATCGCAATCTGCAGTGGCTAATTAATCGCTGACCAGCTTTAACAATCAATAACACACCTTTACATTTTCAGCAAAGGTAGACACAAAAAGCTGGAGTAACTCAGCGGGACAGGCAGCATCTCTGGAGAGACAGAATGGATGACGTTTCGGGTCGAGGCTCTTCTTCAGACCCCAAACGTCACCCATTCCTTCTCTCCAGAGATGCTGCCTGGCCTGCTGAGTTGCTCCAGCTTTTTGTGTCTATCTTCGGTTTAAACCAGCCTACACTTTACTTTTTCAGCAACTGAGACTTGTGTAGCTGTAATATCACACCTTTCACAACCAGAGAGACAGCAATTGTACATTAAAATCGTGTTAAGTGCTGACATGGACACTGGAAGTTACATGCGAATCCAACACTCACACACCTTCAGGGTCTTGCAACAAGCTGCTTTCCGCTGATATCACAAAACTAACACCATGAGAAACAAAAGCCCGTTACACGCCTGTTTCTCTTTTCCCATGACAAAGGCCATTAGATCTTTCGTTTTGTTCAGTGCATGAAGCATTTGCGAGAACTGCCTTTGAAGTGATTGAATATCACGATATTTCGGGGTCATAAAGTGTTTGTTAGCCATATTGCTATGACTCTGGAATCAAGTTCGCATTGAACAAGGAATCAGTTACTCCCCACTCTCTCTGGACAGGGAGAGGCTGAATGACATGATGGTGAATCTTTGCCAGCTTCAGACGATCTGCAAGACCTTCCACTAAATTGAGACTCTTCTCTATCAAGCAGTGCTGGTGGTGGCAGTTGTGAATCGAGCACCATCTTGAGCAGAAGGTAGACACAAAGGTCTGGAGTAACTCAGCGGGACAGGCAGCATCTCCGGAGAGAAGGAATGGGTGACGTTTCGGGTCAATGACCATAAGGGTCTCGACCCAAAATGTTACCCATTCCTTCTCTCCAGAGATGCTGCCTGTCCCGCTGAGTTACTCCAGCTTTTTGTGTCTATCTTCGGTTTAAACCAGCATCTGCAGTTCCTTCCTACGCGCACCATCTTGAGCAGTATCTGTTGAAGGCAAGCGACCAGGTTCTTACACCCAAAAACTCACACATCTCCATTTGGAATTGCCTGTGGATTGCACTGTGGACGGCTCGATTGTAACCATGTATTGTCTTTCCGCTAACTGAATACCACACAACAAAATCTTTTCACTGTACCTCTGTGCACGTGACAATAAACTAAACTAAACTAAACTATATTGCTTCGTCAAAGTGAAATCTTTTGATTCCCCTATTCATGTGGATGAAACATCTCTTCCAGTTGCTGGCACACCCTGGCACTGCATTCCATCTTTTGAATGAGATATACACAGGGTTAACCTACAACGATCTTCTGATCTGGCAGCTTCAATTGGTCAGCATTGCTGGAATGCAAGGGAGTTGTCAATGAGGAGATTTCACTACATCAGTATGCTTTGCAAGTGATGGGATAGTAAACATGGCTGGTGTGAAGTGTGATGCCTTAACAACTCCCTTAATAGACTGTGTATGTACAGAAGAGCTTTGCAATACACAATGCAACCTATGTAAATGTTGAGTCCTCAAGCTCCTACTGCAGACTGCTTGTTACACCATTGCAAACTAGCAACCACAGGGCTCTTCTGTCCCACAGGATCAATTCCCACACACACAGAGGTATGTAGAATACCATATGTCAATGCATGTAAATACGCTACAAGAGGTGACTTAGTTTCTCGTCCAAGGGACCAATAGTACTCTAAACTGAAAAGCTTGATTGTCGATTTGGATAAAGACCTCATGGCATTTCTGTCTCATTCATTTCTATAGGCTCTGTTGTTCATTATCTATAGGCTCTGTTAATAATCGAGTGAGATTAATAAACTGATTCTGAACAAAATAACCTGCTAAGCAGGTCAGGAAACATCTCTGGAGAACATGAATAGGTGACATTTCGGGTCAGGACCCTTCTTTAGACCGTCTGAAGAACCATCACCCGACCCAAACCATCATGTTCTCCAGAGATGTTGCCTGACCCATTGAGTTACTCCAGCACTTTGTGTCCTTTTGTGTAATCCAATATCTGCAGTTCCCTATTTCTAATCTGACGCTGTATGTGTTCTGTGAGATGGTCGAGAGCTTCAAGATCGAAGGCATAAATATCACAAACTATTTGTCCTGGACCATCCGCATTGAAACTATGACCAAGAAAGCACACCAATACCACTGCTTCCTCTGGTGACTAAGGAGGTCGGCATAACTCCAACAACTTTTACCAACTTCTGCAGCTGCACTGTAGAAAGCATCTTATTGGGATGCATCACAGCATAGTTTGGCAGCAGCTCTGGCCGAGACTACAAGAAATTGCAAAGAATTGTCGGTGAAGCCCAGTCCATCACACAGACCAGCCTCCCCACCATCAACTCCATCCACACCTCCCATTTCTTCTCCCGGTCATTCCCCCTGTCTTTGCACAGAAGATACAAAAACTTGACTCCACGTACCACCAGATTGAGGAACAGATCTTCTCCAGTGTTATCAGCCTACTGAATGGTCCTCCCATAAGCTAGGGAGTAGTCCCAATCTTCCAACCTGTCTCATTGCAGATCTTGAAGTTTTTCTTTATGACTGTAACATTATTTTCTGCACTCTAATATATTCTTGGAAGGAACTGCAGATGCTGGTTTACACAAGGCACAAAGTGCCGGAGTAACTCAGCGGGTCAGGCAGCGTCTCTGGAGAACATGGATAGGTGACGTTTCGCATTGGGACCCTTCTTCTGACCCTTTTCATGGCATCTTGACACAGGTGACAATAATAATCCAATACCAATATAAACAATATCAATTTTGTCTGTCAGAAATGTTAACAATTGAATTTTAAACCAGTTCCTCCCATGACCTGTGTGGGTTTCTCTTGGAGCTCTGGTTTCCTCCCACACTCCAAAGACGTCCAGGTTTGTAGGCTAATTGGCTTGGTATATTTGTAAATTGTTCTTAATGTGTGTAGGATAGTGTAAGTGTGCAGGGATCACTGGTTGGCATGGACTCCGTGGGCCAAAGGGCCTGTTTCCGCACTGTATCTCTAAATTCAACTAAAAAAGTCAATTTCCGAGCTGAGATTGACTATTAACAACTGAGTAAAATTACAAGGTGCAAAACCTCCAATTCTTATTGTATCAATTATTAGGATGTTTGCATCCTCTAAAACACTGCAATTTTTGTGTGCGTTAATTAGCTTCTGTAAAAATTGTAAATTGTCCCTTGTGTGTAGGATAGCGTTAGTGTATGGAGATCATTGGTCGCCGTGGACTCGGTGGGCCAAAGGGACTGTTTCTGCACTGTATCTCTAAACTAAACTATGCACTAAACTAAACTGAAAGCACATCATTCAATATAGCACGATTTATCAAGAGCACTATGATAGATCATTTCCAATTCATTCTTAAGCTCGTATATGTGGCATCATATCAATTCTGGCAAGTACCAAAGTCCAATATTCAATGCAGAAAGGTTGAATAAACCAAGTAAGGCTTTCCGTTTGGATAAAGTATAAAGAATATATTTTTTATTGAGAAGGATCCCATCTTCAGGAAAATGTGAGAGCCTTGGCTTCAAATCAGTCAATCAGTCAGAAATACGAGGTGTGAGGTAACTGCAAAATGAACATGTTTTACTGATGAGAACGATGACATTTTGCATGTTGAGTGGATATGCTGAATAACATGGCACCATGAAAAGTCAACTTATTTTTTCATAAAAGAATTCCAAAGCAGTGAATACAGTTCTGAACCGTGAATATGATTTAAGTTTCCTGAAGTTTTTTTTTTAATAAGTGGGGCTGTATAGGCTTAAGTATAATAGGAAATATACTGGTTGGAATTGAGCATAGAAAACTGGATAGAAGGATGATATTTCAATTTTATATCGAGCGGTGTCCGATATTTGATCATCCCTTGGATATGATTGCATTTCAAGTGTAATTTCACATTACATTTTCCATCAGAATATGATGGCATTTACTTGTCTCCTGTACTGTTTTTAGTTTAAGACATAAATACGGATATTGTGTTAACATTGTTGTGCCTCCAGTCAAGCTGTGCTATTAACAGCAAGCAATTACAACAGAGTACTCAGATGAGCTGAATTAAACCAACAGGGAACATAATCAAGGCAGTCAAATCTTCAGTAAATCTTCCTGTTTATAATCACAACCTTCTGGAAAGCCACACATCCGTGAGCTGCAATTCTTTCAAAAACAGCACACATCATTATGGGAAGAAGGTAGAAGGCAGCCAGAGGATTCTTTGATATCTTTAGTAGGTGCTTCAGTCATTCCAAAATTGAACATAGAACAAAGAACAGTACAGGCCCAATACAGGCCCTCCATCCCCCAATATGATGCCAAGACCATCCCTTATCCCAAATGTTGGAGTAACTCGGCGGGATTGACAGCATCTCTGGAGAGAAGGAATGGGTGACGTTTTGGGTCGAGGTCCTTCTTGAGACGAGTCCATCTTCTCCCATCCGTTATCTATCTGCACATAACCCATATCTCTCCATTAGTTGCATATCCATATCCCTATCCAAAAGTCTATTAATCGCCACTAATATAACTGCAGTCATAATACTCATATTCTCACCAAATGTTTCTTTTTAAAACACTTTATTTTATTTGTCTGTGAAATTGGTGAGTGCTTGTAGTGGAATGATTTTTAGTCTTTATCCTTAAGTTTAGTTTGAGTTTAGTTTATTGTCACATGTACCAAGGTACAGTGAAAAGCTTTTGTAACGTGCTAACCAGTCCGTGGAAAGACAATTCATGATTACAATCAAGCCATCCACAGGGAAATAAAGGGAATAATGTTTAGTGCAAGGTAAAGTCCAGTAGAGTCCAAATAAATATTGTCCGAGGGTCTCCAGTGGGCAGACTCAGGGCCGTTTTCTAGTTGTTGATAGAATGGCTCAGTTGCCTGATAACAGCTGTCAAGAAACAGCTGTCATGAATCTGGAGGTGTTTGTTTTCACGCCTCTGTACCTCTTGCCTGATGGAAGAAAGGAGAAGTGGGAGTGGCCGGCTGAGACTCGTCCTTGATTATATATGGACTCATCCTCGATTGTGGTTGGTATGGATATGGTGGGCAAAGGGCCCATTTCTCTGCTGTACTAATGTATGACTCGAAATGACAACAAACAATAGTATGTAATAGCATTAGGTTCGGCGGAGAAAAGATATGTATGATTTACTATCTTATCTAACGCTTCTTAATCCTGTACTACAGTTCCTTTCAAGGAGGTTGAACCCATATCTGTTTGAGATTATGTAATAGGGAAAGTGTAGGAAGGAACTGCAGAAGCTGGTGTACACCAAATATAGATGCAAAATGCTGGAGTAACTGAGTGGGTCAGGCAGCATCTCTGGGGGAAAAGGATAAGTGACGTTTAGTCTGTCTTTTCAGAATTTTTATTGTTTACACTCAAGAAACATGTGCAAACTACTTGCTCATAAAATTTTACAAGTCCCTGTGCTAACTTCTGAGGAGAAAGTCACCATTATGAAATGCAAACTGCTTTGTATTCATTTTCAATTAAAACATCAGACAGTGGCTTCTAATCAATAGATCACAAAGGTCTCTTTCAATTCAGACTGGTTTTTGTTAATTGACTAAAACATGTTAATGGTGTCATTGATGTAACTTGCAATAGTTTCTCCAATTTACATTAGTTATAGTGTTATCTATTGGGGGGAAGGGTTATTGAAATTTTATGTTTCTATTGATTTCTCACAACTGCAATGACTAATTTGACTTATGCCTGGAAAATAATTAAGAAGGCAAACATTTGGAAGCTTTTCCATTTAACAGTTCACTTTTTTTCTTAGAAGGGCTTTATCATATTAGGTTACATATCTGATAATGAAATTTAAATTAGTTATAGAGTTATTCAGCACGGAACAGACTCTTTCATATAACTCATCTATGCCAGCCAAGGTTCCTTCCTAAGCTAGTCCCATTTGCCTGCATTGGGCCCATATCCCTCTCACTCTCCTAAGATAGACACAAAATGCAAGAATAACTCAGCCGGTCAGGCAGCATCTCTGAAGAAAATGAATAGGTAAAATTTCGGGCTGAGACTCTTCTTCAGTCTGATGCCGATCTGCCCATGCCAACCAAGGTGCCCCATGCACACTAGTCCCACTTATCTGTGTCTGGCCCATATCCCTTTAAACCTTTCCTATCCATGTAGCTGTCCAAATGATTTTATAGCACCTAATGCCTATGGCATGATTTGACTGGAGAGCATGCAGAGCAAGCATTTCACTTTATCTCTGTGCACGTGACAATAAATAAAGCAAAGCAAACCCTTTAATAACCAGGATTATTCCTAACTCTCTTCATCATTGAATGAACTATTATCAGCACATGTTCAGTTTAACACAACCCTTTGTTAACATTGAAACCGTGATTTACACTGGGGTGGAGTGACCATACATGGATTAAATTCTATCGAGAAATGAAATAACTCCAACCATTTTGTGGTACAAGCCGATGAAAGTAAATGACTCTTATTTGCATGTCATTATGTAATGCATTCTGTAAACGATATTGCATCCAGATTTTCTTCTCAAAAGTCCTATGTAAATATTCATTACTTTCTCCTTAAGCTTACATATTTTATTATTATTTACTGACAGTTATTCCTCAGTAACGAGCAATATTACACATCACACACAATGGCTGCCAAATAACATGGTTTACTTATTATCTGCTGTGGTTTTACATTTGTGCCATATCTCCTGGACGGACTAGCTGTCAGCCTACCAGAGATTAATTGCATTTTCCATTAAATAAAAATGCACTCAAAAGTCAAGGTGCCATTTCTCTGCCAAGTATTCCAAAAGATTTCAGCGAGCAGGTCTGCATTAATAAACTGCTGGGTGAAGAGATCTATGAATTTCTGCCACTATATTAGACACAGAACTCATTGTAATTATCCACCTATCACAACATTATTACTCAGCCTTCTCTCACTGTCTTGAAGTCAGACAGAAGCTCATTAACACGGTCCATCAGACCGACAATAGTTAATTCCGTATTATGATTTAACATACTGGGCCACTGTGTTTTTGGCAGCTATATATTCTATGGGAGGTGAGCCTTCATGTAAATAATCTTTCCAAAGTTTTTGCTATGGTGTGCAGCAAAAACATTGGTATCTATTCGACACAACCTTCTCTCACATCTCGAGAACGACAAAAATTGCTTACCCACCATATGCAAGGTCCACAACTATGTAAAATATCAGGGCACGGACCCTCACTGAGGACACCTAATACTTGGCATTCTTGTGTACAGTTTAAGGATTTCATGATTAGATGACAATTAAAACACAAAGTACCTGCTATACCATCAGGATAAGCTTTCAACAAAGAAAACCGAGCCCAAATCTAAACTGAATATATACCAACTGTGCACTGTGACCTCTCAGCCAGCCAAGCAAAGTTGAGATCAAGGATTGTTGGATCGAATCCCTGGTTATTATTACACAATGAATCAAACTTTTCTTAGACTTTAAACTTTAAAGATACGGCACGGAAAAAGGCCCATCATCCCACCAAGTCTGCGTCGATCAGCGATGACCCAATACACTAACCTACACTCTGGGGACAATTTTGCAACTTACCAAAGCCAATTAACCTACAAACCTGCATGTCTTTGAAGTGTGGGAGGAACCTGGTGCACCTGGAGAAAACCTACGTTGTCACAGGGAGAACATACAAACTCTGTGCAGAGAGCACCCATGGTCAAGATCGAACCAAGATCTCTGGCGCTGTAAACCAGCAATTCTGCTACTGTGCCACTGTGCCAACTTGGTGTTTAATTTATGTCCAACTTAATTTTGAAGATCACATATTGTGCCATTTGTAAAATGATTTATTTGCCTCCTGCCTTAGTTAATCTTTTGCCTACATTTCCAATGGAACTTTCTGTTACAAAATCTGTGTCTGTGGAATTCTCTGCCTCAGAGGGCGGTGGAGGCAGGTTCTCTGGATGCTTTCAAGAGAGAGCTAGATAGGGCTCTTAAAAATAGCGGAGTCAGGAGATATGAGGAGAAGGCAGGAACGGGGTACTGATTGGGGATGATCAGCCATGATCACATTGAATGGCGGTGCTGGCTCGAAGGGCCGAATGGCCTACTCCTGCACCTATTGTCTATTGTCTATAAAATGTACCAGTTTCCCATCTACTATGTACGATTTTAAGAAATTCAACTGGGAGATGGGTGCCAGTATTTTCCATTTCAAATTGCCTGATGCAACACAGGCAGCTATTTGACACAACAGATTGATGAATTGTCGACAGAATAATGAAGCTATGCAACTGAAAAGCCTTCTGCAAAAGAATACCGAGATCACACCCCTAAATTTATGAATAAACCCAGCTCTAGTTATTAGGGTTTGTATAAATAATATTTCCATATTAAATGTATGCAAGCATAAATGTAGAAATAACATCATGTTTCAATGGTTTTCACTTTACGCTTCTCTCTGTGTGAATCTTGTGTCATTGTTTGACCACAAGAGGGTATCGATAACCATGGAATGAAATGATTCTCTCACAAAGAAAATCCTTTCCCCATACGTGGATGAAAACATAAATAGTAGAAAAATAGTCAAGAACATATAATGATACAAAAAAAAAAATAATGTGATAAATATTCCAATGTTTATAAATTCAATTACACTACAATGCCCGCAGTAACTGTTTTTGAAATGTGGTTCTTTATCTCAGTAAATAAAGAACCTTTTTTCCAAAAATCCACATCTGCTTCATTTGATGACTGTTCCATACGATGACTTATCCGATCTTGCGCTGACCAGTGATCACATGTACACTAGTTTTATCTGACACTCTAGGGACTATTTCCCTGTACCTCAGTACACTTGATAATAAGGTACCATTGAACTATTGAACGTTGAACACTATGATCCATCTCAGTCACCAACTTCTTTACCTACTTCATGTTTATGATTCCTTTTCCATCCTTCCCATTGGGCTCCATGGTGCTCCTTTGCTTGGATTTGCCATGGTCTTGCTCTATTTTCAAGTTGACCAGCGTCCCTTGATACCAGAGTTATGGCAGACAGATTGCCCGTTCCTGCACTTATTAGGTTGGTGTTGCTCAATGCTGAAATAATAACATCTCTCCCTTAGGCGGTTCTTCCCTTTTCCCAAAGATGTTGAAGATCAAGGCCATATCTTGTCAATTCACCGAACAGTTGCTGGGTTATGTGGGAGACCCTGTGTTCATTGGTCTGGTAAAGCCGCCTTCATTGTCTATCCAATATTATATCCCTACTTGAAATTCCTTATGCTTTCTCACTCACCAGCCTCATTTGAATACGTACATCATGGATTCACGAGAGAGTTAGATATTGCTCTTAGGGCTAAAGGAATCAAGGGATATGGAATGGGTGCTGAATTTGGATGATCAGCCATGATCATATTGAATGGTGGTGCTGGCTTGAAGGGCCGAATGGCCTACTCGCATCTATTTTCTATGTTTCTACGCAATCCCACAATATCTTTGTCAGAGTTTTCCATGCTTGCAGTGTTTAACAGTCTGCCTCACATCTGCCATAATGTTCACAACTGATACACCTGGTTATAGATACTGAGAGATAAATGATTGCTGTTGCTCTGGGGGATTGGATGATCTGGACTCATGCTGGTCAGCTAGTAGATAAGCAACAACTCTTCAAATGCCTTGTCTCCTGGTTCGGCTGATTCAGCCTACTTTCCACCCTTCTTCTCCTTCTCCCCCCCACCTCCCAACAGCCCCACACACAATCAGGCTGTAGAGGGTCTCAATCTGAAATGTCACCAACCCATGTTCTCCAGCGATGCTGCTTGACTTGTTGAGCTACTCCAGCATTACTTTGTGTCTTTAAAACTGGATCCACCATTTCATTTATCAATTTTGTGTATGTCAGCACTTGCAAAGTTGACTTCTTCCCTTTTGTATCAAAACAATAATCTCATCCTACCCACATTGTCAATCCATGAGTTGATGGAAGCATTGAAAGAATCTAAAGTCGTCATCTTGACTTGTTTGTTGCCTCATCACAACCATCCTTGTACAAATCTGAATCGGAAATGTCCAATTTGGTCTTAGTAAATCACACTGCTTCATTATTCCAGAGAAAGTAAAGCCTCATGTTTCATGTAAGGCCAGCGGCACTTTCTATAATCATCCTCATTAATCTTCTTTCATCCTTGTCACCAATTGCCACAGTGGCACTTTTACAAAGTACCCAAGCATCGCTAAAACAATCCTCACAGGGCAGCAAATTGCACCATTTCCCGCGCAAGGTCGATTATTTTCAGGTGTCATTGGACCATTAGAAAGAATATTAGACTTCGATCCACCACATCCACACCAAGCAGCGATCACCCGTACACTAGCGCTGTCCTACAAATTAGGGAACATTTACAATTTACAGAAGACAATTAACCTACAAACCTGTAAATCTATGGAGTGTGGGAGGACCCTGGAGCACATGGAGAAAACCCATGCGGTCACATTGGAGAATGCACAAACACCATATAAACAGCACTCGTAATCAGAATCGAACCTGTGTCTTTGGCGCTGTAAGGCTGCAACTCTACTGCTGTGCCAATGTGCCACCCTACACTTGATAACACACAAACTGATAACACACGCTTTGCATTTCTCAAAGAAACCTCTCCAATCGTGGACCACACACAATAATCTATCTTGCCATTCTTTCATATCCTACCCAATCCCACAACCAAATCCATTATACTGCGTCCAATGACTGTGTTTCCATTCTCTGGAAACCTGTTCCGCACAATCTGCCACCATCACTCCCCTGGAGAGATATGATTCAGTTATTGATGGAAAAATCTAGATTCAAACAGTGAATTAAAATCCCATTAAGGTAGCTGGGATGTTAACTTCAAGTGATCGATGTCTCATATTAAAAAAAAGAGCAGGTTTCAGTAATGGTGAACCTGATGCAGAAATCCAAACCATTAACGTTGTACAGAGGTCAACATCTGCCACACTTGCCCCATCTGACCTATATCTAGGATTCCATTTACACAGCACCTGGTCCACTGGTAATGGCCTTGCACACCGTTCAGCTGAAGGGCAATCAAGAATGGACAATAAATAAGTCAAGAGAGTTTGTATTGTCATACATCCTAGACAGAAAAACAATGACATTTTTACTTGCAGCAGCACAACAGAATATGTAAGCATAGTATTCTTCAAACAATATACTAAACAAAAAAAATGTTTATATATATATGTGTGTGCATGTGTATATGTTTGTACAGTACAGTATACGTAGGTATGTACAGTGCAGACATTGCATATGTGCGTATACAGTATTTTATATATATATAGATATAAATAAAATGTTATGTTTATTTTATTGTTTATATATTTTTGTTAATTGTAGTTGGTTATTAGACATATATGTGTATATGTATATGTATATATATGTGCAGTGCATACATAGTGTGTGTGTGTATACATACACACACATAAAACCAAACAAACAATAAATGTGCCAAAAGATTAAACGAATGCCCCAACTCTATGTAGTTCAGAGCTTATTTGAAGGTTATAGTGTTTAATAGCGTGAGGAATGTAGGGTAGAAGCTGTTCCAGAACCTGGACGTTACAGTTTTCAGGTTCCCATATCTTCTTCCCAATTGTACGAGTGCAATGAGTGCGTGGCCAGGTTGGTGTGGGTCCCTGATGTTGCTGGTTGCCTTTTTGAGGCAGCAGCAACCTGTAAATCCCTTTGATGGGGTTCCCAGAACCCATGGATGACAGCGTTCACCACTTTTCATATTATTCTGCACTTCTGGCATCCAAATTGCCGAAGCAGTCTATGATGCAAAGAGTTAATATGCTCTCTGCTGTATACCTGTAGAAGATCAAGAGAGTACATGCTGACGTACCAACATGATCTTACAGTGTGCGTGGACTTTGGAATGAGTGAAAAACACTATCTATTTAGATGCTAAATAGGTTTGCTTGCTCCATCTTCCCACTGAGATAATTCTCTTCACTATAATCCTGCTTCACCTATTGGCCAGGATGGTCCAGACTCTATGATGGCCTCTGCCCCGAGGTGATAGTGATTTAGCAATCCATTGTTGATCTCTCTCCACTCTTGCTTTCATTTACTTCAATGGCAGTAATAACCCAAATATCATACATCCTCATACAAAGGGCAAGATGAGCCTCTCTGCGCTCAACACTTGACAAATATTTTTCAAGAATAAGTAGGATTCATATTTTTGTCAATTTGTACAATTCTTATGGAGAAATCAGAAATGTTTTTTTAAAATAGAAAATCTGTGCTGTGAATCATGGCAGCCGAGGAGATCCCAGTGAGAGAACCGAGGGGAGCTATCGTAAACAAATCGAACCGAGGAGAGAGCATTTAAAACAAGATGAATCAACTTGAAGTGAGAATCACGCACCTCTAATGACTAAGATGTGTTGGAGTGGAATGCAAGCACTTGCCAACAGGCTGCGCATCGCTTTCAGAACTGAATACCAATACTCTACTCCCACTGTAATGAGTCAAAAGCTTCGCAAGGTGCCAAACAAATCTCAATTTGCACGCATTGTCAACAGAATCCGTGAAGGGGGTTTATTTATTCATCGACAGACAAGCCAGAGTCAAAGAGGTCACCCAAGCATCTGGTTCAGTTAATGGAATTCCCATCAGGTAAATCCATCGATTGTGGAGAAATGTGTGAAAAAGCTCTCAGAATGCTCACAGATGGCAAGTGTGATTTTTTACCTAATGTAGCTTAACCATTTTCTTGAGGGTTGTTGGTACATGTTCCAATGTGCCCATCAATGGCATTGTTTTAGGAATTCAGTAAAGCCATGCTTTTACACTGAAACAAAGGCAAAATCTTTTACGATGCATACATTATTTAAGGACAAGCATTATTAATATCATCAGACTACGATGTCTTAGCTCCTGACAGGGGAAGATGTGCATCCGAAGGGTATAAAAGGATCATTATTCAAATGACTGCAACTACTCAAAGCAAGTTTATTGTAAGCCTCATAAGACATTTGGAGTGAAATATGAACTCACGCAGCTACAGGAAAATAAACCAGAATAAGGACACGGCAAAACAAATATGCACAAACAGACTGTACGGAGATACAGAGGGAATAGAAATTAAACACGCTGGATCACATTAAACCTCTGAACAACCTAAGCTCCAGATCTGAGCTGATAAGCTGTCACTCTGAGAATTTCTTCAAATTGGTTCATCTGGAACGGTAGTCAGTTAGGTAACACGGTGTACTGAGCAGAAACACATTACTGGAGCTGTTGAATTTTGAAATATGTAAAATATCAAGCTGTTGAACCGTGAGATTCCAAGATGAAATTGCAAAACATGGAGGGAGGAAAGTAAGGCAAAAACAGGAGGGGAGGTGTGCTGAAGCGCACATATCCAAATGACATTGGATTTTGGTGAACAAATATGTATCAGTATCTTATCCCCCCCCATTCCACAAAAGTACAACTTTGTTAAAAGTTGGTTTGAATGTATGTTCCAATGCTCAAAGCCTTAGTTCATAAGTTCATAAATTCTAGGAGCAGAATGAGGCCATTCGGACCATCAATTCTATTCCACCATTCAATCATGGCTGACTATCTTTCACTCTCAACCCCATTCTACTGCTTTCTCCACATAATCCCTGACGCCGTTACTAATCAAGAATCTGTCCATCTCCACCCTAAAAATATTCATTGACTTGGCCTTCACAGCCTTCTGTGGCAATGAATTCCACAGATTTGCCACCCTCTGACTAAAGAAATTCCTCCTCATCTCCTTTCTAAAGGTACATCCTTTTATTCTAGGTCCTAGACTCTCCCACTAGTGGAAACATCCTCTCCGCATCCACCCTTCTAAACATAGTTCAGAGATTTAAGCACAGTAGTGTTCCAAGGATCTGTGCTGGAATGTTACGGGCTGGTCCCACTTGGGCGACCTAATCCGCGAGTCCAGAAGAGTGTCTTCGACCTGGAAGCTTGAGGGCACTCTCCTCGAAAGCCTCGAGCTGGATCGATCGGCCGCGTTGAAACCGCGAGCTGCAACGACCGAACCGCGAGCTGCATCTACCGACCGCACACACACACACAAACACAAATACATCGCGAAGGTGGGGGCCAGGGAAAGCGGAAATATTCTCTGTACTCTTTCCAGCTTGAGAACATCTTTCCAATAACATGGTGCCCAGAACTGAACACGATATGCTACATGCGGTCTCACCAACGTCTTATACAACTGCAACATGACCTCCCAACTTTTATACACAATAATCTGACTGATGGCCAATGTACCAAAAGCCTTTTTGACCACCTTATCTACCCGTGACTCGACCTTCAAGGAATCATGGATCTGCACTCCTAGATCTCTGCTCTACAACACTACCCAGAGGCCTACCATTTACTGTGTAGGTCCTGCCCATGTTAGACTTCCCAAAATGCAACACCTCACATTTCTCTGTATTAAATTCCATCAACCATTCCTCACCCACCTGGCCAATCAATCAAGATCCTGCTGCAATTTTTCACAACCATCTTTATCTGCAAAACCACCCACTTTTGTATCATCAGCAAACTTGCTAATCTTACGATGTATGTTCTAAAAACTCAATCAGATTTGTGAGACACGACTGCTCACATAGAACCATGCTGACTATCCCTAATCATCCTTTGTCCATCCAAATGCCTGTATAACCTATCCCTCAGAATACCCTCTAGTAACATTCCATCTACAGATGTTAAGCTCCCATATTCCAAAGACATCCAGGTTTGTAGGTTAATTGGCTTCTGTATATTGTCCTTAGTATTAGGATGGAACTAGTGTACGGGGATGGCTGGTTGGCATGGACAGTGTCCTGTTTCCATGCTGTATCTCTAAAAAATCTAAAACTAAGGCATGCCTTCATTGACCTTGCAGGGGCTCATGTTGTCGACCTCCCCGAGGTGAGCCCTGTCAACTGACCTGAATCAGGCAAATGACAACAAACAGAGACAGCAGCAGTGCCGCAGCTTGGCGCCAACCCGGAGCATGAGCCCTTTTTATGGCGGGCACCTACGGATGTCGAACTGGATGGCATCCCCCTGCTGCAGACTTCTGCTGCCTCAAACGCAAGAAGAAATTTGGCCTTGCATTAAATATAAGAGCTGGGATGTTTTGTAGAACCTTTATAAAACAGTGCTTTGACCACACAGGGAGTACAGTGTGTAGTTCTGGCCGCCACACTATAGAAAGGATGTAATTGCAATGAAGAAGGTGTAGGGGAGATTCATCAGGATGTTGACTGGATTGGAATATTTCCGTTATAAGTTGAACATGTATAGGCTGGCTTTGTTTTGCTGGATGGACACAAAGTGCTGGAGTGCATACAAAGTACGGAAAAGAGTCCCAACAAAGGCGGCACAAAGTTACCAAGGGTTCCCTTACTTCTTGACAATGCAGCCCATCCACCTCGGCCTGACTCTGTTCATACTCTGGTGCATAGTCCCATGGAGTAGCTGTTAAATAAAGGCTCTGTCTACTTCCTGATGAGGAGATGAAAGACATGGCATCGTAAGGGGCTACAATGGTCTCAGTTGCAGAATCGCAACTTTCTGTGCAGTAAAATACCAATATTTATCCCCCATTTATCTTCCCCTGTAGCAGATTAGTAGGCTATTCCCAGCTTTCTGTCTGTGCAGTTTACCATATCCAGTTGGTTGCTACATTTCCCACATTATAACAGGGACTACAACCCAAAAATACCTCACTGACAGTAAGCTGCTTCAGTCATCTTGAAAGGTGAACATCTTTGGCTCTTTTAACTCCATACACAGTGCTGTTGTGATTTGGGTTTCTAGGAGGCAGCACCGTAGTACAGCGGTAGAGTTGCTGCCTTAGCGCTCTAGAGACCTGGGTTCGATCCTGACTATGGGTGCTGTCTGTATGGAGTTTGTACTCTCTGTGACCATGTGGGTTATCTCCGGGTGCTCCGGTTTCTTCCCACACTCCAAAGACGTACAGGTTTGAAGGTAAGTTGGCTTCGGTAAAACTGTAATTTATCCCTAGTGTGTAGGATAGTTTTAGTGTATCGAGTGATCACTGGTCGGTGCAGACTCAGTGGGCCAAAGCAGCTTTTTCCGAGCTTTAAGTCTAAGGTCTATATTGTTTTACATATTGGAAAAATGTGGAAGTAGAAATAATGAGGGGGTTAAGTATAATTGCTGAAAGAATCTGGCAGGAGAAAATGCTCTCTCTCAAAATTTTATATCAAGACTTCTACATTTGACACCTCCTGCACATAAGCCTGGGACGTGAATATACACTGGCAGTTTCAATCAGAGCCAAAAACGATGTTTAGCAAGTTCCAGTTGCCAGCTACACAACTGTGTCCAGCAGGTGCATGCTTTGATGCAGACCAGCGAGAGTCAATTACTAAAGAGACAGCAACCATATGCCTCAGGAAACAGCCAGCATTCCTAAATACACATAAACAAGTGACAGGAATTCTTGCAACAAATCTACTACCCCTGAAATGCAGAGAGCAAATGTTAAAAATAAATTAACTGCCACATAATACATAATAAAAGTAACTTCCAAAGCAAATCTGACATTTCATTTCACAGCCAAATACTAACACAGGTGGCCCAGTGGTGCAGAGGTAGAGTTGCTGCCTTACAGCAACTCAGGTTCGATCCTAACCACAAGTGCCGTCTGTACGGAGTTTGTGCATTCACCCTGTGATCGCGTGGGTTTTCTCTGGGTACTCCAGTTTCCTCCCACATTCTAAGGACATGTGGGTTTGTAGGATAATTGGCTTCTGTAAATTGCCCCTAGTGTGTCGGATGTGAAACTGAGATCACATGGAACTAGTATACAGATTGGTCGCTGCAGACTTGGTGAGCCGAAGGGCCTGTTTCAACGCTGTATTGCTGAAGGATGATTTTATGGAGGCATATATGGATAGGGATAATGTATAGTCTTTCTCCCTGGGTATGGGATTAATTACTGGAGAGGATATGTTTAAGGTGAGAGGGGAAAGACAATAAGAACCTGAGTGGCAACATTTTCTGAGAGAGGAAGGTGGGACTATGGAACCAGTTGCCAGATGAAGTAGTTGAGGCAGATACTCCCACCATTTACAAGATATTTGGACGGGTACATCAATAGGAAGGGTATAGAAGGAGAGAGGACTAGCTTGGATGGGACATCTTGGTTGACATGGAAGATTTGGGTCGATGGGCCTATTTCCATGCTGTATAACCGTATGAGTCTATGTGACCTTCCATGTGTGCCTGTATTGGCTGGCAAAGTTAAAGCTCTACATCACAGCTTTGTTTACGAAGTGTGTTGATTTTAGATTTACTCAAAACTGATATCTTTTTTTTGATATACTTGAATCCTCATAAAACAATACCCAAAGATATTAAACTAAGAACTGAATGAAAAACTTACCATCATCTTATTTTGTTTCTATATTTCTCTATTTGTCGTAGCATGAAAGCAAAGCATATATCCAAACCAGAACTGTTCTCAGCAATATGCAATATGCAATATGCAATAAGCATTCCAGAACTGAAATGGTTATTGCTGAAAAAATACAAAAAACTACCCTTGACATTTCTCTGCGTTTTGTTGCTATGCTGTTGACATTTTGGGTTTTTTTTCTTTCCCCAGCCTTTCTTTGTAATGGATTAGTTTTTTGGTATAAAATTGTATTTCTGATTCAAATTGAAGGAAATTCAAAACCAGATTAGATTAAGCACACTTACATCTTATTTTGCAGCAAAATTAATTTCATATTTTATTCACAGCTGTAGGATTAAAAAAATTAACGGGACAATCATTTCATTCCAATGTTTTTCTTACGAAGAGCTGCATATTTTTAGAATGGCTCTATTTATTTTTAATTTGGTAATCCTATCAAAGATTTTGCCAGCAATTCATTTACTTTCAATTTACTATGATATGAACATAATTAAGGATGAACCATCTCTCTGCACGTGCTTTATTCTTGGGTCTATGAACAAATTAACAAATTCTTTCCACCATTCCAAAAGTGTTTTCCATGGAGATAAGATGAGAGACCATTGATTCTAAATTACAATGTGGCATGTATTAATGAATAGAACCCTTGAGAAAAGACCAGCATGCAGGAGTTCATAGCTTGTATTATCTTAATTGTAGCAAAATGAACACTGTGATATTATGCTGGTGAACAGAGAGCAATTTAATGTATTGGAACTTGGCTTTGGTTTTAGTTACTGGGCGGCACGGTGGCGCAGCGGTAGAGTTGCTACCTTACAGCGCTTGAAGCGCCGGAGACCCGGGTTCGATCCTGACTACGGGTGCTGTCTGTGTGGTGTTTGTACGTTCTCCTCAAGACCACATGAATGTTCTCCAACATCTTTGGATTCCTCCCACAATCCAAAGACATATAGGTATGTAGATAAATTGGCTTGGCAAATGTAAAAAATGTCCCTAGTGTGTGTAGGATAGTGTTAATATGTGGGGATCAGTGGTCGGCATGGACCAGGTGGGCCGAATGGCCTGTTTCCACGCTGTATCTGTAAACTAAACTAAACTTGTGTGGGAGACGCAATGTAACTTCAACCCAATTTGCCTTCTCATTTTTCTAGTTGGGATGAAGTCTTCAACTTGAGACAATAACTATGCCTCCATTGCCACAAATGTTGCCTGACCTGTTAGCTCACAAGTACTGATCTTATGATCTTACAAGGATTCATTCATTGGGTTTGATATAAATAAGAGGCCAAGAGATTTCTTAGAGAAACTTAACAGTGTAAAAGTCAGGGCAGTGAAATAGATCAGGGTTAGAAAATCAGTCAGCAGACACAAAATGCTGGACTAACTCAGTGGCTCAGGCAGCATCTCTGGAGGAAAGGAATAGGTGATGTTTCGAGTCGAGGTAAGAAGAGGTACAAAACAAATCACAGCTGGCACCTATGACTCAAGAAAGGTGGAGCCAACAATGTTTCATTGTTGGCGGTGGAAGAGGTGATAATTAAGGGATATAAACAGAAAATAGAATAGAAAATCAGCCATGTTATTTGACATATGGTGGAGCGAAATAACTTTGCTCATATTTCTTCTGTTCTTACATTTGTGCAATGTGAACATCTTTGCTGTTTGTTGTGACAATCTGTGTTGTATAACTCTACAACTCTATGGCACCTCTTAATTTCCCCTTGAACTGAATGGTCTTTTCCGGAGGTTGTTAAGAGTCAACCATGTTGGTGAGTTTGAAATCAAATGTAGGGCAGACTATCTTCTATGAAGAGCATATGTAACCTTGATAATTTTCCTTATGAAAATCCATGATCACTGTTACTGATACTTGCTTTTTTTTAAATTCCAAGTGCGGTCAGCATTCGGTGGGAACCTATGTATTCTGTATATAAATCACTGAAAGCTAGATGAAACAATTGGGAAGGCAAAGTTCAAGAGGGTTTGAGGACAAGATAAGAGACATCTTGTTCTAATCTTCTGGGTCTTAGTTATACTACACCTGGAATATTGTGCGCAGGATGCTTCTCCTGACCTAAGGAAAGATTTACTTGCAAAAGTGGAAGTGCATTAATGATTCATCAGGTGGATCCTTGGGATGGTGCGTTTGTTGCAGGAAGGACCTATTCTAACTGGAGTTTCAGAGAATGAGAGGTAGTCTCAGTGAGACACGCTATCGCCTATGAACTGTTGACCAAGGACATGTCCAGAGTCAGGTAACTACAGTCTAAACAAAAGTGATGGGCTGTTCAGGACGAAGAAGACCAGAAACATCTTCAGCCACAGTAAGCATTTACAATTCTTTAGCAAAGGGCTAAAGACTCAGTTGCTGCGACTGGTAGATGTTAAGGGAATCAAGGGATTGTGGGGTAAGTGCAGAAATATGGTTCAGTGGTAAAAGATCAGTGAAAATCTCATGGAATGATGGAGTTAGCACAGTAGGTCAAATGACCTACACTTGCTTCAATTCCTTACGTACACTTGGCTTCATTTATAGATGAGGACTAACACACCGTGCACTGAAAAGCCTTTCCTTTCATTGCCTTAGTTCAATAGTTCAATGGCTCTTCATTGTCACGTACGCACTGCACAGTGAAATTCTTTTTGCATAGCTCACGTATGCACAATCACCATTTTAGCACCATTTACAAAAAGAAAATGCCCAATGCCCACAGTCTGGTCCACGTGCTGGATGTATTGGAACACCTCTGATCCAGGTGGGTCCAAATAAGCCCTAGGCTTAATTAAGGAGGTTGGTTGGAATCATGTGGCTCTCAAATATTCAAAACATCAATTAAAATAAATGAAAAACTTAACATTGATTAAAAATTCAAAATCCCGAAATAAAATAACTTTAGAAACCCCTTTACCTGCATCCACCTATTACCGAGTAGAAGCAAGGAACTGCAAATGCTGGTTTACATAAGAAGACCCAAAGTGCTGAAGGAACACAGCGGCTCAGGCAGCATCCCTGGAGAACAAGGTCAATCTGAATAGCGTCAGTCTGAAGAAGTGTCCCGACCCAAAACATCACCTAACCATGTTCTCCGGGATTGCTGCCTAACCCCCTGAATTACTCCAGCATGGTGTGTCTTGTTTTTTCCAACTAATTCCGACCAAGCTTTCTCCTGTCCCTCTTCTCTTCCAGCCTGTTTGTTCCATGTTTATGAGAGATGCTGCCTGACCCATTTTTTACTCCAGCACTTTGTGTCCTTTTATAAAATTAACCATTTTGTCACTTGTTTTCAGTCTGCAGGCCAGGCATGCCCATTGAAACCAATGGGGTTCTGATCCTGTGCATGAGCAGTCCAGCAGCTGAGTGGAGCAAGAGAAGAGATCATGTGATAAGAGTAGAATTAGGCCATTCGGCGTATCAGTTCTGCTCTGCCATTCAATCATGGCTGGTCTATCTCTCCCTCCAAACCCCATTCTCATGCCTTCTCCCCATAACCTCTGACAACTGTACTAATCAAGAATCTATCTATTTCTGCCTTAAAAATATCCACTGACTTGGCCTCCACAGCCTTGTGTGCCAAACAATTCCACAGACACTACATGCCATTCCATCGGCCTTGGAATTCTGCGTTTCATGCATGGGTGGAAATGCAAATAAAAGCAGATGCTTCATGTGCATATTTGAAACCTTTCCTTTAAGAATAAAGTATCTACATGGGCGGCACAGTAGCACAGCTGGTAGAGTTGCTGCCTCAGTGCCAGAGACCCGGGTTCAATCCTGACTACAGTATGTTCTCACTGTGACCGTGTGGGTTTTCTTCAGGTCCTCCGGTTTCCTCCCGCATCCCAAGGACGTGCAGGTTTGTAGGTTAATTGGCTTTTGCAACTGGCACCCAGTGTGTAGGTTGCAGAAGTGGGATAAAATGGAACTAGTGTATGGGTGATCCACGGTTGGCATGTACCCAGTGGACCTGAGTGCCTGTTTCCACACTGTATCTCTAAACTAATCCATTCATCAGAGAGATTTAAAATTCAATAGCAGCTTTAATAACACCAGTCTGAAGAAGGGTTCCGATCCAAAAGGTCACCTATTCCTTTTCTCCAGAGATGCTGCCTGACCCACCGAGTTACTCTCACACTTTGTGTCTATCAGCAGCTTTAATAAAGCATAAGTGATAAGAGTAGAATTAGGCCATTCGGCGTATCAGTTCTGCTCTGCCATTCAATCATGGCTGGTCTAATAAAGCTTGCCTGCAACATGAATGCTTTCCTTCTTGTTTCATGTTACTGCCAGTGGATATGCTCACTCTAATAATGAGGCACAACAGAAAAATCTAATGAAAAGTGATGAATCTCTGGCATATACTGTACGCTCGAACACCACCGAATCCTACAGAACTGCCTAACACATTCAAGCCCGTAGTGTAAAAGGAATCAGAACTCATCAGTAATCCTTGTAAGTCAAAAGACATTGACCTCACTGGCTTCAGAAATGAGGTTTCCTGATCTCTGACCAACCTTTTATCAGCACTGCCCTTTAAGATGCAAAGCAGCCAAGGGATGCTGGGCTCCCTGCAGTCACTATCAAGGTGCATTGTACATCACAAGCATTCTGGCTGCTTCACCCCAGGGCTACTGTTAATGGATGGAATGGAGATGAGATTTCTAACATTCAAAATATATTCATTAGCGGGATGGCAGGGTGAAATAATGCTTGGATAAATGCCCTGCACACCATCTATAAATTGAAAAAGAATCTCATTATATTTTTCCCTTAATAAACAAAAAAACACGGCAATGCATACAAAACAAAGTACACTTGGACTGAGGGAAAAGTACTGCTACCTTCTACAAAGGCCTTCTGTATTACAAAGTGTGTTAGTTATTTCATAAAGCATATCTGATTGAAAATAAATGATTAATAGTAAAGCGTATTTATAAAGAAGGACTTGCCTTTATATATCACTGTTCACAACCCTGGTATTATTGAACTAATTAAGGATATTAGGGCTAATAAAGTGGGGGGGTGGCACAGTTGCGCAGCAGTCGTGTTGCTGCCTTACATCGGCAGAGTGTCAGGTTTAATCCTGATTATGGGTGCTGTTTGTATGGAGTTTGCATGTTCTCCCTGTGACCACATGGGTTTTCTCTGGGTGCTCCAGCTTCCTCTGACACTTCAAAGGTTTGTAGGTTAATTGGCTTCGGTAAAAATGGAAATTGTCCCTAGTGTCTAGGATAGAGCTAGTGTTCACTGGCCCACAGACTACCTTCTGTACTGTGATAATTCTACAATGGGTCCTTCAGTAAGAAACTAAATGCAAGCAGGGAATTTTGTCCTCCGCTGTCTGGTTGTCAGTACTGGGATGTGGCATATTCATTTAGTTTAGTTTAGAGATACTGTGCAGAAACAAGCCCTTCGGCCCACTGAGTCTGCGCTGACCAGCGATCCCCGTGCACTCATACTATCCTACACACTAGGGACAACTTACAATTTTTACCAAAGCCAATTAACCTACAAACCTGTATGTCTTTGGAGTGTGGGAGGAAACTGGAGCACCCAGAGAACACCCACACGGTCACGGGGAGAATGTACTAATTTTGTATAGACAGCACCCGTAGTCAGGATCAAACCTGGGTTTCTGGCACCGTAAGGCAACAACTCTACCGCTGCACCACCCTACTGCCCCATAATCAATGGGGAACATAGACCAATACAGCACAGGAACAAGCCCTTCAGGTCCCAATGACCATGTTGAACATGATGCCGGGTTAAACTAATCTCCTCTGCCTCCATGTTATCCATTTACCTCCAATTCCCTGCTTATCCATGCGCTCATCTAAAAGGCTTTTAAAAGGCCACTATCTATCTGCTTCCACCACCACCTCTGGCAGCATGTTCCAGGCAGTCCCTACTCTCTGTATAAATAAACCTGCCCTGCACTTCCTCTTTAAATTTTGCTCTTCTCACCTTGAAGATAAGCTTTCTAGTCTTTAACATTTCCACTCTGAAAAAAAGGTTCTGACTGCCTTCCCTGTCTATGCCTCTCATCATTTTATATACTATCAGGTCTCCCCTCAACCTTTGGGTCTCCGGAGAAAACAATCTAAATTTGTCCAACATCGTCTTGTAGCTAATAACTCCTAACCCAGGCAGCGTTCTGGTAGAGCATGCTGTGGATTTTGTCATTACTCAGAAATTTTCAAAACTGCATTAGGGAAAGGATAATGAGATTCCTGTACATTTAAACTGTTGATTGCTTTGATTGAAAACTAAATAATTATACGAAGCATCAAATAACATGGCAGATGCAAAGCTCTTCAATATCTGACAAAGTGCATCGACTGATTATTTAAATCTTTGATTGATAAGGGTTTCATTATAGAACTGCATCATGTCTGTTTTGAATTTGAGGTTCTGAAATAAATCAGTCACTTTGAAAATTACTGGGAGCTAGCAAATGACTCCAGCAAATTGGAAATCACATTTAAAGGGTCTTGACAACTGACCTTAGAGGAAGTAAATCACATATCTGCTTGGTCAGCAGTGTGAATGGAGTCAAATAACTGTAATCCGCTTTGGGGTTGTTTGGAAGTCTAGATGGTTTAACATTTGGCTCACCATCATATTGTTTCCAGTGATCCCTTTAAATACAATGGGCTTTAGTATTTTTTTAGATATAGAGATACAGCGTGGACACAGGCCCTTTGGCGCACCGAGTCCACGCCATCCAGTGATCACCCCAAACCCATTATCCTGTACCCACTAGGGACAATTTATGATTTTTACCAAAGCCAATTAACCTACAAACCTTGGAGTTTGGGAGGAAACTGGAGCACCCGGAGAAAATCCACGGGGTCAATTCAGTCTAGTTTATTGTCACGTGTAACGAGGTACAGTTGAAATATTTTGTTGCGTGCTAACCAGCCAGCAGAAACTCAATACGATCGAGCTATTCACAGGGCACAGATAGAACGTACAAACTCCGTACAGACGAACCTGGGTCTCTGGCGCTGTAAGGCAGCAACTCTACTGCTGCACCACCGTGCCATCCTTGGGCTCTTTTTACCATTCTTAATTTAATCTCACTGCGCCCTTATTTCCAGTACTCCCTGTAAAGAACAAGCAATCTGTTGGACGAGACACAGGATGCTGCAGGTGCTGGAATCTTGAGCACAACACAAAGTCCTGGAGGACCTCAATGGGTCAGGAAACATCGGTGGAGGAAAATGGACAGTCAACGTTTTGTGTCTCTGTATAAACTCACCAAGCTCACTGGAAAATCTAACATATTACTGTGCAACATCTAAAATGAGTGAATTAAAAGAGAGGTTCTTTTAATGATCAATGTTTCTTTTATGGTCAATGGTTAATTGTAATGGAGGTACTGCACTACAAACTGCCTTGGTTGCACTAGGGACTTCTGGGTTTGTTTTGTTTTTGCACAATATTGGAGTTTTTAAATTCATTTAACTTTTTTTTTTTTTATGTTTGTGTATTATTTTTTCCATTGGAATACTGTGTTTACAAACCTGTTGTGCTGCTTCAAGTAAGAATTTTGTTGTTCCATTTTGGTACATATGACAATAAAACTCTTGTGATCCTTGAGGTAGGAGTACTAATAGAAGCAATATCCAACAGTCTGGAACATCTGCTCATCTAGTACCACAAACTACTGACCATGGGTTATTTGGGTTTTGCTGTCGGGTGTGTTTTAAGTGCGAACTGGTATTAATCATGGTAAATCATTTTTCAACAGAGATCAAGCAGAACAGTACAAAAATGCCGTAAGGTTATTGTATGGAATCAGCAGAGCTTTAGTCACGTTATAATTTATTGGCGGTAAAATCTGTGATTGTTCCAATGAACGCCTCTGGTTGGCTGAATCGAGGTCCAGAGGACATAGGTTTAAGGTGAAGGGGAATCTGAGGGGTAACTTTTTTACACACAGGATGATGGGTTTATGGAACGAGCTGCCAGATGAGGTAGTTGAGGCAGGGACTATCCAAACGTTTAAGAAACAGTTAGACAGGTACATGGTTAGGACAGGTTTGGAGGGATATGGACCAAATGCGGGCAGGTGGACCAGTGTAGCTGGGATATGTTGGCCGGTGTGGGCAAGTTGGGCCGAAGGGCCTCTTTCCACACTGTATGACTCTGACAGTTTAATCTGTGATCATCTAATCAATGCTTCTGATTCGCTGTAAAATCTGCGATTGTGTCAATGATCGTGATCGTTAAATTGAATGCTGCCGATTGGCTAGTAAATCTATGTTTGTTACAATTAATGATTCTGATTGGATGTAAGATCTATGATTGTGACAATGAATGAGTCAAGAGTCAAGAGCCAAGTGTTTTATTACCACGTGTCCCAGAGAGAATAATGAAACTCTTACTTGCACCAGCACAACAGAATATGTAAACACAATACTCTGTAAACAGCATAATAAACAAGACAAAAATGTTCAGTGTGTGATTCCGATTGGATGCGAAAGCTGTGATGGTTGCCAAGCCACGAGGTTGTGAAGTCTATGTTCTATAGGTAATGCCGTTGTTCAGTTTTGTTGGAAGTCCTTTGTAAACGGCAGGAGGGCACAATCCATAAGAACCTATGCGGTGAAAGGACGTTTACACAAATCCATTCTCCTTCCGTGTTCGAATGGTCTCATATGCAAAACAAGGAAGCTCTACAAACATATAGCTTCTATAATCTAAACAACATGATTACAAATCTATCGGATGTGATCCAGCACAAAATGTAAAGCATCCAATACGTGTCAGAAAATAACAAATGGCGATTCATGTAAAGAGCTGAATATAAAAATACTATCTCAAGATTGTGACTACAAATTAGATGAGATGAAAGATGCCTTTTATAAAGAACAACATATTGGAATACCGACTATTATTTTGCTCAAAGGTAGTGCTCATAATTAAAGCTTTATTTGCCAGTAAATTTTCTCTTCATTGAATAATTATAAGCATGATATTAATTAAATTATTAGCATAACAGTCATATCAGGTTTACCTATGAATGGATTCTAACAGGAATACAATGCCCCACTTCTCTTTGGTGCCTGCTCATTAATGTGTCCCTAGTCTCCAATTATCCTCAACCTTCAATAACCTTGAATTACTTTGTCTAAATACCAACAGCATACTGTATTTAAAATGGTAAATAAATGACTACAATAATTTTCAGATCCATTTCAACAGAGACCACTGTTATGATATTTCATTCACATTCTTAACGTATCAAGTATTGAGTATATTGATGTTTTTAAATAAATAATTATGATACTTTGAGACCAGCATAATCCTTTGCCAGATAAATCATTTATAAATTCCAGGGCTAAGATGAAAAGCTTTGTCAATGTTATCTAATGTCATTTTCCTGTTCAAAGCACATTACCCTCTTCTAAAATAATCATGAGTCTTTAAACTGCAGGCACTTTGTGTGGGAGGATTGAACAGGTGTGCCAAGAAGTTAAATATCTTGATCTCTCAGCTCTATAAAACTATTTTCAAGTTTATTAAGATATTTCTGAAAATGGGGGTTACGGAGATCACAGCTTATGATATTTACAGTCAGTCCATCTTGGTCTGTATGATCTCCTGGTTTCCAAACATTCCCTTCCCAATCCCATAACGACCTTTCTGTCCTGGGCCTCCTCCACTGTCAAATTGAGGCCACATGCAAATTGGAGGAACTGCACCTCATATTTCATTTGGGCAACTTGCAACACAGCGGAATGAACATTGATTTCTCTAATTTCAAGTAACTAATTTCCTCTCTCCATCCCCCTAATCCACCCTAGTCGTCTTAGTAGTTCCATCCTACTAGTTCCACTGTTCACATCCTTGTATCTCTTTGTTACCACCTCTTCCCCAGCCAACAATGGGCTATCTGTTGACGGTCCTGCTTTGTTCTGGCCTTTTCTTACCTCCAGTTCCCTCCCCACTACTTTCAGTCTGAAGAAGGATCGTGACCCGAAACATCACCATTCATCTTTCTCCAGAGATGCTGCCTGATCTGCTGAGTAACTCCAGCTTTTGTTCATATGATTATTGGGCTTGTGTGTAGCTACTACAGGAAATGATTAACCTAAAACAGATTATGGGGTATTGAAAGTTCCCCAGTTGGAAGATACGTTTCCTTTTAAAGAAAATGGATGACACAAGTAACCCCAGCATTTGCTATCCATCCACCTTTTGAATGTTGTCATTATATCCACTTCCACTGGCAACTTGTTACAGATAATCACCAGCTTGTGGTGCACAATGGGGCGGCACAGTGGCGCAGTGGCAAAGTTCTTGCCTAACAGCGCCAGGGACACGGGTTGGATCCTGACTATGGGTGCTGTCAGTACGGAGTTTGTACTCCCTGTTACAACGTGGGTTTTCTCTGGGTGATCTGGTTTCCCCCTACATTCCAAAGACATGCAGGTTTGTAGGTTAATTAGCTTTGGTAAATTGTCCCTAGTGAGCAGTTTCAAAATAGTGTACGGGCGATCGCTGGTCGCCGTGGACTTGATGGGTCGAAGGGACTATTTCCGGGCTGTATTTCTAAACTAAACTACTGAACATGATGGCAAGTGTTTGCCACATACTTTGTGGGCTGAAGGAACTGTTCTTCTGCAGTACTGTTGTATGTTCTATGTAAAACATAGTCCATTGAAGATTGTAGCTGGAGGTATTGACCCGAAACGTTACTTATTCCTTTTTTAAAGATATGTTGCCTGACCAGCGGAATTATTCCAGCTTTTAGTGTCCATTTTCGGTGCAAACCAGTATCTGCAGTTCCTTCTTACATGTGTTGTGTGGTGTTCTAGCACCTGCTGGTTACTGAGAAGAAGCTGCCTTGAATATAGTGTTTTTATGCTCCTGTACTTTCCTCTCCATGGTAACTGTGAAATGATAGCATGACCAGCGTGGTGTGCACCTTTGAAGGTACTGGCTTCTTTTTGGAGGCAGCGCCTCCTGTAGACCCCTTTGCTGGTGGGAAGGTCAGTAACTGTGATAGACGGGACAATATCAAACACACTCTGTAGCCTCTGTTTCTGGGCATGCAGGTTATCGAACAAGGCTGTGATGCAACCAATCAGTATGTAACATTCTGTAAAGCGCCACTACTTCCTTAAAAGGCTTAGGAAGTTCAGCATGTCCCCAACAACTCTCCCCAACTTCTACAGATGTGCCACAGCAACATCCCTGGTCAATCGTCGAAGCAGTTGCTGGTTAATACCAAAGCCAGACACAAAGTGCTGGAGTAACTCAATGGGTCAAGCAACATCTCAGGAGGAAAAGGATGGATTAAGTTTTGGGTCAGGACCCTTCTTCAGACTGTGGTCTTCTAGTCTGAATATGGGTGCCAACCTGAAATGTCACCCATCCTTTTTCTCCAGGGATGCTGCCTGACCCGCTGAGTTACTCCAGCACTTTGTGTCTATCCCTGGTGAAGCTCCACTTTCAGGGAGTTGTGAACTTGCACTCCAAGATCCCCCTGTACATCAGTGCTTCTAAAGTCCCTGTCATTAAATCCATTTGTCCTACCAAAATTTGATCTCCCAAAGTGCATCACCTCACAATCTTCTAAATTAAAATAGCTCTGTCACTGCTCTGTGCAACTTTCCAGCTGATCTATGCCCTACAGCATCCTTAGAGAATATTCTTCCCTCTAAGTCTCCACCAAAGTTTGTGTCAGCTGCAGACTTACCAATGGGCACCTCCATTGCCAGAATGAGGCCACACGCAAACTGGAGAAACAGCACCTCATATCCCGCTGGGGTATTTTGTAAATTGGGTAGTTTACAACCTAATCGTATGAATTTTCCAAATGAATATAACCTCTAACAACCCCCCTTCCCCCCCTCCCCTGTGCCCCTCCTAGACTCACTCCTATTTCCCCCCTCCCCCTCCCCCTCTACCAATGGTCCTTTCTCTGGCTTCACAATTTGCAACTCTTCAATCATTTTGTCTCACACTTTCTGGGTTTTTTTCATCTCTGGCCTTTGTCCAATCACCCACCTTTCAAAACCCCCTCCTCGCCCGTGTCTACCTGCCGTACCTTGTCCTGCCCCTCCTCTCTTCCAGCTTTACTTCCCCCCTTCCCCACGCCCCCATAATCAGTCTACCAAGGGGGTCCCGACCCGAAACATCACCCATGCATGTTCTCCAGGGATGCTGCCTGACCCGCTGAGTAACTCCAGCGCCTTGTGTCTCTATTTCTAATCATACCATCTACGTGTTCATCCATGTTTATAAATATTACAGTCCTTTCAATTGCGTATTTTATAATCTCGCCCCAAATCCTTCTGCACCCTGACAGCTCCCCTTACGGACATAACTTGCCCTTTACTCCATACACTCCATGCCCTGAAGGTGATCAAGAGCAGCATCTTCAGTCAGAGGCTGATTGCACCAATGTGCAAAACTGAGAGACATAGGAAGTCCTGTTTACCAGCTGCTATAAGGTTATATAATGCGCATAAATAACTGCACTTTTTTTTTAATTAATTATATTTTAACTTGTATTTTAACTTGTATTTTAACTTGTTAAGTATGGAAGCCATTTGAGGAAATGTGTGGTGTTATGTCTGTCTTGAAGCTGTCGTGGCACTGTAATTTCCTGTAAAGGATTATTAAAGGTATAATCTAAATCTAAATCTAAATCTTTAGATTTCAGAGAAATCTCTACCTGCTTTCTTATTTACCATGAGTACCCATATCCTTAACACATGTCGACACTTTTAAAAGAGTATTGTACTACAAAGTTTTTGTGGTCAGGATATATATTTGCAATTTGCAATGATATTTCTTTAAAGAGTGTCAGTAAGCAGCTGTCAGGCAGGGCTTTTCCCTCTTGATAGAGAGCTGAGCGGCAGATTATTTTCTTATGAGCTCCTGGTGATAAATGCCATTATTTGCTAGGAAGTAAACTCAATGCTACAGAGAAGAGCTGGACGGCTAATTCACTCCTTGAGAATGCGTACGTTCTTGTTGATGGCAGCTGCCTCTCCTGGCTGAGATGATAACATATCACTTGGGAAATAATGTGTATTGGATCAGATCTCACCCATCAATGGCAGTGCTTATTGCTTATTGGAATTCCAATGATTGAACACCCATAATCTCTCTGAACGATGGAATAGGCTTGAGCAGCTAAATGGCCCTCTCTTGCTCCCAAATGCTTGCGTTCCTATCGAATAGCGATACCATATTTACATTATATTGAAGAGGCACAAACGTCGTGAATAAATGGATTCTTTATTCAGGCATTGTAGGTTAGATATACATGCACGTTTAGCACTCTAACATAATAGTCATTGTTGTTGCTGGAGAGGCTGTTGCCTCGTGAGCTCGGTTGAGCTCATTGCTGAGGTGGCAGGACACTCTCATGAAGAGAGAGGAAGAGGAAGAGAGAGGGAAGGTCGGTTCTTATATACTAGGGCACACCCCTATATCCCGTGACTCCTTCCCGTGACTGCCGAGGATTTGCATAGCAAGAGTGGCCTAACCACTAGGTGCCGCTACAATATGATAATTGTAGGAATGTTACAACATTTCGAGATTTTTAAAATCAAGCCTGTAATTTATCCCATCAGATAATGCACAAAAAGAACTTTAATTTGATACCTAATTCACTTTCATATCTTCAGTATTAAAAAAGTATGGCCATTTTCATACTCGGAAATTAGCATCTTGTGCCCTATTGCTTTTCCATTGACAACACAAAAGCTGTGATCGAGGACAGTCAAAAGCCCATAACTTTCTTAAAAATTAAGAGAACTGAATGAAATGCACTTTGGGATGTGGGAGGAAACCAGGGCACATAGAGGAAACCCTCGCAGTCACAGGAAGAACGTGCAAACTCCACACAGGCAGCAGCTCTATCAGCTGCCCTGCTACCTGGTTTCAGGGAAACACCAGCAAGGGTTGCAGAATGAGTAAAGTTTATCTCCTAATGACACAAGGTGCTAGAGTAACTCAACGAGTCGGGCAGCATCTCTGGAGAACATGGATAGGTGACGTTTTGGGTGGAGACCATTCTTCAGAGTCATTACCTGTCCGGAAGAGAAGTGCGGAATAGTTAAAATTTACCCACACTGGTTCCTGAAAGATATAATGGCAGGTTACTTTCACAAACAGATTAGTTTCCTTATTCAATAAAAATGATTAGGGTTAATTACCTGTGACGAAGAAAATCAAACAGAGCGATGTATATTTATTGTTGGTGACAATACAGCTACATAAAAATGCTTGAGGTTGGAAATTCTGCCGATCGCTGTTCTTATGTTGCAGTAGTTTATAATACATGGTTGGAAACAATTTAAGTAACATCACAGGGGATGAAAATTGAAAGGGATGGATATCATGCATTTGATATCTTCCATAAAAGACAAGGGAAATATCTCAAGAATATCTCAGGAACCACTCAAAACACAAGAAGAAATTCACAAATTAGTTGTACAGGTCAGTCATGAATTAAATATTTTGCTCCAGATCTTGTAGTAGTAATGATGACTAATCTGTTGACATTGGCCACCGTTACGCTGTGAGTTTGACAACAACCTCACAAGTTTTTTCCCTCCGTGTTTAAAAAAGCCCATATTTTCTGTAAGTAATATGGGCGGCACAGTGAAGCAGCGGTAGAGTTGCTGCCTTTCAGCGCCAGAGACCCACGTTCGATCCTGACTCCAGGTGCTGTCTGCATGGTGTTTGCACATTCTCCCTGTGACCACGTGGATTTTCCCCGAAGCTCCGGTTTCCTCCCACCCTCCAAAGACGTACAGGTTTGTAGGTTGTGTTGGAAGGAACTGCAGATTCTGGTTTAAACCGAAAATAGACACAAAAGGTTGGAATAACTCAGCTGATCAGGCAGCATCTCTGGAGAAATGGAACAGCTCTGGATATTCACCTATTCCTTTTCTCCAGAGATGCTGTCTGACCCGTTGAGTTGTTCCAGCTTTTTGTGTCCATACTCTGGATCTCTGGCTCTGTAAGGCAACAACTCTACCGCTGCGCCACCGCGCCGCCCAATTGAATTGAAGTTTTCAAAGTAGCCTCCAATCTCTTCTGAAAAAGTTATGGGGCTGTCCCACTGCAGTGACCTAATTGGCGAGTTTAGAGAGTTTAGGAGAGTTTGAAAAAATGTCATGCTGAAGACCTCCTTCGACTATGTAGAAAGACCTCCTTCAACCTCCTTCGACTATGTTGAAGACTAACTTCGACTAGCTTCGGGAAAATTGGACACCAATTAGTCGAGAGTGAAGCCGATCTCCTTCGATCTCCTTCGACCTCCCTTCGACCTCCCTTCGACTATGTTGAAGACTACCTACGACTACCTTCGATTACCTTCGACTACCCTCGATTGCCTACGAATAACATGCCGACCTACTACGGCCTACTTCGACTAAATCTATGAGTAAAAAAAGTATCGATTTTTTCCATGGCGACCTGTTTTTACACGCGGGCATTTTTCAACATGTTGAAAAATACGCCACGACCTAGCTGATGCCTCGAGTACGCGGGGACTACTCTTGAGCATGAAGGCGAGTTACAAAGACCTCCTAGGACCTCGTATCGACCATGCTGCGAGTATGGGTCGAGGGAAAACTCGCCAGAACTCGCGGATTAGGTTGCCGCAGTGGGACAGCCACTTTAGTCTTTGATGCATAAGGTGTAGGTGGGCACTTAGTGTTGTCCAAAAACCATGATTACTGCTTAATGACCTTGGAGCGCTTAACATTTCTGTGTGAATTGTTATTATATAATAGGTATTACAATAAGTGAATATTTTGAACAGATATACTTAGCATATTTATCATTATAATTCATGCACTTTACATTGATTGGAAGGTGTGAATTGCCTCTTGTGCTCTTATGTCTCAATATTAATTAATATTTATTTCAGAAGAAATGCTTGACTGATCACAAGCTGATCACAAGGTTGAAGATTGCAACAATGTCTGTCAATGTTTCGCAAGCCAGGGCTTTGGTGCAATCACAGGTGGTGGCTTTAACTAGGGATGGTATAAGAGAGGAAGAACGGCAGAAAGAGAAGAAACAATGAGAAAAGTCAAAGGCCAAATGTTTTCTCTCTCGCTTCTTCCCCCGATGTTGGCGGAGTCCAGAACCAGGGGTCACAGTTTAAGAATAAGAGGTAGGCTATTTAGGACTGAGATGAGGAAAAACATTTTCAATCAGAGAGTTGTGAATCTGTGGAATTCTCTGCCACAGAAGGCAGTGGAGGCCAATTCACTGGATGTTTTCAAGAGAGAGTTAGATTGAGGGCTAAAGGAATCAGAGGATATGGGGAAAAAAGCAGGAACGAGGTACTGATTTTGGATGATCAGCCATGATCATATGGGATGGTGGTGCTGGCTCAAAGGGTCGAATGGCCTACTCCTGCACCTATTTTCTATATTTCTATGTTTCTATGTTTCTACGTTTTCCCCACCCCCTCCACCTTTGTCCCAAGGGAGAAATTGCATGAAAATTGAGAGATAGCAACTGTTCCTAATACTCAGCTTCCATCTGGAAGAACAGATGGCTAACCCTAAAAATGCAGAGTCTATATTGGCTAATTCTCACGCACTCGAGACTTGCTGGGCAACTGTTAGTCGAACCGGCAAATCAAGTGTGAGCGGGTGGAGGGTTGGGTGAGGAAGAGTGAGGAAGGGCAAATGGTTGCGTCAACATGACTGCCTAGTCTGGTTTGGATATGATCACGTAAACAAATAGGTTCCCATGTTAGTTTGTGGACAATGCAAGGAACAAGCATTGCTGATGCCATTTCTGTGATTGTTACTGGGGGTTTGGATTTATTAGAACAGACAGCAGGTCAGATTTAACCAGCAGCCTAAACAATAAGTGGATATATCCTTATACAATACAATACAATACAATACAATACAATACAATACCATTTATTGTCATTTGAGCCTCAGTGAGGCTCAAACGAAATTCCGTTTCCACAGCCATACAAACAAAGACAATTTCCTACAGACATACACACAATTTAATTCACACAAACATCCATCACAGTGGACCCACTGTGATGGAAGGCAAAGTCTTTTCTCTCCCCTGTTCTCCATTTCTCTCCCGATGTCCAAGCCCCAGGCGGGCGATGCTAAGTCCCACGGCCATTTTAGGCCGTGCCGGGCGATTTACGGCCCCGCTCCCGGTCTAAAAGTCACAAAGTTGGAGCCCCTGGCGGGCGCTGGAATGTCCCACGGCCATTAAGCCGCGCCGGGCGATGTACGTCCCCGCTCCGGATCGTTACAACCCCGCGACACGGGCTGGAGAAGTCGCGTTGCGGGAGCTCCGGGAAGCGGTCTCTCACCCCGGACCCGCGAGCTCCCGATGTCCCAGTCCACCGGACCTGCGGCTGCATTGCTGGAGCCTCCGGGCCCCAGGAGTCGAGTCGCAGCAGCGAGTCACCACCGCTCCCCACGCTCCGAGGCCGGCCAGCCCCACGATGGTGAGTAGTCCGCAGCTCCACAGTCTCCCGAGCCCCCGGGTCGTTCAGGTTGGAGGCCGCTCCACGGTGCTAGGCCCCAACGACAACGGAGACCCGACAGGGAAAAGGTCGGGTCTCCCGGACAGGAATGGCCCAGGGAGGATTTGTTATCCAGAATAATATAATAGAAAGTAACCAGAAGTATCCAGAGGATATGGGGAAACAAGCTGGAACGAGGTACTGATTTTGGATGATCAGCCATGATACCCAGAAGATTACTTGACTTGATGATTGGAAATGGTCAGGAGAGATTTGTTCAGGAAAGTTTGTGTCAGACCAAGGGTTCCACAACATCCTGTTTGTGGAATGTGGGAGGAAACTGGAGCACACTCTGGGCGGTGCAGTGGCGTAGCAGTAGAGTCGTTGCCTTGACCTGGGTTCGACTGCAGGTGCAATCTCAATGGAGTTTGTGGGGTTTGGTGCACAAAATGAAAGCTATTGAAGGCTTACAATAGTTAGTGGAAAAGCCAAAATACTCTTTTTAGTTTTAGTTTAGTTTTTTTTGTTTTAGAAATACAGCGCGGAAACAGGCCCTTCAACCCACCGAGCCCGCACCGACCAGCGTCCGTTCACCCTGTACACTTGCACAATCCTACACACTAGGAACAATTTACAAATGACTGAAGCCGATTAACCTGCAAACCTGGATGTCTTTGGAATGTGGGAGGAACCCGAAACATCCGGAGGAATCCCACGCAGTCACAAGGAGAACATACAAACTCTGCACAGACAGCACCTGAGGTCAGGATCGAACCTGTGTCTCTGGAGCTGCGACGGAGCCACTCTACGGCTGCACCACTCAGGAAGTGGTCACTCTAGAAAATGACTAATTCACTTACTTCTACAAAACTGTGAAGTAGCATCTGTGTTGGCAAAGGCAAACAGAGAGAAGAAAGAAATGGCTTTCTCAGGCATTTCTGCACTGACAGCTCAGCCAACAAATGAGACAGCTAATTGCTCATTTTCCTGGCTGCTTGATGCGATGCTTCATCAAAGGCAGCCGCTGCCTTGGCTCTATTTTCATCTTGTTCCTCCCTCAGACGGCAGCTCATTGACATCTTGCATGCTGATGCTCACTTGTTTGCAAAGTAACTCATCGCCATTCTCTAGCTCAGCGCCGAAGACTGGAGAACCGAGGCGGAGGGAGCCGCTGGTGACGACGGATGCGAGGAGTGGGCCAGTAGGGGAGGGACCGGGGTATTGCCTCCAGCGCCTTCACGGTCAGCGGCAGGAGGCGCCCCCCAGGAAACAGAGATTTGAAGGAGGAGAGGGACGTCAGTTCAAGGGTCGAGCCAGTCAAGGGCAACGGATGAGGTCCTGCTTACCTGGTGTGTAGGAAGGAACTGCAGATGCAGGTTTACACCAAAAATAAGGTTAAAAATTAAAAAAGAAAAAAATAGATGATGTTTCGGGTTGAAACTCTTATTCAATTTTACGCACCTCTATAAGGTTACCCCTCAGCCTCCTGCATTCCAAGGAATAAGGTCCTAGCCTGCTCAACCTGCACTCCTTCCAGCTTAACAAAATCCTTCCAATAACAGGGTTTAGGATAAAGCTCGTACGAAAAGATCTGGGTCTGTCATGATGTGTGAACTTTCCATTCCTGGTAGCAACAGTGAGAATGGAGAATTGATTCACCAGGATGGTGATGCGAGGAACTGCAGATGCTCGTTTACAAAAAAGGACACATAGTGCTGGAGTAACCCAGCGAGTCAGACAGCATCTCTGAATGACATGGATAGGTAACATTTCGGGTCAAAACTGTGGTTATAAGGAGACATTGGATTGGATGGGTCTATTCACACTGGAGCTGGAGACCAAAGGGTGACTATAATTTATAAAGTCATGATGAACATAGATAGGACAGGTAGTCGGGTATTTATTTTCCCAGGACAGGGGAGTCTAGAACTACACAGGTCAAGTTTAAAGTGAGAAGAAAGAAATTAAAAGGAGATCTTTGATAAGTTGTTCCACACAGGGGCTGGTGATTACCTGGAAGAGGAAGAGATTACCTGCCAGAGGAAGTGGTGGAAGGGGATGCAATCACAACATTTTAAAGGTTACAGGTTCTAGGATAGGAAAGGTTAGGAGGGATACGGGGGCACAAGCCCATTGCAAGCAAATGGGATTAGTGAAGATGGGCGGTACGGTCATGTGGGCAGAAAGAGTAAATTTCTGTGACTTTAATTTCAGACTTTAGAGATACATTGCGGGAAAACCTCGGCCCACCGAGTCCGCACCGACCAGCGATCACCCCGTAACCAGCACTATCCTACACGCTAGGGTCAATTTACAATGTTACCGAACCCAATTAACCTACAAAACTGTAAGTCTTTGGAGTGTGGGAGGAAACTGGAGAAAACCCACGCGGACGCAGGGAGAATGTACAAACTGCATACAGACATCGAGCCCAGGTCCTTGGCGCTGTAAGGCAGCAAATCTACCACTGCGCCACCGTGCTGTACGATTCTATGATCTCATTGCTGCCATATAGACAGGGCTGTGGCCCTTGCCGCCCACTCACTGTCCTGTTGGCATCTGATCGTTAATCCTAAGGCAGTAACATACTCCAGCGTCTATCTCTTAGCACAGGATGTCAGAGGCAGATAATGTGAAATGGGAACAAATGCCAAAGGCCCATGATCTTTAGTGGCATCCTTTTGTTTCGAACAATATTTCCTGTACGTGTTCGCATTTACCTGCTGGCACTTTGTTCAGTTTTATTCCCTTTTCTTTCCAATTGTGTGTCTCACTTTTTTCTACAGCTTTCCACTTCACACTGCACAATAAATACAGTTGAAAAATCTCAACCGGTTTATCATTGTTTTGGGGGAATATTCCATAAGCCATCTCTTCTTAAATTAAAGAATCATCGAGCATGGAAACTATAGCCCACTGGATCGCTCTGACCATTAAACACTCATTTGCACTAATCCCAGACTAATTCCATATTTAGTCTTCTCCACACTCCATCAGCTCCACCAAGATTCGAACCCCTCCTTCACACCAAGGAAAGATTAAAGTGGCCAAGCATCAGTCTGAAGGGTCTCAACTCGATTCCTTCTCTCCAGAGACACTGAGTTACTCCAGCTATTTGTGTCTATCTTCACTTTAAACCAGCATCTGCAGTTCTTTCTACACATCTTATCCTATTGCTTATCTGTGGGGAGGAAATAGAAGGCAAGGCAAGGCAACTTTATTTATATAGCACATTTCATACACGAGGCAGACTCAAAGTGTTTCACATAAAAACATGTCATACAATAAAATGAAATAATAAAATGAAATAAAATAGAAGAATTAAAAGAAAAGAAAAGCAAAATTAAAAATGCATTATAAAAAGTGCAAAAGTTAAAAGTGCAATGTAGTTAAGATTTAGCTGAAAGCTAAAGTAAACATAAAAGTTTTCAGTCTTGTTTTAAAAGTGGTCAAAGTTGAGGCAAGTCTTAAATCTTCAGGAAGTTTATTCCAGCTATTTGTTGCATAGTAACTAAATCCTGCTTTCCCATGTTTTGTATTTACTCTGGGAATCACTAACGGATTGGTCTCAGAAGATCTTAGCGGTCTAGAAGGCTTATATAGTGGAAGCATGTCAGTGATATACTTTGGTCCTAAACCATGTAATGATTTATAGGTGAGCAGCAGGATTTTGAAATCAATTCTCTGACATACAGGGAGCCAATGTAAGGATTTAAGAATTGGTGTAATGTGTTCAAATTTTTTGGTCTTTGTTAGAACTCTAGCAACAGCGTTCTGAACAAGCTGTAGCTGCCTGACAGTTTTTTCCGGAAGACCTGCAAGGAGACCGTTACAATAATCTAGCCTGTACAAAGGCATGTACAAGTTTTTCTAAGTCTTGAGCTGACATGAGTCCTCTTAATCTTGCTACGTTTTTGAGGTGATAGTAGGCCGATTTTGTTACTGATTTGATGTGACTGTCGAAATATAAATCTGAATCCATAATAACCCCAAGATTTCTGGCTTTGTTTGAAGTTTTCAGGGACAGAGAGTGAAGGTGTTGGGTTACTTTAAGCCTTTCTTTTTTAGCACCAAAAACAATTATCTCCGTTTTGTCCTTATTTAGTTGGAGGAAATTTTGGCACATCCAGTCTTTGACTTGCTCAATGCACTGGCACAGCAGGTCTATGGGGTGATAGTCATTTGGTGATAGCGCTACATAGATTTGAGTGTCATCGGCATAGCAGTGGTGGTCAATATTATTATTTCGCATGATTTGCCCTAGAGGGAGCATGTAGATGTTGAATAAGAGGGCCCTAAGATTGAACCTTGCGGGACTCCACACGTCACGTTGGTTGGTTCCGATACAAAGTCGCCAATGGAAACAAAATAGTTCCTATCTTGTAGATATGACCTGAACCAACTTAAGACTGTGCCTGAAAGCCCCACCCATTTTTCCAATCTGTCCAAAAGTATTGAGTGATCAACAGTGTTGAATGCAGCACTGAGGTCTAATAGCATTAATATTGAAACTTTGCCAGAGTCTGTGTTAAGACGGATGTCGTTTACAACTTTAATAAGGGTGGTCTCGGTGCTATGAAGAGGTCGAAATCCTGACTGGAAGTTGTTGTAGCAGCCAGTTGAAGCCAGGAAGTGATTAAGTTGCTGGAGGACAACTTTCTCAATGATTTTACTTATGAAAGATAGGTTTGATATTGGTCTATAGTTGTTAATAATAGAGGCATCTAGGCTCCGCTTTTTTAAAAGAGGTTTAATAACTGCAGTTTTCAAGGCTTTTGGGAAATTGCCTGATTGAAGAGAGCTGTTAACTATTTGCAGTATATCTATTGCTAGTCAGTCAAAAACATTCTTAAAGAAGTTGGTAGGTAAAGCATCAAGGCAGCAGGTGGATGGCCTTAGTTGTGTCACCGTTTCCACAAAAGTTTTAGAGTCTATGACATTAAAGCATGTCATCATTGCCACGTTACTTTTGCCTAAACAGGGTGGTGATCCAACATTTTTGTTTCAAGCGGAGATATTGATGGCACGTCTGATGCCTTCAATTTTATCAGTATAAAAGAATGCAAACTCATTGCATTTCTGCATGGAATGGAGTTCAGGTGGTATTTGTGTTGGGGGGTTGGTCAGTCTGTCAACAGTTGCAAATAGGGTTTTTGCCTTATTAGTGTTGTTGTTAATGATATTGGAGAAAAATGTTTCTCTAGCACTTTTTAAGTCTAAATTGTCTAGAAGCCTGTAATGTAAGGGTTAAACAGACTATGTCAGCTAAAATAGAGTTGCCAATTACATTTACAGCACCACATGTCAAAGCTTGCTTAGGAACACAATTTGATGTTTCGGAAGAATGCTTAGGCCAACTTAGAGGGAGCAGTAAATCATGTGGCCACCTGCCGGGTCACTAAGATAACCCTTTGCCTTCCCAGAGACATCCCAGACTAGCTCCCCGATACGACAAATAACTCATGTTAGTTTGGCACAAAGGAGGATGGCTAGTTTTCAAAAAAAGTCGCCTCTTCTGCTTGGATTAAGGTAGAAACACAAGCTTATTTTATAATATGAATGCGTGCTTAGACTGCAATTGAAAAAAGACCATGATCGGCG